>NC_135864.1:25086357-25410357 GCF_031162955.1 Sander vitreus | reverse complement strand
GTGGCTGTCAGCGTCTGAAGCGACGAAAAAAGCGCCCTTCAGCGTGTTTGTATAACGTACCGGGGAGAGCGGCAGCTACACAGGGTTTGAAGATGACATAACACTAAGAGTGACTACGTTGGTTGGGGTGGTGGTTGGGTCAAACACAGGAGACCGGGGTTCGTGTCCCTTCTTTTCCTAAACCCAACCTTCCCATACTTCCCGTGTGTCACGGAATCGTAAGCCCACCCATAACATTTTCCTTAACATAACTGCGTCAAAAGGGACGCCAATAGTCCTGACCAAGGGCGTTTAGATAAAGCGTGTTATATGATGCTAAAGGAGACTTTTAGCGTCAATAACAACGACAAAGGCACCTGACCGTATTTTACGAGATGGGAGTGAGAATCTGACATTAATGCATGTACTGTGTCTCTGAACAACTGACTGTACCGTTTGATTGCAAAGGAAATAAAAAGAAGTAAAAATAAATAAATAAAGAGTCTTAAATACAGGTTTGTTGAAATGAAATATAAACCTAACTTTCAGAAGACAGCATTGGGCTATATATGTTTTGTATAAAACCAGACAGAAATAAAGATGTGAAGTAAGAAATAAGGAAAAACACATGTATGGAATGTACTGTATGGAAATGGGAAATAATGGAAGCAGAATAAGAGGAGGGGAATGAGAACAACTCTGTCTAGTGTCATTTTGAGCTTCTGCCTCCTTCAAATTACCTCGAGTAAGGCTGCTGTGCAGCTTGGAAAGTGGTGTGTTTGAAGATAGTGTGTGTGTGTGTGTGTGTGTGTGTGTGTGTGTGTGTGTGTGTGTGTGTGTGTGTGTTTTACAGCAGAAAGAGACAGAAAAAGAGCGAGGAGACAGCTGGAAAACAAGGAAGATAGAGAGAAGTGACAGGGCCTGATTGAAAGGCGTCACTGACTGCAGATGAATGGATGACTGGTGTCATGTATCTAGAGCAGATACAGTATCTCCTCTCACTCTGTGTGTGTGTTTGCTGTTCTTTCTTTGCTGTTTGAAGAGTAACAGCAGGGGCTGAGGAGAAGGAGACAGAGGAACAAGGACAGTAAGTATGCAATATATAAACAGAGGTAAACTACTGCAGGAGTACATTACAACTGTGCTCTATTACCTTAAATGAATTAATAAATAAGGCTGCTTAATGATGAAAGACTTAAATGAGATACATTATAGGGCTGGTATCGTGTAGTCTGGATTCTGCACATCAGTGCAGCAAGGGGGCTGCTTAGTGAAACAGTGGATATAACATTTTATCATTTATATCACCTCTTGGGTTATGCAAGAGATGATTTAGTGCTTGTGTATGCAATATTTTGTAGTAGCTGAATAGTGTAGGGGGATAAACAGAGTTGAAACAAGACAATGTTGTACACATTCACGCAGTTGCTGGTGCAGGACAAAAAAGTGAATGTTCAAAGAAGCTTAATGTTCCGCAAAAATACTTTAATAGTGCAAATAAGGCACACAACGTTTCGGCCGACAATTTGGCTTTCCTCAGGTGTGAGGATAAACAGAGTTGACCATAGCAAAGCAATGGCACATAAAATAATTATATATATTTCTTAGCTTAGAATTATTATATCTGGGGAAAAAAGACACAGGATTTTTGTGAAGCCAGTGGCGCAGTGCAAATTGCAGTCAACTGCCCAAGGTGCCACGGGCATGATAGTATGTATAGTATGCAGCAGCATCAACAGCAGTTATATTAGCAGTACTAGTAGCAGTAGTAGTAGTAGTAGTAGTAGTAGTAGTAGTCGGATCATGATCACTTAAATGCACAATATGTAATTTTCTGCCTCTAGGGGTCTCTCAATCTAAACAATGGATGTAAATGCCGACTTTTGATGACGTCGTGAAGTTGATCATGGGATTTGTTGTCTTCAATGTTAACCACTATTCCGATTAAAATGTATCTGTTCACAGACGATTTAATGTCATAACGTTTATTCATGTTATGTCACTCTTCCCCACATAATTACGTATTTTTTTATTCTATTTGTGGCGGTAGCTGACCTGTTAGCGAGCAAGCAAGCTAACATTAGCCAGCAGCTAACACCACAACATCACAATATATTTCACGTGGATATTTTAAGCAGCGGGGAAGGGGAAAGGGTTTATTGTAATGTTACTCCCCCTCCCCTTAGATTTTAGTAGAAGCATGCCGATTGGCTCACTGACACTAAAGAGATTTACATTGAAATTGGGTATTGAATGACGAGGCATTTTTCGATACGTGATACTTTAGAGGCAATTCAGTTGGTGCATAAAGTATTGAATCCGGTACCCAGCCCTAGTTAGCACCCTGCACTGATGTTTGTGCTAGCCGGGTTCGGATTGACATCACATGTCTGCATTCTTTCACATCAGTGTAAGCTTTCCTTCTGTAGAATCCAGCCCACTTCCCTGCATCCATCCTGTCTGTCAAATGAGCCAACAGTCATTTAACCGTGAAGGAAAACTAATAACCCAGATAATCCTGTGAAATAAAAAGAACAGATTTTGTTTATCTCGTCTTGGCGGGGTGTTTGGTAGTGATGTCCTGCTTTCCCTTGTGCATTCTTTGTTCTATTGTTTGCCTGCGTGTTTATCAGGTTGCGTTGTGGGACGGGTGACAGGAAGACAAAGATAAATGGGATGTTTTGATCGCTGTTTGTGGTGCTAATGTGTTTTAGTCAGTCAAACAGTCTCTGTGGAAATGGAGTTAATGAGCACTCTTGTGTATAGGAGGAGGATTAAAGTTATTATGTTCTGTTGGGATGAATAATGCGTGTTTGTTCAGGGGGCTGCGGTGCTCTTAAAACATAGCCCCCCTCGCTCCCAGGACAGCAGTGAGTGTCACTCTGCTTCTCGTGGCTTCGGCTTTGTTGTGAGGGTGAGAATGGTATGGATGCACACATACACACACACACACACACACACACACACACACACGCACGCACACACACACACACACACACACACACACACACACACAGTGCATGGGGCACTCTTTGTGGGGACCCGTCATTGACATAATGCATTCCCTAGCCCCTTACCCTAACCTTAACCATCACAACTAAATGCCTAACCTTAACCCTTACCCTCACCCTAACCATAACCTAATTCTAACCCTAATCCTAAAACCAAGTCTTAACCCTCAAATAGCCCTTTAAAGTTGTGGGGTCCAGCATTTTGGCCCCACAAAGCTGTCCGGACCCCACAAGTATACTGCATTCCCGGTTTTTGGACCCCACAAATATAGTTAAACAAGAACACACACACACACACACACGCACACACACCTGAACATGCATGAATGAAACAACTGCAAAAAGCCTGCATTTAGTTTGGAGCACCAATTATCCCCACCATCTGGATGACTGGGACATGAAACGGCTCACACAAAAAATAACAGGTGATTTGTGGTGCTCACATCTCATTTCTTGGTATCGGACCCCCGTTAGAAGTTTTGAACCGGTACGGTCCAATATCCCCACAGTCAAACCATCATTATACTCTTTAGATCTGAGAGCTCCGCAATTTCACAAATTTCTCTCACTCTGATGAGGAGAAATGTTTTCTCTGATCAGAGCAGAGAATCATCAGTTTTGATGTTTGGGCTATTCCATTAATCTGCTGTAGCCTCACATTGTATTTCACCCACACTACCTCTTTGGTTTGCTTAATGAGCTGGATTTATTATTCACATCTCCTCATCCCAGTCTACAGTCTAATGATGCCAAAGTTGATCAATTCATACACTTTTTGAAGACATGCAGAGGCATAAATGCTGAGAAGAATGATTGATTTAGAGATCTTTCAGCTGTGACAGGAACACAGCAACACTGAAGAAGCTGTCATAGCAGCTATGAAGAAACTGTGAGCCATTGCTCAAGGCTGTCAGGTTTAGCTTTCAGGCCAAAACACAGCCTTGTAGTTATCAAGCTTCCCTGAGCACCACAATACTCCCAAAGTCTTACTGGGAACAGACTGAAACTGAAGTATCTCTAACTGGAATGAAATTGAAATATTCATAAAACATCTAGATGAAAAACTTGATTTTCCTTCTGAGTGAGTCCATGATGATCATCTGGATGTGTATCTCCAAAGCCAAATACATTTAAAGATAAAAAGAAAAGATAAAATAGAGAAAATAATATATACTTTTCATGGGAATAATGGGATATAGCTGTAGATTTGGAAAAATGGCCACTTTATCTGAGATATCTGTTGTTATATTCTGGTAATTCTTCCCAAAATTAATACTTATAGTCTCCCTCCACTCAAAAATATGTTTATGTCCCCAAAAATGTCTGACCCAGATTATATTGACTCGTATCTGTGCAACGTTTGTCACTAGAGAGGTTGTCTATATCCGCGACAATCCCCTTCTGGGATTGCTCCAGTGCCGCCGGAAATTCCACCGGATGTCCCTCTTTTCGGCCAGATGTCCGTTACCTTGGGCTTTCTTTGTGTTGTAATTTTAAAAATGAGGACTATGGTTAACCTTTTCTCAGATCTCTGCAGGGTAAATCCAGACAGCTAGCTAGACTATCTGTCCAATCTGAGTTTTCTGTTGCACGACTAAAACAATGTTTGAACGTACACATGTTCCACCAAAACAAGTTCCTTCCCGAGGCTATTTTACAGCGGCACCGTAGCGCCGTCCGCCGCTTAGCACCGCCCAAGGCAATTGTGATTGGTTTAAAGAAATGCCAATAAACCAGAGCTTGTTTTTCTCCCATCCCGGAATGCTGTGTGGACTAGCCAGACTGCAGTGCTGTGGAGGAAGGTCTGGGAATGCGAGACTACGAGAGTGGTGTTTTCACATTCCTCTACTGCAGGGGGAGATGTCTGCGCACTTCCCTGGAATCTGAGATTGGTGGGCCACATCTGAAATTTCTCAATGAGGGTAACAAACAGATGTGCTTCCAGCCCCTTTTCAGAGTTCTTTTTTTTTTTTTTTTACTTTTTATGTCAGAAAACAAAATGAATACTCATAGCAGAGTATTAATCATAATTTAAAACTGTCTTGAGGGGGATTTTAATAGAAAATGTCGGGCCCCTTTTCAAATAGATACTATGTTTTTTGGTAAATAAACATTCATATTTTTAACTGCCACATGATTATCATACTAATTTATTTATTTAGGTATTTTAATGCATCTAATTTAGAGTTATTTGAAGGGCCTGAGAGAAAGTTGTGTAAAGCCCCTCTTTAGTCATTTTCTTTCCTCTTTTTCATTTTTCTTTTTTTCCACTTTGCTGCACCTGAAAGCATCTCAGAAAAGTGGTAGTGTAACCGTAATGGCTAGCTGACATACGGAACCGGAAACACATTTTCCCGTAATTGGAGTAAACTTTTCTTTTACTGTAATTAAAATTGAAACAATATAATATACAAACATTTACTTTTAGAGTTATACATATAAACCAATTCCCGTATTGCATAGTAACAAAGAAGATTAAACAAACATGACACATAAGACACTACAGATAGAAACAAAATAAAAAAAACAGAGTCAATTTTGAAAGAGTACATATGTATATATTAAAAAAGAATAACGATAAAAACAAAAGTGCACAACAATGGAACAATTATATATACTGTACATACTTACTGTAAATTGAAAAGAGAAAGAAAAAACAAGAAAATACAACAAAAAAGACACTACAACACCGGTCAGTAATAGAATAGAGAGCGAAAAAAGCGCCTTAAAGGCATACCAAACCCAGTCTACGGAAAGCCTTTCCAGTCCCTATTCAGCCACATTGTACCGAATTTGGTTGCAGTTCCACGGGGGGTGATCGTAGGCAAGTGCAAAACGAATGGGACTCTATGGAGCTAGACGGCTAAATTTGTCTCTTTCGCCTGATTGTGGATTTTGAGGGGTATAGCTCAATAGAGTCCAATTCATTTTGCATTGGCCTGTGAGCGCCCCATATATGGAACTCTGGTGGAACTGCAACCAGTTCAGAAGCCGGAAGTAAAGAGAGAATGGAACTTCTTCCCTTATTAGAAATTCTTTGGGCATACTATGTAACTTTTCCCTCTTCGGTATCCCTACAGGTTGTCTCATTGGAACTACAGCTCGCATGGCTGTAGTTCCAATGAGACAACCTGTAGGGGGACTGAAGAGGGAAAAGTTACATTGTATGCCTTTAACAACCGCTGCTACCTGTCAACTTGTCAGACATAAAACCAGGACGAAGGCGCTTGGAGGTCAAAGGTCAGTTTGGAATAACAATGAAGCTTAGTCTCTTGACTAAATGGAAAAACGGGCCCCATATTCTTCAGCATTTGTTAGAGGAACCATGCAGTGAAAACCTGATGGCTGCCCTGGTTTTTGAATTAATGAGCCCCTACCATGCACTAATTTGAGCAACAGTAGACTATATTCGGAAGACCCATTTCCTTTTATGTTTCATATCTAACTCATATTACGACTGCTCTGGAGTGTAGCACATTATTTTATTGTTTGTAATTTGACACTTACCAGTCAAATGAGTCCTTATGTCTGTTACTATACCAGGGTTT
The DNA here is from genome assembly GCF_031162955.1 of Sander vitreus. Lineage (NCBI taxonomy): Eukaryota > Metazoa > Chordata > Actinopteri > Perciformes > Percidae > Sander > Sander vitreus. The sequence goes on along the minus strand of NC_135864.1, from coordinate 25,403,819 downwards.
TCCCTGGGTTTTTAAGAGTGCTTAGGTGCACATGACAACATATGCGCATTTGCATATTAGTGACGTCATCATGCAATTATTTGCATACAATTTAGTGGTTGTCTGTTGCAGCAAGGGACAGATTGCTAAGGCAAAATTTGGAGGAAGCAGCATGTCACTAAAAGTAGAATAGCTGGTCCACCTTAAAGCCAGCCCACCTTAAGTCAGTGAACCTGTGCTGAAGTTGTCTAGCTCCGTGGCTAACCCATTTACTTTAACCAAGGGGGTAAGCTTCGCTTCAGAGCTCGAACCTCCTATGGCGCCATTTTGATGCTACAAAACGATCACCCGACGTTAGCATTCCATTGACTGCCATTCATTTTGACGTCACTTTGACAGCGAATAACTTTACATCTGAAGCGTTTAAAGACTATTTGTCCGTTGTTTATTTCTAAAGAAACACAACAATGTATAAAAGGCTCCATTACCTTGTACCTCACGTTATGGCTCCGTAGCAGACGTTTTTGTAAAAATAGGCTAACGATTGTGTCATAACCACGCGACTTACTGTCGCATAGTAGAGGAATTACCGTACAGTACAGGAGAAGCACGCAGGCAGTTTGGACTTACTTTAGCTGTTTAAGTTTAATTACTAATGTTAACTAGCATTTTAGTTAGCAATAATTAGCCTGTGTCCATGATATCTCCTTACATATACCTACACTCTCCATCTCTGCAAGATTGGGAATTGAGATTTCTTTTGGCACAGCTACCAGAAGACTTACAACTTTCAGACAGGTTGCTCACGTCACATTTACGTCGTCTCTCTCAGTTGGAGGCTGCGCAGTAACGCTCAGCGCTCACCGGAAAACTGCTTCTAATATCCTTCACTGGTCTCCGTCCAGAGAAACGGGATCTGTTGGTCCATTCTTATATACTGTCTATGACTTTAACCAGCAGCTAACAAGCAAGACACAGGAACTTGGCTTGGGTCTTTAGGAGTTTTAGCATTTATTCACCGACAGACATGGGCGATTTTAGATCCTTTTTAGGGTGGCTCAAGCCCATTGGAGGTGGTTGTGCCAGACTCCCACCTTTGGCTGAGTCTCTATCTGATCTGTCAGAGGGAGAGCAGGAGTGTGGTTGTGAAGTTTAAAGTAGTCCCCAGAGAAGAAGTTGGTAATTTCACGCCGCAGATTAGAACCCAAATTGAAACGTAAGCAACTAAAATTGTTGAATGTTAGAACATTATGTTAGAACATTGTGTCAAATTGGTCGTTATTACTGTGACTTATAAAGGGGTCAGGTTTAGTTCCATCATAATGTCAAAAAACGTTAACTGACGTTGTTGTTCAGTAGCTACCTCAGAGATTATCAGATAATGAAATTACTGATTTAGAAGGGGGGCTTAACACTTTTGCAAGGCACTGTATCCGTGTCACATTCTCATTAGGGGCTGAGCCCCCCTAAATGTCTAATCGCCCCTGCAGACAGATAAACTGTAAACAGACTGCGCTGCAACGTTCACTGCGATAACTTTACTGCTACTTCATACTCATCAACAAACACACCTCCCTCTCTCTTTTTCCCTTTCTCTCTCCAACGCGCACTCGTAAACGAGACAGCTGGAGCAGCCGCTCTGAGCTCAACACGCATATTTTTTGAGTGTCTGTGTGGCTGTGACACTGTTTCTGCCGCTGTGTACGTGAACAATCATCAAGGCACGTGTGTGCTGAAGACCATGAGCGGACGCCCGTCGCATTCGTTGGCTCCCTGGATGTATAATAATAACGGTCGGCTCATTGTCCAAATGCTCTCCACATTGTTTTTACGTTCATATGCTTAGGCGGTGCGTAAAAACACTTAGGCGCTGCATTTAAGCCGTATAATGCCAGGGAAAAACCTGCTATACTAAAAATATAACAGAAAATGTGATTCACTTATAATTAGTTTTCGCTGTTGTAGCTTTAAAGAAAGTTGAATTTCTCTGGTTGTGACAATTCCCATTACACTAAAAACAGGGAGTTTGAACTAGTCAACACTTTTATTGGGTGTATCAAAATAGTAATAGGAGAATATAGAAGGAATAAAAACATACTAAAGCAGTTTGGGAATGCATTAGATTAAAAAACATATGAGGAGTCAGACATAAGTAAACATAGGAGCTGCCAAATATCTATTCCAAAGTTGTAGGGGGAGCTCTATAGAGAAACCTGTGAGCAAAAAGCGAGAAAACAGCAAAGAAATTGCCAAAACTGCATGGCGCCCCTTTAAATAAATATCGTAACGTCATAAATAAATATTTTTGGTTTTAATTTCCTCCGAGACAGTTTAGAACCTAATAGAAAATCTTTGGTTTTGGTATGACTTGGATGCTACATTATATGATCGTACATGTACTGTTTACGTCAGTGTTTTGCTTTATGCTGTGTGTGCGACATGGTGCGTGGCTCTGGCATCCAAGCTCTGCCACAAAATCAGTAAGTTGTTAGAAAAGACAACAAAAACGTCTCACACCGTGCTACCTAACCAAGCTAACGTTAGCTTGTCGCCTGACGTGCGAGTCAGTCACACTATGGCGAGCGCAAATGAAACAATGGGTCTGGAAGACCCGCTTGCAGTTTCCTGGTCAGATACAACAGCAACGGAGAGAGAGTTAAAGGGATATTTCACCGTAGGAAAGACGAATATATCTTTCAATTGGGTCACTTATGTAGTAGAAAAATTAATTTTCTTTAGAAATTGGTGTCTTCTAGCCAAGATAAGCCAGAAAATTTGTTTTTGGCTCATATGGATGAAAGACACCAAATCCCAGAATGCACTTGCTTCGCCGCTTTAGAGTCCACTCCCAAGCCACGCCTGCCATTTACAGACAGACAGACAGTGAGGCAGCATTCAACTCAACTCAAGTGTGTTTTATTGTCATTTCAACCATATACACGAAACGTTTCACAGTGGCTCAAGTGGTGTTATACATTTAAAATATATAAAAACGACATTATATAAAAACGACACACGAAACAGGCTACATTTAGTGCACACACATTATAGGCTCTGTAAAGTTCAGCTAAAGCATACTAGCATTAGCACTTGGTGGGCTGTAAACACAGAGTATAAACACAGCCGTAAATTTGCGTGGAATGTAGAATGGTTGACATTTAACAGTCACAAACTACAATAGCAGTTAACAGTTAGTTGGATACAAATCACCCCATTTCTGCACCAGTCCGTGTTAACACAGCCCACCTCCACTAGTCTTACCAGACGACAGAGCAGCAGGTCTGGTAGCTAGATAGTCCGGTACACTGTTGTTCAGCCATGTTTCCACAACAACAAAAACACAGCAGTCTCTGAACTCGCGTTGAAGTTGGATGTAGTCCATTTTGTTGTCTAATGAGCAGACACTTGCAAGCAGGATTGATGGAACAGGTGGCTGGCTAGCGTTAGCTTTCCACCTAGCTGCTTTCCACTCCTGCATACCGCTGTCGAGGTCCCTTTCCCCGGCTAGCAGCAGGTGAAACTCACGTAGTGTGTCAAGTATTCCGTCTGTAATAAAGTGTCCTGCATATTCTCCGATCTGTACCAATGTATCCCGGTGGTACACATGTGCAGTAGTTTGAATGCTCATAATTGTTGTAAAAGTTTTCTGATGAAAAGACGGAGCCAGTTTAGCAAAGCTTCAAGATGGCTGACACTTGGCTCTGCTCGGCTAGCATCGGCCAGTGACCCACCCCCCTATGGGCGGGTTGAAAACATGCGGAACTAGCTGGCTGTAGTCCATAGACTCTGGGCAAAAATGCCTCCGATGACGCTAAATGACGATTTTTGCGTCATCAGAGGCTTTTTTCCAGACACACAATACAGAGAAGTCTTGTCTCAGGGGGACATGAGGGAGGAAAGCACTGTCATTCAAAAATACTACCGGGTTTCTACTGATACAAAGCTTAATGCTAAATCGGTGAAGTATCCCTTTAAGTATAAGACGAGGACGGTGTTGGAGTATGAGGGGCCGTCTGGGACATTATTCACAATTACCTCACACACATACTCACACACTAATGAAACACTCTATACACTACTGAAATGCTCTCATATACCCTACTGAAAAGCTCTCAAATACACTACTGAAACGCTCTCATATACCCTACTGAAACGCTCTCATATCCACTTCTGAGACGCTCTCATTTACACTACTAAAATGCTCTCGTATACTACTGAAACACTCATATAAACTACTGAAACGCTAGGATTTTGCTTTCAATGGTGTATATGAGAGCGTTTCAGTATTGTGTGAATTGGCGTCGCTCTACCGTTGTAGGGTATGTGAATGGAAACACATCCAACATGCTATTGCATCTAAGATGGCGCCGCAGACGGTCGACTCGGTGTGTCTGTGCGCATTGTTTTGTTTTGTTTTGTGTTTTAACTTTGTTTTTTGCGATGGTACCTGGATCTCTTTCTCCAGAGAAGAGCTCTTGAACATCAGGGGAACAACGGCAGAGGATTTATTTCCTACTTTTCTTCTTCCTACACTGGAAATTTTGGACATTCTAGTCAAAGGTGCGCTCACCTTTGCTCAAGCAGCGAAACGTCGGAGGAGAGGGAAACGGCTGGTGCGTCTCCGCCAGCGAGGATTACGCACACGGTTACCGGGCATATTTCTCTCTAACGTGCATTCACTGCCCAACAAACTGGAAGAATTACAACTGCTGTTGGGGGGAAACAGGGACTTTTCTTCATCTACTGTTTTGTGCTTCACGGAGACGTGGCTCTGTGGATTAATACCGGACTCTGCGCTGCAGCTGGCAGGCTTCCAACTCTACAGAGTGGACAGAGACACGGACCTCTCCGGCAAAACTAAAGGTGGAGGAATCTGTTTCTACATCAACAGCGGTTGGTGCAACGACGTGACAGTGATCCAGCAGCATTGTTCTCCTGACCTGGAATCTTTCATCATAAACTGTAAGCCTTTTTATTCACCCCATGAGTTCCATTCATTCATTCTGGTCGGTGTTTACATTCCGCCGCAGGCCAACGTGCGGGTCGCACAGCGCATGCTTGCCGACCAGATACTGTGTGTGGAGCGGACCAACCTGGACTCCCTAGTTATTGTCCTTGGAGACTTTAACAAAGGAAACCTCACTCATTTACTACCTAAATATAGACAGCATATTAAATGCCCGACCAGAGAGGAGAACATTCTGGATCACTGTTACACCACAGTCAGGGATGCTTATCACACCGTCCCCCGTGTCTGACCACGTCATGGTCCACCTGATCCCCGCCTACAGGCAGAAACTTAAGCTTTGCAAACCTGTAGTGAGGACATCAAGGAAGTGGACCAGTGTAGCTGTGGAGCATCTCCAGACGTGTTTGGACTCTACTGACTGGGATGTGTTCAGGACTGCTACCAACAGTCTGGATGAGTACACAGAGGCTGTGACGTCATACATCAGCTTCTGTGAGGACTGCTGTGTTCCATCATGCACCAGGATGAGTTTCAACAATGACAAACCCTGGTTCACAGCCAAACTCAGAAGGTTAAGGTTGGATAAGGCACAGGCGTTCAGGAGTGGGGACAAAAACAGACTTAAAGAAGCAAAGTACAAGTTTAGCAAGGCGGTGAAAGAGGTACTCTGAGAAACTCCAAAACCAGTTCTCAGCGAACGACTCTGGCTTCTGTCTGGAGAGGGCTCAAACAGATCACCAGCTTCAAGCCCAAAGTCTCCCATTCCACCAACGACTGACGCCTAGCCAACGACCTTAACGAGTTCTACTGTCGCTTTGATGGACAATGGGTCTGTCCTGTAACCATCCCCCTCAACACCTCCCAACAAAGGGTCTTCCCTGATACCATCCCCCGCGACACCTCCCAACAGCTCCAGCTACAATGCATCACCTCCACCTCCCCTACCTTAAAGGTCCCCCCCTCCACCTCCCCACCCACCTCAGTGACGACTCTCTCCATCAATGAGGAAGACGTCAACAGACTGTTCAGGAGACAGAACCCCAGGAAAGCTGCTGGACTGGATGCTGTCTCCCCATCCAGCTTGAAGCACTGCGCTGACCAGCTGTCTCCAGTGTTCACAGACATTTTCAACACCTCACTGGAGACATGCCACGTGCCAGCCTGCTTCAAGTCCTCAACAATCACCCCTGTTCCCAAGAAGCCAAGGACCACAGGACTTAACGACTACAGACCCGTCGCCCTGACCTCTGTGGTTATGAAGTCCTTTGAGCTCCTTGTGCTTTCTCACCTCAAAGCCATCACCGACCCCCTCCTGGACCCCCTGCAGTTTGCATACAGAGCCAATAGGTCTGTAGACGATGCAGTCAACCTGGCCCTACACTACATCCTCCGGCACCTGGACTCCGCAGGAACCTACGCCACGATCCTGTTTGTGGACTTCAGCTCTGCCTTTAACACCATAATCCCGGCTCTGCTTCAGGAGAAACTCTCCCAGCTTGGTGTGCCTGACTCCACCTGCAGGTGGATGACTGACTTCCTGTCTGACAGGAAGAAGCATGTGAAGCTGGGGAAAGACATCTCCGACTCACAGACCATCAGCACCGGATCCCCTCAGGGCTGTGTTCTTTCTCCTCTGTTCTTCTTCCTGTACACCAACAGCTGCACTTCCAGTCACCAGTCTGTCAAGCTTCTGAAGTTCGCCGACGACACCTCCCTCATCGGACTCATCTCTGATGGTGAAGAGTCCGCCTACTGGTGGGAGGCTGACCACCTGGTGAAGTGGTGCAAGCAAAACAATCTAGAGCACAATGCTCTAAATACAGTGGAGATGGTTGTGGACTTCAGGAAGAATTCAGCCCTACCTGCCCCCATCACCCTCTGTGACTCCACAATTAACATTGTGGAGTCTTTCCGCTTCCTGGGAACTATCATCTCCCAGGACCTCAAGTGGGAGCTGAACATCAGCTCCCTCGTCAAGAAAGCACAACAGAGGATGTACTTCCTGCGGCAGCTGAAGAAATTCAACCTGCCAAAGACAATGATGGTGCACTTCTACACAGCCATTATTGAGTCCATCCTCACATCCTCCATCACCATCTGGTACGCTGCTAGCACAGCCAAGGACAAGGGCAGACTGCAGCGTGTCATTCGGTCAGCTGAGAAGGTGATTGGCTGCAATCTGCCGCCGCTCCAGGACCTTTACGCCACCAGGACTCTGAAGCGTGCTGAAAAGATTGTGGCTGACCCCTCCCACCCCGGCAACAAACTCTTTGAGACACTCCCCTCTGGCAGGAGGCTGAGGTCCATCAGGATCAAAACCTCACGTCACAAGGACAGTTTTTTCCCTCTGCCACTAGCCTTATTAACAAGGCCCGGAAACCACCCTGACTCTCTCCACACCCCACCTCTGGCTCTATATGCCATTGTACTTAATCTGCTCTTTTTATCTTAATTCTTACTCTCTTATTTTTAATACATTCTGTGTGTGTGTATATATATATATATATATATATATATATATATATATATATATATATATATATTTATACTTATATTGTTTGTTCTGTTTAACCTGTTTAACTTATTTTAGAGAATGTGTGACATGCACCTACAACACCAAAACAAATTTCTTGTATGTGTAAAAAATGTACTTGGCAATAAAGCTTTTCTGATTCTGATTCTGAAATTCAATGGCATCAGGAAAAAACTAAACGGAGCCCAACTCCTTATCTCTGCTGCTTTCAAGCAGCTTTTAGACGCAAAAGCAGAACAGGATGAAACAATCACTGAAGCAATTGGTATTTACATATACATTGGCATATTTTATTACATCCCATTAAATATTTATCTAGCCACGGTGGAACTAATTGTAACACCTTCCTAGTTTCATTTTTTAATTATTTTATTTATTTATTTTTAGTTTCATAGCATAATTTCAATTAAATTCAATTAAATTTTATTTATAGTATCAAATCATAACAAGAATTATCTCAGGACACTTTACAGATAGAGTTGGTCTAGACCACACTCTATAATTTAGAAAGACACAACAATTTCAGTAATTCCCCCAAGAGTAAGCATTTAGTTCATGGCGAGGAAAAACTCCTTTTACGAAGAAACCTCGGTGATGAGAAAAACTTCTTTTAGGGAGAAACTTTGGACAGACCAAGGCTCTTGGTAGGTCTGACGGTGCCAGTTGGGGGTGTGATGAACAGTGCCAATAATAGTCACAATAAAGATAATGGAACAATGACCAGAAATAGTAGTTGTAGTAGTTCATGGCATAGCAGGGCACTGCAGGGCGTTACAGGACCTCTACTTTGATTATATCATCATGATTATATGGTAGATTAATCTGACGACTATGAAGAGAAGCAAAGAAGAGGGGGAGTGACGCTTCTGCAGACACACACACTCCCCCACCGGTTTGGCTGAACGCTGCAACTCCTCACTCCCTAAATATAAGCTTTATTGAAAAGGAGAGTTTTAAGTTTATTCTTAAATGTGGTGACGGTGTCTGCCTCCTGGACCCAGACTGGGAGCTGGTTCCACAGGAGAGGAGCCTGATAGCTGAAGGCTCTGGCTTCCATTTTACTTTTAGAGACTCTAGGAACCACAAGTAACTCTGCATTCTGGGAGCGCAGTGCTCTAGTGGGACAATAAGGTACGATGAGCTCTTCAATATATGATGGTGCTTGACCATTTAGAGCTTTGTAGGTCAGGAGAAGGACTTTAAATTCCATCCTGGATTTTACAGGAAGCCAATGCAGAGAAGCTAATACAGGAGAAAAATTCTCTCTTTTCTTAGTTCTTGTCAGAACAAGTGCTGCAGCATTCTGGATCGAATGCATGGACTAGTTTTTCAGCATCGTTTTGACACAGGATGTGCCTAATTTTGACAATGTTACGAAGATGAAAAAAGGCTGTTCTTGAGGTTTGTTTTAAGTGGGTGTTAAAGGATATATCCTGATCAAAAATAACTCCTAGATTTAGTAGTGCTGGAGGCCATGGCAATACCATCCAGAGTAACTATATCTTTAGATAATGAGGTTCGGAGGTGTTTAGAGCCCAGCACAATAACTTCAGTTTTGTTTGAGTTTAACATCAGAAAATTGTAGGTCATCCATGGTTTTATATCTTTATTGATCCTTTTGGGATGACTCCCGCAAGGAAATTAGATTTCCAGCAGCAGATTTTAGCAGCATATAAAACACTCTTTAAATAAAGAGGTATAAAAAATTAAAAAAAAATACAGTATAGAAAAAATACAGTATAAGAATAACAATGACAATAAACTTTTAGCTAAATATTTTTTACAAAAATTGTAAACAACAATAAACTACAGATAAATAAAGATAAATATATAGATATATAGGACTATGTATGGTATTTTGTTATTGTACAGTTAATAAATAAATGACATTTAGCATAAATTCGCAGTTAAGTGCAGTTAGAGTGTCCAGGTATGAATGTGAGTAGATTATTAATTTATTGCACAGTGAATGAGTGAGTGGCTACCACTCCTTCCCTTCCTTCCTGTTCTGTTCTGTCCTCTTTACCCTATTTATTCTATTTCCTCCTCCCCCCGAGTGAGGAGTTGTAGAATATGTTGGCATGAGGGACAAAGGAGTTCTTGAGTCTGTTGGTCCTACACTTGGGAAGGAGCAGCCTTCCACTGAACTGGTTGCTGATGACGGTGTGCAGGGGGTGGCTGGCATTGTCAGTAATGTCCAGCAGTTTGTCCAGTGTCCTCCTCTCTGCCACCGTCACCAGTGAGTCCAGCTTCATGCCGACCACAGAGCCGGCCCACCTGATCAGTTTATCCAGTCTGGAGGTGTCCTTCTTGGATATGCAGATCCAGTGCTGCTTACCACAGTGTCAGACGTGGTGTCCTTCAGCCTGACGTACTGTGGCCTGTCAGTGAGGTAATCCTTGATCCAGTCGGATGGTATTGAAGGCACTGGAGAAGTCCAAGAAAAGGATCCTCACTGTGCTGCTTCCCTTATCCAGATGGGAGTGGACTCAGTGTAGCATGTAGAGGATGGCATCCTCCACACTAACATTTGGCTGGTACGCAAACTGCAGCCGGTCCTGGGCGTGTTGTATCTGAGGTCTGAGGAGGCTGAGGAAGAGCGTCTTCATCTTCATCAGGTGTGAAGTGAGTGCCACCGGTCGGAAGTCGTTCAGCTCGCTGGGCCTGTTCTTCTTGGGAACCGGAACGATGCAGGCTGTCTTCCAGAGGGTGGGCACTCTCCCTAGCTGTAGGCTAAGGTTGAAGATCCGTTGTAGTGGTTCCCCCAGTTCTGCAGCGCAGGTCTTTAGTAGTCTCGGACACACTTTAGCCGGGCCTGCTGCTTTCCTGGGCCGGAGCTTCCTCAGCTGTCCTCTGACCTGGTCTGTGGTGATGTGAGGCAGGGATTGTGTTGAGGTGGGGGGGGGGGAGGGGGGGATTGTGGTGTCAGGGGGGAGTTGTGTAGAGGGAAGAAGGCGAGATGGCTGCGGTGGGGGTGGGGGGGGGGGGGACAAGGACAAGGGCTGGTTAAACCTGTTGAAGAAGTCATTCAGCTCATTCACCCTCTCCATTGTCCCCCCTGTAGCTCTGGTCTTTGTGTTGTGACCTGTGATGGTCCTCACATCTTCCCAGACCTCCCTCATGTTGTTCTCCCTCAGCTTCTGCTCCACCTTTTTCCTGTAGCTGTCCTTAGCTTCCCTCACACAGTGTTTCACCACCTGCTGTGCTGCCTTCATGGCCTCCCTGTCCCTGCTCCTGAAGGCAGCCTTCTTCTTGTTGAGGACAGCCTTGACTACCCGCGTTACCCATGGCCTGTTATTAGGGTAACAGCGGAGTCTTGATGGGGGAGACCACGGATGTCATCCCCTCTATGTCCTCACCATGAGGGTTGATCAGCACATCCCAGTTTGTGGTGTTGTAACAGTCTCTCAGGGCACTTTCCATCTCAGGGGACCATCTCCTGATGGTGCGAGTTGTCACCGGCTGTTGTTGGACCAGGGGAGTGTACAGTGGCTGTAGGTGAACCAGGTTGTTGGCTCTGTATGCATCCCTCACATTAGCATACAGGAGATCAATTGTCCTGTTGTTTCTCGTAGGACAGTCTACAACCTGGTGAAAAACAGCCAAAAAACAGCCAAAGTAGAATCATCCAAAGTTGCATGATTAATGCATGCTTGAAGTTTAGCTAACTGACTGGTGTCATCTGGCTTGATTGATAAGTATAATTGGGTGTCATCCGCATAACAATGAAAGTTAATTGAGTGTTTCCTAATAATATTGCCTAGAGGAAGCATATATAAGGAGAATAGAATTGGTCCAAGCACTGCGCCTTCTGGAATGCCATGGCTAACTTTAGTGTACCTGGAGGATTTATCGTTAACATTAACAAATTGAGATTTTGGCGTTGATCAGAGAAATAGGACTTAAACCAGCTTAGTGCGATTCCTTTAATGCCAACTAAATGTTCCAGTCTCTGTAACAGGATGGTATGGTCAATAGTGTTGAATGCAGCACTAAGATCTAATAAGACAAGTACGGAGACAAGTCCTTTGTCTGAAGCAGTTAGAAGGTCGTTAGTAATTTTCACCAGTGCCGTCTCTGTGCTATGATGCATTCTAAATCCTGACTGAGAGTCCTCAAATAAACTATTGCTATGCAGAAAATCACATAACTGATTAGCGACTACCTTCTCAAGGATCTTGGAGAGAAAGGGAAAGTTAGATATAGGTCTATAGTTGGCTAAGACCTCAGGATCGAGGGTGGGTTTTTTCAGAAGAGGTTTTATCACAGGTACTTTAAATGACTGTGGTACATAACCTGTTAATAAAGACATATTGATCATATCTAGTAATGAAGTGTTAATCCAGCTGCGGTGCAAGGTTAAGGACCACCACCACCAGGAGAATCAGACAGAAAGAGTGGAAATGTGGAAAGGGAGCACAGGAGGATTTTCTCTCCTCTTTTATTCGCTCATGTCTTGATGCATGACAAAAACTGAATGAAACCTGCAAAAATAAACAAAGTAGCAATTCATAAAAGAAAACCATTAAGCTAAATTACAACCGTGTGGAATTTCAGGCGTTACTGCATATTGGCTATGGCTTCCCATTTGTCTAGACGCCCCAACAGTGGGCTCTCATTTACACATCTGTATTATACACAAAAACATTCCCCTGTTGAAATAGATTTTCAACACAGTAAATCTGTGGTGGTAAAAACAGAGAGAAAAAGAAGCGATTTTTCTAAGGTAAATTATGAGTGTCAATCTGGGAACTGGACTATATTTGCAATTCAAAAGATGGATTTATTCAATAAACGCTGCTTTATTTTGTCCACAGGGAATCACTTCAGTCAATCACTTTGGAGACCATCATTTGGAAAGGGAAGGAAATATCAATATGAGTAACACAGCACTGAAGAGTCAGCAGAGCTGCTTCCGCCTCATTCTAAAAATATACAGTAAAACAGAAGAGAAAGTTTATAAAGAGTAGCTGCAGAAGGGAAAACTGAGACGAGAGAGATGAGAGCGGGGTGAGGGTGTGAGATAGAATAAAAGTGAAGCAGTCAAGGACAACTAAACCTATAAATCTAAGGTGCAGAAAATTATTGTATCAGTCTCACAGAGAGGCTAGAGACAACAGCAGGTTGATCTTTGGGCCGCGGATGGACAAATATAAGAAAAATTGGATTAGCAGTAGGCATTGTCATGGACCATATAGTCTCGCATTGCCAGACCTTCCTCCACCGACCTCGGGAGGAAGGTCTGGCTAGTCCACACAACATTCTCGGGTGGTTTATCGGCATTTCTTTAAATCAATCACAATCGTCTTGGGCGGTGCTAAGCGCTGGACGCAATGACGGTGCCTCTGCAAAACAGCCTTGGGAAGGAACTTGTTTTGGTGGAACATGTGTACGTTCAAAAGTTGTTTAAGTCGTGCAACAGAAAACTCAGATTGGACAGATAGTCTAGCTAGCTGTCTGGATTTACCCTGCAGAGATCTGAGGAGCAGTTAACCATAGTCCTCATAAATCCACCGGAGTTTAAAATGCCAACACAAAGAAAGCGGAAGGTGTGGGACATCCGGCCAAAAATTAGGGACATCCAGCGGAATTTCCGGCGGCACCTGAACAATCCCGGAAATGAAACATTGTTGATATAGACTATGGACCATATCCATCCATCCTAGGGCCAGGTAGAAGCAGGTTAAGTAAGGTAGCCCAGACACCCTTTTCCCAACCCCGTTCTCCAGCTTCTCCAGGGGGATCCTAAAGTGTTCCAGGCAAATTGGAGATGTAATCCTGTCAGTACCGTTACCTTGCTGGGGTGGGACACAGATGTTGTCCGTACCGTTACCTGTTGGAACACAGATGTTGTCAGTACCGTTACCTGTTGGAACACAGATGTTGTCAGTACTGTTACCTGCTGGGTTGGGACACAGATGTCGTCCGTACCATTACCTGTCGGGACACAGATGTCGTCCGTACCGTTACCTGTCGGGACACAGATGTCAACGCTCTGGGTCAGGACGTACGTTTATTAATAATAATAATAATAATAATAATAATAATAATTATAACTTCATATAGTGCCTTTCATGAAAACCAAGGAAACTTTACATAATTACTGTGGCTAAGCTAAATGAGGTTGTAGGCTGTGGTACACAGGTGGTTTTTGCTGCTGAATATTTAGAGATCCGAGGTCTCACCTATTTTAGTCTCGTGACGTGCGGTTCGCAGCAAAAATAGAAAGTGAAATTATCTTTTGACAGCTATGACTGTCATGTAAATATTATGTTACACAAGTGTTTCTGTGTACATAATCTAAACCTTTTCTGTCAAATATAAATTACATTTATAATGAAAGAAATCAAACATTATATTATTTATGGCCAGTTTTTTTAGGCAAACTCAATGTAGAAAGGCGGGCAGCGCTTTAGCAGCGCCATTTCAACTTTAAAATAGGACAATGTTGTGTTTACAACTGGTTGTGCCTCCCCAAGTCTAAAAAATGCGGGATACCCGTATCATTCCCATATCAGCCTAGGCCTCGAAGCACAGTGTTTGTGTGGGTTATGTACTGTATGTATGTATGTGTGTGTGTGTGTGTGTGTGGGGTGTATTATGTGAAGCGATAAAGTGTCAAGAGTGAGAACAGTTGAGATATTTACTGAAATGAAATAAGGCCATCTTTGGGCACTTGTCCCAGAAAGTGAAAGAGAAACTAGACCTGCAGGCCTGTTATTTGATTTGGGTGACTTTATGACCAGATATAACCTGATCAATTTGCTCCATCACTCTGCCCTCTCTCAGCTTTATGAAACCTACATCTGCCCTCTTACTTTTTCTCATTCATCCTCCTGTTGTTTTCACTCGCTTTCTATCTGTGGGATTCTCACTTTATTTCAGGGGACAGTCAGCAATTTCTCTAAGAGAGAAGAGTGAGAGGGTGTGTGTCTGTGCCTGTGTATCAATGACTTGGCAAAAACTGGTCAGCCTAAAGTGGATTACCTGATGGAAATCAGTTTATTTATACTGTTTTTTCAGTCTTCTATACTCATCATTATATATACAAAAGAGATAGATTTTACTAGAAACACTGCTAAACTATTAGTCATAGTTCTTTTATCATTACTGCTATTGCTATTATTATTGCTACTATTGCTGTTCATCATATCATTCTAATCCCTTCGCCCTTGCTATGACCAAACCCATTTTCCAACTCTGCCTATATTTTGATCTCAACTTAACGCCTGTAAAGTTTTGTGACTGCATCTTGCCCAGTTGTGATGCTATCGTGGTAGTCTATATCAACTACTTTTCATTTCAGGGATTACTCCGGTGCGGCATGAAATTCTGCCGGATGTCCCTAATTCTCGGCAAGATATCCGTCACCTTCCCTTTTCTTTGTGTTGGCATTCTAAACTCCGGTGGATTTATGAGGACTATGGTTAACTGCTCCTCAGATCTCTGCAGGGTAAATCCAGACAGCTAGCTAGACTATCTGTCCAATCTGAGTTTTCTGTTGCACGGCTAAAACAACTTTTGGACGAGCACGTTCCACCAAAACAAGTTCCTTCCCGAGGCTATTTTGCAGAGGCGCCGTTATTGTGTCCGGAGCTTAGTGCCGCCCAAGATGATTGTGATTGGTTTAATAACATGCCAATAAACCAGAGCACATTTTTCTCCCATCCCGGAATGCTGTGTGGACTAGCCAGACCCTCCTCCACAGCACTGTGGCTGGTGTTCACTATTAACTGCTCTATTTTTCTCTCTAAGAACCGGATTCAGTTACTGTATATGCCTACATTCTTTTGTTTATTTATTATTAGCCACGCTAGCGCCATGGCTCTTGGGATGGCAATGTCAGTCTGTCGATAGGACCACAACTTTAGTCCAGACTGAAATATCTCTACATCTACTGGATGGATTGCCATTAAATTTAGTTGAGACATTCATGGTCCCTGGAGAATGAATCCTACTGACTTTGGTGATTCCCTTCCTCTAGCATTATCAGCAGGATGCCACTTTTTGCTTACACTGAAATATCTCAACGATTGGATGGATTGCCATGGAAATTGGTACAGATATCCATGGTTCCCAAAGGGTAAACCTTAGAAACTTTGGTCATCCCCTGACTTTACATGTGCCTGTGTGTGTTTCATTCATGACCTAATACATGCAAAACTCATAGCATTCCCATCATGCCCAGCTGTAGTTTGTGTTTAGAGCTAATGAGCTGAGATGAGTTAGAGTTAGCGTTAGATAATTGATATAGCGCAGCTATCTGATGTTGAAATTTCTGTTGGATTAAGGTTAAGTCATGTTACTTTACCACAACTCTCCTGGAGGCTGGTCTGTGTTAATTTTTAACGCAAAACTGACCGTTGCAAATGTGTTTACTTCACAAAATCCAGCAAAGTACATTAAATCAATCTCTTTTAACATGTCAATTATTTGCTCAATCCTCCCTTAAAGGTAACTTATTATGCTCATTTTTAGGTCTAGTTCGGGGGTCTACTAAAAAATGTTTACATGCTTTATTGTTCAAAAAAAAAATATTTTTCTCATACTGTCCATTGCTTTTCTCAAACCTCCACTTTCAGCACGTCTGACCATGAAAAAGAGAGGGAGCAGATATTAGCGAAAAGAGCAGGTGGGTCTGCAGGAGGCTGTGAGAGGAGGAGAGAAACTGACACATGCAGCCAGAGAGGCTGATTTGAAAGCAGACAGATTTGCCGACAACTACAGGCGGCTGGCAGGTGGGTGAGAGGGCAAGCAAAAAGATCAGCCAGCAAACAAGTTGGTGAGGATCAGGCAGAAGGTAGCCAGCGATGCCAGACAACAACAGTCAGATAATGAAATTGATTGCAGGGCACTGATGGGTGAAGGTGGTTTTGGCTGCACCTGTCCGACAGGACTAATGGCCGTGATGTGTGCTTGATAAGTACTGCTATTATTGTTTATTTCAGAATGGATGCATTTTTCTGCCACTTTGATTTGTCATAGTTTAAACAGCCAGCTTTTTAACACTTTTCAAGTATCTAAATGTCTGGTTAGATTACAATTGGCTCTATGTGTTCTTCTCTTCTTGCATCATAACTATTACAACTATTACAAAAAGCATTTCCACGTTCTTGAACTAAATATCTTTGTAATGGAAATTATTGATGTAACCACAGGGTTATCACAATCCCATAACCATATGATTTAGCACCAAAGATGGACACAATATAAAACACCTTATAGCAATAAGAGAGATATAGCAACTAAGATGAAGAGAATAAACAAATAATTTATAAATTCCATTGACAGGGTCAGAAAGTGGAGTTTACTCAGTCTTCATGGAATTGCAGATGTTCCGACTTTCTAAACCTTCAAAAAATTTTTAAAGTGGACGGAAAGATGAACTGGTCTCTTGGCTAATGTCTTACAGTTTTTTGCAATTTATTTGGTCTGTCTGTTGGCCCAACATTTCCACTTCCAGACTGAAATAACTTAATGAAGGGAACATCAATGTTTGTTCAGAGTGTCATGACAATCCATGAAATAAATATGATTTGTAATGACTTTGATGATTCCTTCACCTTTCCTCTAGTGCCTTTATCAGTTCAAGGTTTCCCTTTATCCAATACTTTGGTTCATAATCACATACCTGCAAAACAAATGACATTTCTATCAGCTCCAGCTGTTGATTAGAGGAGCCCCGATCACGTTTTTTTTGCCTCAGATATCAATTGCCGGTTGTCAATCGTTTTTTGTCATTTTGTTTTATTCAACGCATTCTCATGAATGTAGGATATCATACGAAAATGTATGCAAACCAATTCGTATCATGTCCTACGAAATTAGGCGACCGGCGGCTGCTCACTTGACTACAGAGCTCCGTGAGCTCTCGGCGGCTGTTGGTAATTGAGTTTAGCCAACAATAGTTTACTGGGACCCGGCTACATAACTCTGTAAGCTGTCTATCGTGTCAGCGGCTGTTGCTAGTTGAGTTTAGCTGACAATAGGTGACTTTGAGCCGGGAACAGGGCACCGCGAGCTGCCGATCGTTTCAGTGGACAGTACAGTTACGTTTAGCTGACAAAAAGTGAGCATCATGTGGCGCCGACAGTTTAGGCACAAAAACGACTTGTTAAGTTTAGGAAAAAGATTGTGGTTTGGATTAAAACACTCCAGAGAAACGAACACGCGTTTACTGGGTGAAAGTCTTTTGTTTTCTGACCCAGCCATTCACCCAGACCTCCTCCCTACACGGTCCACACAGTGTTCTTATGCAGCAGCAGTCAATGTGACGCTGACAGTAATAAATATGTGAAATACATATGAAATACCGTGCTTTACTTTTCATAGGTAAATGTACGAATGGTTCCTGAGAACAGCCTGCGGCGTTACCTGCTTACCTGGTTTTGTTTGGCTAAAACGTTTTTAAAAAGTTATTAAATCTGATGATGAAGGGAAGAGAAAAAAAGTTTACCTGTGCAGGCACAAAAGCACTCGCTCCTACGAGACTTGTGTTGTCCCACGGGATACCCATGCAGTCGCCTATGCCCTAATATTGTGTCCTCCCCATGATTGGAACCGCTACAAAATTCAATGGGTTCTTCCTTGGCCCATCCTTCCACCAAATTTAAAAAGGTTTCGGCCTGTAGGTTTTCCGTAATCCTGCTAACGGACAAACAAACCATTCAACAAACGGGCAAACTGAGCTGAAAACATAACCTCCTTGGCGGTGGAGAAATGGATGTGCTCTTCAGTGTCTGCTATTTCCTGTTTCGTGTGGAGTAGTACCCCTAACAGATGAAACACACTCTTCTTTTTTTTTTTTTTCATAGAACTTTTTTTTAAATCTAGGTAATAGAAAAAGACTAAGGGTGACAGGGCATTTGCTTTAGGGCTCTAACCCTTTGGAATAGCTTTAAACTTTGACTAGAAAAGTCACTGCCCTCTTTTAAATCATCCATCAAGACTCACTTTTACCATTTAGCCTTTTCTTAATTATTATCTATTAATTATTAGAACTGTTCTGTTTACTGTTGGCCATTCTTTTCTTTCTTTTAGCAGTCTTATTGTATTTTTATGTGTTGACTGTGATTTGATTGCTCTCCTGCTTTCTTTTATATATCCTTCATGTGAAGCACTTTGTAATGGTAGCTTTGAGAGGTGCTGTATAAAAAAAGCTATTATTATTAATGGGAGGAAAAGAGTCTATTCTGCTGTTCAAAATGTACAATCAGCTTTCACAGTGAGTGACGTAATTGATGTAAATAGTAATTTTCAAGATTAAAAATCTTGTGTCAGGCTCTCGGAGTCAATAGAGCTCTTGGACTTAATTTATCCCTGTCAGCAGCTATAACCCAATTTAGAATGTATATCTTTAACTGTGCAATACTGACTTACTGACTCACTGTGCGTAAGAACTCAACTGCAATAACACAATGTGCAATACTCTGGCATTAATACTGCATTTATACATAATAATATATAATATATAATAATTATAATAACACCTATGTATTATGTATTCTTGCATTTTAACTAACTTAATCAATCATCAATATTTATTTTTTCTAGAATGGGAGAAAACTAAATCCTCCCATCCCCCGGGATCAATAAAGTATTTTGGATTCTGATTTGATTCTGATTTAGCAACAAAGAACATCAATTTCTTTCTTTTTTTTAAATGAACCCTCTGAAATGAATCTATATAGAACATTTTCAGGGTGTCAAACATGTACTAAGCAATAGAACCCTTAAATGTTCTAACCTGTAATGGTTCTATATAAAACTACTTATTCTTTGAGTGCAAAAAGTAATGAAGCAAAAACCTGTATAAATTGGTCGCTCACACGTCAATGAATTCCTTCTCTAACATGACGATGTAAAATCTTCAGTGAATTAACTCATTCTACACTCCTATACCAATCAGTTCTCACTCTGTTTTGATATCTTCATTATTTGCAGTTTAAACTGTGTTTAGAAGGAGATAACGAGACACTTCTCCCCCTCCTTTTAGTTCATAAAGTTTGGCGAGGCTCATTTAGGCAGATCGATAGTTTGCTACCTTTAGCAGTCACCTTCCTAAATGGTACCGTCTTTGAGCTGACTATTGATTTACTTTGATGAGGTAAGTAAAAAAATGTTCCACTCATTAAACCAGAGAACAAAGAGAGAGACAGAGAGCACTGTCAGTGATTATTGTTACCTGCGGCCACTAACACTGTGCAAACCTTGGGTGAGAGACACTGCTATAATATTTCTTTCTCACTTAGCTCCCTTTATTATCATCATCATCATCATCATCATCATCATCATCATCGTCAGGGAATGGAGACTGCATTTCTGCAGACTGTAGTGACTCTGAATACACATCCTCACAATGCTCCCACTACATGTGTTCATTTGCACGGGCTAAGGCAGCTCCTTAAATACTACAATTGCTGTTTAGGTTCATCTGGCCCTGGATGTATCATATTTCAACTTTAATACTTGAACAACAGGTGGGATCTAATCTAACTTGCAAGGGTAACCTAACATAACCTAACTAATAAGCAACAATTCTTTTACAGGAATTATTGCTCTGAATTCGTTATGCACTGCTGTACATGACAAGACAAATATGTACTGCAGGGGGCACTGTTGCACCACAGGTAACACTCCAGCTGCCAGTGCCTGGAGAGGCTCAGAGAATGTCATTATAAATGAAACACCCGCATGCATGCACGCACGCACACACACAGTCTTCTTGATTACTATTCAGAAGCAGTCTAGGTATGACCAATCATTTAACACCATCAAACAAACAAAACGAAAGATTCTGATCAACAGACAGCCAAACAAGGAAACCAGGTTGCAACATCCACATGGATGTACACACACACACACACACACACACACACACACACACACACACACACACACACACTCCATCCCCCCCTAACACGCACACTCATTTATGACAACACATCTTTCTTCTTGCTTGGGTAAAGGCAACAGCAAAATTATTGCATTTTATACTGTGAAGTGTAAATGCTGGAGAGGGGTCTTGCCGCAGACCTCATCTGTGGAGTCACTTCCGGTGCAGGCTCCACTGTCAGATCCCCTCCACTGTCAAGCCGGTCAGGACAGGAAATACATTTGTTTTTAACCTCCCCGCCCCTTAAGGTCTTAACTCACAAAAAAACGTCTCTGCTTACATCCCGACAAGCACAACCTGATGCCTCATGCCAATTAACAAAGGTGGGTGACTGATTTGCTTAATTTCAAAATGTTTAACTTCAATATTCTTGCATTTGTTCGTCGTTAACATTGCTACTGCTGTCAATATATTCATATAAATAACTCAAATTACTGAATGTTACACATGTGGATAGGCTGCTTTTTCGCGTTAAGGTACTTTTGCCATCGGTGGCGAGTTCTGGAATTATGGTAAATCCGATTTGCAGACTTGGAAGTTGCATATGTTACCCATTCATAATTTCGAAAGGGTAATTCAGAGATTATTTTGAGTTGTGGTGACCTTCCTTCTTTTAATATGGCGGAGGAGAGGAAAGATTAGGAATGGATGCTACATTATACTTTGTTTTTATCAGTTCAACTATTGTTAGCTGTTGCCTATGTACATCATTTTAATCTGTAATCTATGTACATTTATAGAACAATGCTATTTATGGTTCTATCCATAGCAAATGGACTAGTCTTGCCCCAAGAAGCAGGTGAGACTGAACCTAGAGTCCGCCTTTTTTCATTTTGCTCCGACAACAAAGCACTTCATCATAACGTTCTCGTGATTCCGACTTCAGAAGTGGGAAGTGGGATCTTCCAATTTTTTTCTGTGGAAAATGTAAACTGTTTACATAAAACCACATGCTCGTCTTAATTATGTGCAGCCATTGATGAAGACGAGAGGCATCAGTTGAAGCCATTCAAGTCTGTCTTTCACAAAATGGAAGATATGTTGAAGTTTCTGGAGGAAATCGCGGATAGGCGCCACTTAGTCTATATCAACGACGTTTTACTTCCGGGATTGTTCAGATGCTGCCGCAAATGGTTTTTGGTTTGGATCTTTCATTTATGTGTTTCTGGAATGACCTGTCTGCCTCAGGACTCCTTTGGTTGTTAGCACTTTTTGTTTAATACATCTTCTAACTCTGCCTGCTGCCTCCTCGCCTCCACATTCGGCACCTTGAGCCCAGAATGCTGTGTGGACTAGCCAGACCTTTGTCCGCGGCGCTGTGGAGGAAGGTCTGGCAATGCGAGACAAGGCAACATTACTTGACCTACTGTGAAGGCCAAGAAGACAACAATTGACTGAAGTGACTTCAAAACCACAGCCTGCTCGCTCTCCTTCTCTCTCTCTTCTCCCGCTGTGTTCTGTGTTCACGCTGATGTTTACAATTTTTAGTTTAAGTTGGCTGTTGGTCTTCAGGTTATTGTGTTACTGTAAATTTGAGTCAAATATTATTAACAATACATACATTTTTTCTATATAAATACAAATATATATAAATATAATGCCTGATTGTGGTACTGTGACATAATATGCTGTACTTTTATATTCTACAGAGTTAAGTTACTGATTTTTATATGTTTGGATTTTATTGAACCTTAGCCATGAAGGTGCAAATTTGGGTGGAAGAAAATACATTTTTACATACATACATTTAACCAACACAAGTAAACGAGAAGTTTATATTTTTTCTACAATGTTTCTGCATGGAGTTTATTCTATTTTGATAAAAATATATTGCGTCTGAATACGACATCTGTCTCTAATAGTGTGGACAGGATCGGCGAAATAAATGCTCCATTAACGGAATTAACAATGTTGATTATTATTTAAATATAAATCAACGACCAAACACTTTCACCAGAAAAGTTTACACAATTTTATATTGTATACCAACCCTCTGGGGACACATACACACACACACACACACACACACACACACACACACACACACACACTTACTTTGGGTTAATAGCATCTCTGATGACTGACATCACTGATGCTCAGAGATGACACATGCTTGGAGTACAGTCGCTACAGTAACCCCAGAGTCATCTGTGAGTCACGGTTATTGTGATTCATTAACCCCTCAAAGCAGAGCCCTAAAGCCTGATTGGTTGGTTGAAGGCGAGGAGTATTAGCAGAGGCACAGGTGGAAGGGTTTGGCACAGATCAGACCTGTGGGAGCGGGAGAGGTCACAGCCATTATTATGGATCGGTCTGAACAGCAAGAAGAAAAACAAAGAAATGGCTATTGTTCTGTTTTCCCCTCACCGCAGGCAATTACACAGCCAGGATTAGACTCATAATTTGTCCAGTCAGTGTGATCAATCTGTGAAATGTTGAAAGTTACTCTCTGACCACAAATGTTTTGATGATTTTTCAGACACATGAAGGTATGATTCCTGTGAAGTGTGGGTTTTACTGGTAACCGGACCTTCCTCCACAACGCTGCGCAAGAAGGTCTGACTAGTCCACACAACATTCCAGGATAGGAGAAAAACATGCTCTGGTTTATTGGCAAAAACTGGTCTTATAACTTTTATGACATCTTAATGACAAGTCTAAATGGTTCCACTTTACTTAAGGTCATGGATATTATTCATGACACCGTTATACAAGCATTTGATGGTGAAATCAAACTTCATGACAAGTCCTAATTGTTTGACTTTACTTGAGGTCAACGAAAAACATTCATGACACAAATATAATGGTCTCATGACATATTTATGACTTATGGTTATGTTGTCTAGGTTATGTCAAGTTGTCATTACACTAACATCTCGAACAATGCTGATGATTTACTGAATGACAATGACAACAGTCATGAACATTCAAAAAGACTCCATGTTCATGACAGGTGTCATAATAATAACTTTGTATAGCACTTTTCAAAACCAATATACAAAGTACTGCACAGTAAAAACAATAAAAACAAGATCCATAATTAACGCAATAAAATACTCATGTCAGTCTTATGCACACCCCTTCAAATAAAGTGTTACTGCGAAACATTTTGTCAAGGGGGAGGAGGTAGATAATGAACAGGAGTGGCTCTAACACTGAACCCTGTGGAACTCCGTGGGAAACTATGACCGGTAATCCTGAATCTATATAAAATGTGTCCTATTTGCAAGTTAGGAGGAAAACCACTGATTCACAGTGCCACAGACTCCAATCTTAAGACAATGGTTGGGGACAGTTTCAAGGTGCTCATTGATGGTAATTCAGTATGCATGATGTTGGCAGAGGTCAGCTGCTCATGGATTGTGCTAATTTCAGAGTGGAAAAACTTAAAAAACTGTGCATGTTTTATTTGAAAGTTTACTGTTCACCCTCGTTTCAGGTGGTTTGAGTAGCCTTTTCACTGTGGAAAAGAGTGTGCTGATTTTGCATAATAGGAGTTTTTTGTAGTGGAGTAGAAATTCAAAATACATTATGAACAGCGAGTGCAGTCTTGGTGCAGAGCCTCTCCAGGCACCAACCTAAAACGTTGAGCTGACGTAGTTCAAGTGTGTACCAGGGAGCAGGCTTGGAAAATGAGACTACCCGTGTTTTCAGAGGGGCTAGAGAATGAAGTGCAAAAAGATAAAGCTGTTTTAGTAGTCCATTAGAACCGAGAGTGAGGGGGTTGGAACAGAAACGGGGTTTGAGGTTATTAAACTGAGATCTTCTGGCTTAACATGTCTGATGTTGCCATTTAACCTGATGCGATGCACCCTTGATTTACTGAGTGGTAGGTTGGTGTTGAATAATACAGCTTTATGGTCTGAGATGGGTAGTTCAGCAGAGGTGATGTTGTATGGTGTGAAGCCGGAACAACAAACAAAGTCAAGGATATGGCCCTTGGTGTGGGTTGTTAACAATGACATTGTGTTAGGTCGAAGCAATCTGACATTTATTTAATATCTTTAGTAAAAATATTGTCAGTATTATCAAAATGAACATTAAAATCCCCCACTAGGATGATATTAAGAGACAAGAGTGGGTAAAACTCTTGATAGTTCAGGGCCACTGCCAAGAACTCAGCCTACATGGGGAGCACACTCTGCAGGGTAAACTAGACGTATTTCTGTTCACTTTTTTCAAGTGTTTTGCATTCCACTGTGTTGCTGTTTTGTCTGTGGCACTCTGCTCCCTGCACTGCATGCACCTTTTCCACCATCGCTCCAGAGAGATGGCTTCATTATTCTCGGTGCAGATGGGGGACGAGAATGAGAATGCAAATATGAAATGTATCCACAAAATCGATTACGATTATCCTGTCAATGATTTGAATCGATTCGATATCCTGATGCATCACGATGCGTCACTTCCTCAGTGTTATTATGTATTGCTACACATGGTTTTCATCAACTAATTCAAGCACTCCGGTATACATTAGCTCCCCTTTTGTATTGTATCTGCTCCTAAAAAAAGACACTTCCTAAATGTAGCGGAGTCTGAACACAACAGACAAAAGGCAAAAACAAAAAAAAGCAGCAACCGGAAAATCAAGTAACTTCAGTAGGCAATAATCGATTATGGTCTGTCACTAGTCTGGCTATCACCAGACCAAGCTCAATTTTTTTAAGATTGAACATTAGTCTGGGGAGTCTGCTCTGTATTTTCTACTGCACAAGAGGCGTGATCAACGGGCATAGTTCAAATGACTCTGTACGCAATTGGATAGTTCTTCAACCAATCAGACCAATGATTGGGTGACATATTTTGCAGACAGCGGCATCAACGGGTTGCTGCGCTTCAGTGGCTGCCATGTTGAATGAAAACAAAACGCTGCTTGCCGTCGCTTCTCTATCGTCATCGTGTTAAACACGCCAATAGCGCAGCAGGTGGATAAGCCAGTTTGTGATTGGTCCCCGCAGATTTGTAACGGAAGCAGGATAGAAAAATGTTACAGGTTTCCAACCTGAGTTGTAGGCCGAAATCAAATCGCCGGCAGATCGGGCTGGGTTTACACAGTCTGTCACTGCATTGATGCAGAATCATCTAGGTCCGCATCGCGATGTATCGATGCAATGATTAATTTCAACACCCCTACTAACTACTTAGCCTAGCTTTCTTCAATTTGCCTTCTGAACCTACAGTATAGGACTATAGAGTCTCTGTGAATAAACCAATCTCCCCTCCTGTACCAACTGATATCAACCTTCAAAAAGACATATGGGTGGAAGCTGCCATGCAGACACCCTTATCACCACACCGTGTGTGTATAACAGTGTACAGTATGTGCTTCCAGGACGGCAGCGTATCTGTGAGTGTGTAAGCCTGAGCCCCTGGTGAATAGATTAGCGTTAGTGCATCTTCAAAACAGGGCATGGCTCAGCCCTGCGCACGCATTTAAACTAAACGCTAACACAGCATACTGTCACTGCCTGGCTTTGTAAAGAAATCCTTCATAGATGACAAGGAAAGGTGGAGGAATGCAGGGATCTGAGGGAATGAGACAGGGGAGAGGAGGGGAGGGAGGTGTAAAATAAAAGGGGGGGGATTAGAAGAGGCAACGAGGGAGATAACGGAAATAGGAAAGAAGGAAAGAGTGAAAAGGAAATGAGGAAACGGGGAGAGGAAGGGAAAATAAGAAGATGACATATAGCGACTATGTTACTAAGTACATGAATATCTTCCTACATTTGACTGACCTTTTTCATTTTTTTTGGAGGTCGGGTTTAAATAAATTATGAATTATTTGATTAATTTAGTTTGCTTGGTTCAAACTTAATGGTTTTTGAGCAGTTGACACAAATTGAACAAATGACACACAAATGAGGCGTTCTAGACAATTTCAAACACTTTTGTTGTTCTGTATATCCACATACGGATATTTTTGTGAGCTAGGTAGCAGTATCTGCCTGCTCCATTGGTCACAATTGCTCTACTCGAGCCCACTCATCTACACTTAAAGCTTTAGTGCGTAACTATTTTATATAAATGAACGTCTGTTACATTCAAGCCATTGCCAAATGAGTTGATACAAAGCTAATTAAGACTATCGGCTCCACAAAACTCGAGACAAAAGTCGTCCGGCGACCTTCGCGCATAGGAAATTAAGTGAAGATAATTACCTCTTCTGGAGAGTCCATCATGTTTTTTTAATCCTTTGTGTCCTCCTTGGCTACTAGCAACTGCATGGAGGAGGGGTGTGGGCTGTGCGCGATCACGGAAGGCTTGTATCATGTGGACGCGCCAACAGTTTTGTTGTCATTACTTAGAATTCATCATGAGGGAGACAGAAACTACGCACTATAGCTTTAATATTTGATCAACAGACAAATGTTCTTAACTGTTAAATTTAAATTATCCTGGCCACTAAGATTCAGTGGTGGAAAGTACTTAAGAACAAATGTTAGGGTACTTGTCTTTTCTTTCAACCGGTCTCAAGGCAGTTCGTGTAAATGTCATGTTATTTTTAATCTATTGATACATGTTCACGGGGACGTTTTTCTCGTTTTTTTCGTGGTGGTCAACACGAAATACACAACGGGATAGGATGCATCATATGTTGGGAGGCGGCCGCAAGACGGCCGCTGGGGACGCAACTACGGGGAAAGGACGCCTCACACGCCGGGAGGCAGCTGCTGGGGACGCGCGACAATAACGGGATGGCGGAGGTTGGGTTTAGAAAAAACACTACGGGGAAAGGACGCTTCACACGCCGGGAGATGGCCGCGGGGGACAGCCGCTGGGGACGTTTGGACGGCTGTGATTACGGGAAACAAAACTCCACACGCGGGACGTAATCCCCGGTCGCCCGGGTGAAAGTCCTGTATTGTTTGACCCATCCACCACCCTGACCAACCTCCCTACGCGGATTTTCAGTGAACACACATCAATAGATTAAATAACATGATCATTTCACGAACTGTCATAAGACTGGGCTGTTTATTTTCATGCCACTTTCTACTTCTACTCCGCTACATTTCAGAGAAGAATATTGTACTTTTTACTCCACTACATTCATCTGTTACAGCTTTTAGTTACTAGTTACTTTACACATTATGATTTTTGCACACAAAACACATGTAGTTTATAGAATATGATGTTTTACTATAAATTAAACTACCCAACAATTTAACGGCCTACAAGTCCAACTGAAATGATTAGACCATTAAACACTTAGATGATTGACAGAACTGTTTTGATTTTTCAATTCAATTCAATTTTATTCATAGTATCAAATCATAACAAGAGTTATCTCAAGACACTTTACAGATAAAGTAGGTCTACACCACACTCTATAATTTACAAAGACCCAACAATTCCAATAATTCCCCCAAGAGCAAGCATTTAGTGCGACAGTGGTGAGGAAAAACTTCCTTTTAGGCAGAAACCTCAAGTGGTGTGGAAAACTTCCTTTTACAGTAGGGAGAAACCTCAGACAGACCCAGGCCCTTGGTAGGCGGTGTCTGACAGTGCCAGTTGGGGGTGTGATGAACAGTGGCAATTATAGTCACAATAAAGATAATGGAACTATGACTAGAAATAGTACTTTAAACACTTTAAGGACATTTTTCCTGATGATACTTACTTACTTTTACTTAAGTAACATTTTCAATGCAGGGCTTTTACTTGTAACAGAATATTCTTTCAGTGTGGTATTAGTACTTTTAAGTAAAGGATCTGAATACTTCTTCCACCCCTGCAAGATTAATGCAAAACCCATGAATATCACCCAGCCTTTCATATGATGTCATTATATAGACTGACTTTCTCTCACAAATAAAGGCCTAAAATGCCCAACAAGTAATCTTAAAAAAATAAATAAAATTACACAGCAAATGACTAAAGACATTATTCATTTATTTTCTTTATGGACAACGCACATTAATCAACATTTCTGTAAATGTGCTGGTGTTAGCCAGCTAATTTAAACTGCAGTCCTTTTGCAAGATGTTCTTAAACCACTGACAGTATAAGAAATACGAGCATAACACACTATGATGCTGTAATGACAACAGCAGCAACAAAATCAGCATCCAGAAGACACAATTCATGAAAAGCAACAGGAAGGAGCAGAGCATCTATGTGACACTACAATGACCACACCCACTGTCATGTATATTTAATGTAAATACTTTCTTCCTGTGGCAATCAAATTTTACAACTCATCTACCTCATGCAGAGAGATGGACAGCAGAGACACGGGGTGCCGAGGTGGCTCCAGCCTCCTTTTCAGAATCAGAAAAAGCTTTACTGCCAAGTACGTTTTTTACACATACAAGGAATTTCTTGTATCTAAATATAAGAAGGTTAAGAAAATCAAGTATTAGAATATAAACAATATAAGTATAAATATATATACATACACAGTATGTATTAAAAATACAATAAAAAGAGCAGTACAGCAGAGTAAGTACAGTGGCATGTAGTGCCAGAGGTGGAGTGTGGAGAGTGTCAGGGTGGGTTCCAGGCCTTGTTGATAAGGCTAGTGGCGGATGGGAAAACAGTGTTCTTGTGACGTGAGGTTTTGGTCCTGATGGACCTCAGCCTCCTGCCAGAGGGGGGTGACTCAAAGAGTTTGTGGCCGGGGTGGGAGGGGTGTACAGGTCCTGGAGCAGCGGCAGATTGCAGCCAATCACCTTCTCTGCAAACCGAATGACACGCTGCAGTCTGCCCTTGTCCTTGACAGTGATAGCAGCGTACCAGATGGTGATGTGAGGATGGATTTGATGATGGCTGTGTAGAAGTGCACCATCAAAAAAGTGTACCGTAGTAAAAGTAATGATTTCCTTTGTGTAGATGGAGTCAGATTCAGATTCAGAAGACCCCAGGCCTGCCACCCTCAACTCTACTGTGCCAGTCCTTGCTGTGTTCTTTGATGGTCAAAAGGACCTGATGCCTCACTTCAGGCCAGGGCCTCGGCAGAATTCTGCCATCATAGTCACATAACATGGTCACATAAGGTGCTAACCCTGTTCACCATTACTGGTTGGTAAACGGCCTATCCTACAGTGTGGTCCCGGGCCTTTCATGTTCCCAAGTCCACAGTCTGCAGACTGGTGCACAGCTGAGAGGAGAAGATTGCAGCCCTTCGCCAGGAGGTCATCAAACTGCCCATCGCTGGAGCACTGGATGAGGTAGGCCATACATTTGCACGGCTGGCCAACAGCCCAGTGTTCTTCAGGTGTGTGGGTGCCATTGATGACTGCCATGTCATAAAGACCCCCCCAGGACTGGATAGTCAGGGTTACCTCAACCGAAAGCTCTTCCCATCCATACAACTGCAGGCCGTATGTGATGGGAAGGGGCCTCTTCATCAACACCTTTGTGGGGTATCCTGGCTTCGTCCATGACACCAGAGTCTTGAAGAACAGCAGAATCTACACCGAGGCTCTGTACCCCCCCTCAGATGACACTAAAGTAACTTATGATTACATCAATATCAATAACATGAATATACTAATCTGTTGTTTCCCACTCTCTGCAGGGTACTTTATTTTGGGTGATGGTGGCTACCCCTGCATTGAACGACCTGGCCATCATCACTGAGTATAGAGAACCACTGGAATGGAGGGTGCAGAGCCCCTTCAACCAGCATCATGCCAAGGCCCGTTCCATTATAAAGCGGGCCTTTGGCATGTTGGGGACTTGGAGATCGCTGTTCTTCAAGGCTATGGAGGTTCACCACACCTTTGTCCCCTCTAAGCCTGTGCAGTGCTCCACAACATCTGCCTCACAGCGGGGGACATCCTGGAGCCCACAAAGGACGTCAGGGACATTGGTGTGGTTTCACCACGTCCAGTGAGGGGGGAATGAGGCGGTCATGGCTAGCGAGACCGACTGGCAGGGCTGCTGTCTGCTCCACGTGTTATTGATATCCAGTGGGGAAATTACATTTTTTCACTCTTTTTTCCCTCACCTTCCGCTCTCTGTGTGTTGCCGTTCTCAAAATCCCTTCATTTGGGAAACAACACTAGCATTTATGTTTACGGCATTTCCTCTCTAACTGGGATGTTTTGAGACCGATTGGTGGGATTGCTGTAGACAAAGTACACACGGTGACACACCAGTAAGAGCTAATGAGGTTTAACCATGTATCCAGCTAATTTAAATAGCTCATATATTCTGTGAACAGTTAATTTAATATTGTATGTGGCGTTTTATTTTGCAATGTGCAAATGTTTCACCAAAACAAGTTCCTTTCCGAGACTATTTTGCAATACCAGCGTTGCTGCGTCCGAAGCTTAGCGCCGCCGCCCAAGACGATTGTGGTTGGTTAAAGAAATGCAAACAACCTAGGGCGTCTTTCTCTCCTATCCGGTCAGGGTACTAAAGTATAATCCGTTTTTTCGATTTAAACCAATAATGGAAAAATGAAAAAACAGGCCAATCAGCTCCGTTTTGCCGTTTTTACAATGTTCATAAAAATAAACTGGAAAACTACTCGTTTCTCAATTATTGTTTTTTTGTTGATCATGTTTCCATTTTAACAACAGCGAGAATACAGGCTAATTTTTATTATGTGCATAATAATTGAAAATCCGATGGAACACAGATCTCGTTTATAATGTTATTTTGGTCTAATGTGTTAAAGATCACAGGTCATAGGTGACTAAAACCAATGCGTCCTGGACCGGAAGTAACATTAACGTGTCAAAATAAAAGTATGAGAACTGTAATTGCCTTCATTGTTCCTCTAAGTGCAGACTGTTCATTAAAACACCTTTAAACTGAAATCTGAGTTTCGTGTGGTTGTCTCTGTGTTTTGGGTTGGAACTGTGAGCGTAACATAACAATCTGGTCATGGACCCTACAGAGACACCACACGTGGTTAAAGAGGATGGCGTCCAATGCGCCATTCATTCTCAAGGAGTTTTGTTAGGTCAACATGACCAGTTAATCCGCACATTACTCCAATGGAGTACTCCATTGGATTTTGGACTCTGGCGGCGGATTCCAAATGGAACAAGTAAGCGTTACAAGGAGCATTTTTGAACGGTTTGAATGATTCAGTTAAAGATGAACTTGCAACCTGTGATGAACCTAATGACCTGTATTGTCTCGTTTCCCTTGCTATTAAACTGGACAACAGACTGCTGGAGAGGCGACGGGAGTGGAGCAGCCGGCCACACACCTCAGGTCGGGTCTCCACGCCTTCAAACCCCCGAACCTCACCTCCCCTGGGACGGCTTCCCACAACTCCATGCAACTGGGTCGCGCTTGGCTTTCACCAGTGGAACGGTTGCAAAGTATCCAGGCGGGTGAGTGCCTGTACTGTGGGGACGCCTCACACTATCTCACAAAATGTCCTGTACGGCCAAAAGACAAGGCTCGCTAGTAAGTGTGGGTCTACTAGCAAGCCCGGTTTCTAATTCAGAACCCACAGTTCCCCATCTTCTTATCCCAGCGACCTTACATTTCAAAACTCTGTCTCTGCCGTTCAGCCCTTGATGACTCTGGTGCTAAGGATTACTTCCTTGATCACAATTTAGTAGGAGAAGCAGGAATTCCCATTGAACCACTTCCTTCCCCTATCAGTGTTACAGCTATAGATGGTCAACTCCTTGCTAAAATCACTCACCAAACTGTTCCTGTAACTCTTATTTTGTCTGGCAACCACCGTGAGAAAATCTGTTTTAAAATTGTGTCTTCCTCATCCACCCCACTCATCCTCGGTTTCCCCTGGCTTAGTCTCCATAACCCCCAGATTGATTGGCAACACCAAAA
Organism: Sander vitreus; assembly: GCF_031162955.1. Classification (NCBI taxonomy): domain Eukaryota; kingdom Metazoa; phylum Chordata; class Actinopteri; order Perciformes; family Percidae; genus Sander; species Sander vitreus. Next base: position 25,371,683 of record NC_135864.1, on the reverse strand, counting down.
TATTCACAGTTGGAGCAGCCACTGTCACTCCAAATGTCTCGGTTCTGCTGTTCCCCCCGCTGAGGGTATCCCTGCACCCCTGGTGAAACCTCCCGATCTGACATCTGTCCCGGAAGAATACCTGGACCTTGCTGAGGCGCTGTCATTGCCACCCCATAGACCAATGCGATTGTGCCATTGAGTTACTTCCAGGGGCCCCTTCGTCGAGCCAACTGTACAACCTTTCCCGGCCTGAAAGGGAGGCAATGGAAACATACGTTGGCGACTCTCTGGCTGCAAGCATCATCCGCCCCTCGTCGTCTCCAGTTGGGGCCGGGTTCTTTTTGTGGACAAAAAAGATAAGACCTTACACCCCTGCATAGACTTCCGTGGTCTAAACAATATAACTGTCATAAATAAATATCCCCTGCCACTGATTAATTCCGCGTTTGAACCCCTTCAGGGCACCACGGTCTTTTCAAAACTCGACCTGCGCAGCGCCTGCCATCTCGTTAGGGTCCGGCAGGGAGACGAGTGGAAGATGGCATTCAACACCCCGCTGGGTCACTTTGAATACCTTGTTATGCCTTTTGGACTCACAAATGCCCCGGCAGTTTTTCAAGCCATGGTGAATGATGTGTTGAGAGACTTTTTGAACCGTTTTCGTCTATCTCAACAACATTTTGATCTTTTCCAAGTCCCCAGAAGAACATGTGGCCCACGTCCGACAAGTCCTCCAACGCCTTTTGGAGAACAAGTTATATGTGAAGGTGGAAAAATGCGAGTTTCATCAACAGTCAGTTCCCTTCCTCGGGTTCATTATTGACCACGGGCAGGTGTCGGCTAACCCCGAGAAGATTAAGGCGGTGACGGAGTGGTCCACGCCCTCTACACGTGTTTTTGGGCTTTGCTAACTTTTACCGGCGGTTCATCAAAGATTTTAGTCGGGTGGTAGCCCCCCTCACTAGACTCACGTCCCCCAAAGTTCCCTTTCAGTGGTCACCTGAGGCTGAGCAGGCTGTGAATGTTCTTAAGAGACTGTTTTCCACCTCCCCTGTGTTAATTCACCCTGACTCTAATCTACAGTTTATTGTGAAGGTGGACGCTTCTGACTCTGAGTGGGAGTTGTCCTTTCCCAACGCTCCCCTACAGACCAGAAGCTTCACTCTTGCGCTTTCTTCTCTAAGAAACTATCCTCCGCAGAGAGGAATTACGACGTGGGAAATGGGGAGCTGCTGGCGGTGAAGTTGGCTGGATGGTGCGGAGCAGCCGTTTGTGGTCTGGACCGATCACAAGAACTTGGCATACATCCAGTCTACTAAGAGACTCAACTCACGCCAAGCCAGATGGGCCCTGTTCTTCAGCAGGTTTAATTTCATTTTGACTTACCGACCTGGTTCCCGTAATGTTAAGCCTGATGCTCTGTCCCGCCAGTTCACTGACTCTGATGAGACCGGCAAGCCTGAAGCTGTCCTGCCTTCCTCCCGTTTGGTGGCTGCAGTACGGTGGGAGATTGAATCACTCATCAAAACAGCCCAAGGTACAGATCCTGGACCAGGAGATGGACCACCTAATCTGCTCTATGTTCCAGCATCTGTACAGTCTCAGGTGCTACATTGGGTCCACACCTCCCGCTTCGCCTGTCATCCTGGGCTGTACCGCACCCTGACCTTGCTTAAAAGACATTTTTGGTGGCCGTCAGTGGAAGCAGATGTCCGGGCTTACGTGGCGGCTTGTTCCATCTGTGCACGGGTAAAGCCTCTCACCAGTCTCCCTCGGGTCTTCTGCAATCTTTCCCGGTTCTGAGTCACCCCTGGTCCCATGTAGCTCTGGACTTTGTTACTGGTCTGTCTAAATCCAAAGGTAATGATACTATACATTGTGGACAGATTCTCTAAGTCTGCCCACTATGTAGCATTACCAAAATTACCGACTGCCAGTGAGACAATAGTCCAACATGTATTCCGTTCCCATGGAATACCTGTGGACCAAAGATTTCTGTTCTGCTCTTGGTGCCTCTGTTAGTTTGTCCTCAGGATTCCATCCGCAGTGCAACGGCCAGACAGAGAGGGCTAATCAGGACCTGGAAGCGGCCCTTCGTTGTGTGGCTGCACAGCATCCGTCCACCTGGGCTAAACATCTCCCATGGATTGAGTACACGCACAATTCACTGACCACTTCTGCCAATGGCCTCTCTCCATTAGAGGTATCCCTGGGATTCCAACCCCCACTGTTTCCAGCTCAGGAGAGAGAGTTGGCGTCCCCTCTGTACAGGAGAACCATAAAGTTTGGAGCGACGCCCGCGAAGCCCTGCTCCGGACCACTGAGCGGAACAAGAGAGTGGTGGATAGGCACAGGACCCCGGCGCCCCTGTTCCAACCGCGTCAGGAGGTTTGGCTCTCCTCCAAGAATATTCCTCTGTGTACCGAGTCTCGCAAGTTGTCGCCCCAGTATTTGGGTCCATTTGTGATCATATCCATCGTCAATCCCTCTGCTGTCCGGTTGAAGCTGCCACAGGCTATGAAAATCCATCCTACATTCCATCTCTCTCAACTGAAGCCTGTGTCCTCCAGTCCTTTGTGCCCTCCTGCGGATCCCACACCGCCTGCTCGGATAATTGACAACCATCCGGCCCACGGAGGCTCTTGAACCAAGGCGGGGTAGGGGACTCCAATATCTGGTTGATTGGGAGGGTTATGGACCTGAGGAGAGGACCTGGATTCCCAGACGGTTTATTCTTGATCCACAGTTGGTTAAAGACTTTCATCGGGAACATCCGGACAAGCCTAGGAGGTGCCCGTTGAGAGGGGGTGTTCTGATATGGGCAGCTCCCGCTCCTGTGTGTGTTCTTCTCCTCCCTTACATGGGTTCTTCCCATCCTATCCTCAGGCCCTGCAGTGACTGGTTCCACACTTGGGGTTTACTGGGCCAGAATATTACAGTAAATACTTGCTGATTCAGATTTTTACTACTGAGTCCGCAGCACCATACAATATATGATAAACATGCACTATACTTTAGAAAGTGTATGTTCAAAACCAAAACAGAGAAAAGCCAGAGAGAGCGAGAGAGCGCGAGAGAGAGAGAATGAAATGTTCTCGGTTGTAACATTCACTTGCTCCATTCTGTACAATGCAGAATATTTATTGCTTAATGCAGATGTCAGCGTTCCGATCAGAAAATAATACATTGCAAAGTCAGGACTCTACCAATTATTTTATTTACAACACACACATGCACACAAGCACACAGCAGCACATAGTTTTTGCTATTTAGTTCTTTGAGCTTTATGTTGTTTTGCAGAAACTGCCTTATGTGCTTTAATTCACGTGTTCATTCCATTCCATTAAATGACATGTCATTTAGCTCGCGCTTTTATCCAAAGCGACTTACAATTAAGTGAAAGGGAGGGGAATATATTTTTTAGTGGAGAGGGAAACCGGAGCACCTGGAGAAAACCCAATGCAGACACAGGAAGAACATGCAAACTCCATGCAGAAAGGCCCCGGGCCACCAGGGTTCCAACCCAGTACCTTCTTGCTGTGAGGTCACAGTGCTTACCATTGACCATTCCTTACTGTAATTCAACCACACAAAACTTCTCATGTATTATATTGTATTACCCAATATTGGTCAACTACTGTTTCAAGGGCTTAGTTTGAGCAGTGAACATCTAACGAGCTGGGTAATCCAGGCACAGGCCCAGCAGCTTACCATGAACTCTGGTCCAGTCTGCAGGGCCTGAGGAGACCAGACCAGAATGAGAGAGTCTCCAGTACACTTTAAATAGTTAATTTATGTTCTTCATCACATTGACATGTTCAATGGCAGCTAATGTGGTCAACCATGTCACATAGAATATTCTGCAGAGCAATTAAAAAAAAGCCCTTATATTTTTTGCCTTTTTTTACTGGCTGGTGTAAGATTAGAGTAAAAGTAGTCAATAACGCCACACATAATGCTAAGGGAATGCAGATTTTATTTAAACTGTGATTTTAAAATTATATTTAATTAATTTAATTAATAATTTAATTATATTTTAATATAATCCTATTTCTATTTTAAAACAATATCCATTCTTACTCCCTTTGTGGCTATTAATGAATGTTACTCAATTAAATACTTTATAAAACACTAAATAATTAACGTTTAATCTGACAAGCTACAGGAAAAAGCTAAAGCATCTCATTTTTCTGGCAGTTATTACAGTTCTCATACTTTTATTTTGACATGTTAATGTTACTTCCACGTTAATGTTAATTTTTAGATAACTAACTATTTGAGCGGTATCGTTTTTCTTCCCAGTCGATCAGTAATGTAGCCTAGGCTACATAACCTTATCCGTCCTCATATCACTAACGTCACCCATCTATGTTCTTACATCCCAGCAGATTATTTGTGTTGCATTACATTTTTTTGCAAACGGCATTTGTCTTTACAACACTGGTGATGCGGAGCATATTAGTAAAGCCACTGTCAGAAGAGTGTGACCTGCTCTGAAAACTGGTTTTAAACGTTTTTAAAAGGAGTTCCACAGGATTGCAGGAGAATGATGTAAAAGCTTTGAAATAAAAGATTAGGAATTATAATGCTGTTAATGATGGTGCTGCAGCCTCAGAATGGGATTAGTAGGCGTAGTACTTTTTCATCCGCAGAAATGAAGATAGATCATAGGTTCAATACCATTTCACCAGTACTATTAGGCTATACTTATGATTAAATATGATATACACTATATTGGAATATACGCATTTACTTTTTTTTTAACTCGCTGTATGTGCACATGAGTATTTCCGCCGACCCGTTTGTTTGTGGTTGTTACCATGGTTAATCGTAGTATCATGGCGCCATTCATGCTGCCTTTTTATTGTGGTGGTGAACCTACTCTGAGTTGATTGAACCAACTCATATCAGCTGTTCTGAAACCGAAAAATCAGTTTCCCATCTCAGGGTAAATCAACTCAGACATCAGGGTTAGACTCAGTTTGTTTAACCTTCTACCTGAAATACCACCCTGTATTCTCACTGTTGGTTTAAAACAGACACATAAATAACAACAAAACAACAGTTGAAAAATGAGCAGTTTTCCAGTTAATTTTTAATTTGTGTGGACATTGGAAAAACGGGAAAATGGAGCTCATTGTTTCGTTTTTTCATTTTTTGGTTTGAAACGAAAAACGAAACAGACATTTTTTCTTATTTTCGTTAAAAACAAAAAACGGATTATACCGTTTAGTACCCTGACCCTATCCTAGAATAGGAGATAGGTCTGCCAATGCGAGACTAGTGGTGACAAGAACTGCAGTGCAGAGGACATTGGACAGTCCAAACTGGGAGAAAATAAAAGCTAAGAAACCCCCAAAAAATAACTATATAGGGTGTGACTTCACTAAATGTGGGGACTAATGTAGACGTTTACACTCTTGTACACTTGAATACACACACAATCTGCCAAATGATGCCCGTCCAGGCATCACCTGTTTTTCTTTGAGGTTGCACAGTGTCAGACTGACTGCAACAAGGAGGTGTGGTGAGCTTCACTTCAGATGTCAACAGCATTATACGCGCCTGTTAGTCAAACACCACCACCATTAGATCAAAGCTGACAGGTCACTGATAAGAGAATTGCTGCTTCAATGACTTCAAATATAATTGACTTGTCGCCTCCCCAGCTGTTGAAGAGACGGACATTAAAACCATCCATGGGGAAATGTTTCTCTCAGCGTGACAGTGGGAAGAAATGCGAAGCCATTAGGAATGTCACTGCTGCAGGATTACTACAGCAGTGGGAAACTTTCGGTGAGTCAAGTGTTAGCTGGGGTTTATTACAACTCTGGAATCTTCACTCTTTTTTTAGTTTGTTTGGACAAGTAAGACAGATTCCATTAACTTCAGGTGACACCAAAACAACTTCACCTTTACGGTTATAAGACATTGGCTTAATGGTTTGATCTGTGTTCAAGAGCACATGAAGAAAAACAGAGACAAGCCTGAGATAAAGGATGGTACTGACCAGAAGAACATGAATCTTTCAGACTAGGACCATGATTGGTCTGCTGTGGCATTATAGTAATAGAGTAATAAAATGGAAACACCTGGAAATTTAAAAATAATGATGTGATAATGTGTCCATACTTTCTCCATTTAGTGTGTAAAAATACATAAAATATTTACCTAGTAATTAGTCCTAAAAAACAACCAATTTTTTAAAAGTTTTTAATGAAAAACAACTGCTGACACAACCAGTAAGTCTCAGTAATTAGCTCAATATGAAATTGCTAGTATCAATTTTAAATAAAGTCTGAAGTTTTCCTTTAATTACTTACTGCTATAGTGGAACCAAGTGATAAGGGACCGTTCGGTATTTATGGAATGGACCACCGGAGGAAAATAGGGGAGGGTCATGTCTTTTTATTCTTTGCTGAGGGGAGGGTCATCCAACATTTTTCAGTCCAGCGGGGGGGTCACCCAACTTTTGTATTCATGAAACAGCAACATTTCAAAGTGGCTTGTTTGGTGCATATTTTTCCATGTAGCTCTTAGTCTCGGCCCTCCTTCGCTACCAGATGGGTCTGACCCATGGATGTATTAAGATGTATTTGCTGTGGGGCAGGGGGAGCTGCCCCCTGGTGGCTGAAACGGATAATTGCATTGTTGACATGATCTGACTGACATGATCAGATATTTTATAAATATCTTAAATAACACAAAACAACTAAATGGTGGTAGGTAATACATCTGATTTCATATACTGCTTTAGTAAAAAAGCAGGACGTAAAATACGAAAATGACTGTTGCTAGTCTGGACATCTTACCATGCCAAGGTTGCAATAAAGGTTTCCTAAATGCCACATTTGATGTCAGCTTATTAATTAATTGCGGGTTTTGTGTAGATTTGGACTTTTATACGTTTATTCCACTTTGTTTAAACGGCGAAGTGGATGAAGCCTAGTGACGAGTCCATAGCAACCAGTTTGTGTTGAATGTTACCCAGAGTGCCTTGCTGAATGGTCTCAATATTTTATTGTTTTATTTCAAGTGAATACTAGTTTACTAGAGGAGTAACTTAGTATTTGAAGTAATGCAGTAATGCAGGAAGTGTGCATTTAGTTTCCATGCTTATTGTGTTTCCACAACAATGTTAGTGATTAAATCTACTGAAATGGCCACCACACCATAACAGAGGAGTGGGATGTGTCAGATGAGAATGTAGAGGTTTAGTCACATATGTCATTGTTTTAAAAAAAAACAATGGGAATCTGTATATTTGCCAAGTGCAAACCAGTACAGAAGATATTGATAAATTGCTGGGGGAGGGGGAGATGTCTTTTTTCCAAATAGTTTCGGAGGATCATAGAATTTTTTTTTCTCTGGCGAGGGGAGGGTCATGTCTTTTTTGGCTAAAGGTCCCAAAACTCCTCCGGTGGCCCCTTAAATAAATAACGAACAGTCCCTAACTTCCGGGTCTGAAAAGTGAAGCCAATGCGGAAGTGCCTTAAACCTGCATTCTATCCAATTTCCAGCAGGGGGTGACTCCACTGGCTCCAAAAAGAGATAATCTGAGGAAATGACCCTACTTCTGCCTTGCTTTATTACCTCAATAAACTTTTACCTAAAGAGTTTATGGACTCAATTGCTATTTTCTTCTTTAATACAGCAATGGCTCAGTTCCTTTAAGTGTCCCAGTAAAGTGACATTTGCTTGTCCATGCAAAATATGTGGGGCCAAAAGCTTGGTGATATGACGTAAACTGCTATAGCCAGGGAGCTAATCGTTAACATGCTAGAGATTCTGTCTATTCTCTCTATTCTGTTCACTCCCCCTGTGGTATTTAGCCTTAGTAAGCCATGCTTCTTTTCCATGCCCATCTGAGTTGCTATGACCCCTACAGTAGACAAAAGTCAGTGTTACATTGGCTCTTGGTGATCGTTTGTTTTACTTGCCCAGTGCCTTTGTCTTCAAGGATGAAACAAAATTTGAAACTCAGCTTTCATAATGTAGTGAAACTGATTCACCATTCAACAATATGTTATGATTTCACAGAGAGACCCAAACATAGATGAATGACAGAGATTTATTGTAAGGAAAAAAGTGGATTGGAGGTGGGCTTAGCGAGGAGGCTGTTGGCAGAGGGTTGGTAGTAAGGAGTAATGGCTGGAGAGCCTGGAGCAACACATGAGGGAGCTGGGATTAAAGTGGTTTGCTGTGGTGGCTGAGGGGATGCAGGTGGAAGCAGGCAGAGGAGAGTCATCCAGGAGAACAGGGTAGGGCCAAAAATACTTTTAAAAGACACTAAAACAAACTTCATGTCCTATGGTCCTGTGATAAGGTCCAGGAATTTTGGACCGGGATACATGATAACCTATGTACCTGTTGATTTTGCGAGTTGTATGTTTTGTATGCTGTTAAAAAAAAAGTTGTCAATCACAAAAACAAGGAACGGCCTGCAATGGAACTACCATGGTAACTGACTGAATGATCTGGTAAGAAGTGGCTGAATAACCGCAGTAGATATACTGGAGCTTGACAAACTTGATAGGAAGGCAGGTGTGGATAATCAGCAGCAATCAGGAGCCAGGAGAGAGCAGAGGAGCGCCACGCCCACAGAAACAGACACACATGCTGTGTCCGAAATCAGTCATTAAGTACTACATAAGCATTATATAGGGGTTCAGTGTAGAGGACTATATAATGAGCTCATCGGCAAAGTGAAATAACAGAATGGAAGCCAATGGTTCCTTGGAGAGTAGAAGCTAGGTTGAAAAATGGTCAGCAGTGATGTCATGTACATGTGAGTGGTGGTAAATTGGCTAAATGGTATCAGTCCGCTAAGTCGATGTGTGAGGGAATGTCAGTGTGTTACATCAAGCCAGACAGAAGGATCTTCACTGTATGCACACAGTGCATAGATTTTTTGTTTTTTAACATATTGCAGGGATCTACATGATTGAGAGCTAGACAGTGTGTTTAAAGTGAATAGTACATTTGTAGAGATGTGGGCTGTACTCAGCTCTGCCATGTGGAACACTGCAGTGTCAGAAGACTGACAGGGATGGAAGAGCAGCTTGGGAATGAAAGAATTCTGTGTGTATGTGTGTGTCATCAGGTATTAGTCTAAAGCTATGTGCAATATAAGGCTTTGAACATATTTGTCTCTTAATCCAGCACTGCTTTTGCAAGGACAGAATTGACACAGAAACACACACATGCTCCAATATATGGCTGAAATTGTGTATTCTGTCGGTTTGATGTACTAAAATTGCCTACACAGTTATTTTGTGGTTTTAAACTGCTGTTTGAACATCAATTTGTGGAGACAGTAACTATCATCCATATGGGTAACAAGAAAAGCCATTCTTTCAAAACATATTTTTTGATGACGGTGGTTGAGAGCACTGTCAAACTAAATCCACAAAGTTGGGTTGAGATCCGGTGAATGTAAAGGCCATAGCATATGATTCACATCTTTTACATACTCATCAAACCATTCATATTCATTGTTATGCTGATGATTTGCAGCTGTATGTCTCGATGAAGCCTTTTACCATTGATGTAGTCATACATTGCCAGATCTTCCTCCACAGCGCTGCGAACGAAGGTCTGGCTTGTCCAAACATTCCTGGATGGGAGAGAAATGTGCTCTGGTTTATTGACAGTTCTTTAAACCAATCACAATCGTCTTGGGCGGCGCTAAGCACTGGACGGAGCCACTGTGCCGCTGCAAAATAGCCTTGGGAAGGAAGTTGTTTTGGTGGAACATGTACATTCAAAAGTTTTTTTTTAGTCGTGCAACAGAAAACTCAGATTGGACAGATAGTCTAGCTAGCTGTCTGGATTTACCCTGCAGAGATCTGAGGAGCAGTTAACCATAGTCCTCATAAATCCACCGGAGTTTAGAACGCCAACACAAAGATCCGGCAGAATTCCGGAGCAATCCTGGAAGTGGATCGTCGTCGATATAGGCAACCATTGATGTACCCTTTAATGTCTTGCCATGTTGAAATTAACAAATCAGAAGTTGAATGACTACAAATCAGAAATAATTATAATGACCCCTTCTGGCCCCAGCACTAGCAGCATTAACAATATGTTGTCTAGTCTGAGTGTCTTATCTAATGTCTAAAAAGGTCAACAGAAGTACATTTCCAGGATCCATTCTCTGTGTGTTCTCAAACTCTGTTCGCTTCGGGAAACAACAACAAACTTCGAGCTAGCAAGCTACACGCTGAAAATGCCAAGAAGAAGAAAATCTAGATCATGCAACAAGCAGAAGCAGGGACAGAAGGACCGGTCCCCCCTTAATATGATTGCCCCCCCCCCCCCAATCCATTGGGCTAAAGTGGGGCACTTTCTTTTAAAAAAAAGTAGCAGACTGAGCCTTTGTGTATTGTGGTCAGATATACAATGAGTTAAAACAAAGATATCAAGTGAAATTAATAATGAATGTGATGTTTTATTTAGCAGAATTATGTGTTGTTCTATCCTATCCAATATTTCCTATATTTCTAAGCAGATTTCCTATACTGCCCCCACCCCCAACTGATTATTGGTCCCCCCCTGTGCCACCCCACTTAAAAAAACTGAAATCGCCTCTGACAACATGGCAGGCCTGCTTGGTTCTTTGGGGGACTGACTTTAAAGATTTACAAATAATCTGTTTACGGACTTTACTCTCTAATTGGGATGTTTTGGGAAAGATTGGTGAGATTGCTGTGGACGAAATACACACATCGATACACTGGTAAGAGCAAATGAGGTTTAACCATGTATCCAGCTAATTTAAATAGCTCACGTTACTGTATTGTGTAAAACAGCTAACTTCATTAAATATTTTATGTTGCGTTTTCTTTTGTGGGGTGTAAATGTTCCACATAGATAGATATTTCCATATTCCATAGACAAAGATATTTTATTTCTCACTGTGGTTCTTCTGTCAAGAAATATTTGTAATAACAATTTTGGAAGAGTAAGGAATCTGCTCAGTTCAATGGAAGCAGAGAGAATAAGATGCCTTCAGAATGATCAGTTTAAAATGGTTTTTTTTTAAGATTAGTTTTTTGGTCATTGTAGGCCTTTATTTTCATAGGACAGATGACTTGAAAGGGGAGAGAGAGGGGGAATGACATGCAGCAAAGGGCCACAGGTCGGAGTTGAACCTGCAGCCGCTGCGTCGAGGAGTAAACCTCTATATATGGGCACCTGCTCTACCAGGTGAGCTACCCAGGCGCCTGCAGGTTTAAATGTTTTTAAGTGTATATTTTGATATTTAATTAGGATTTTTTGGTTTGGATGTTTTCTGTTTTGTTTTAGGGTTAGGACAAGTACCTAAGAAGAGGCATATTCCTTTAATACGGTAAGAAAAAGGTAAGCTCGATTGTCAGTCAGCCGATCATATTGAGTCCTAATAGTCTTTCTCTGCAACTCTTCCTGGCCCATTGACTCTGTAGTTTTAAATCAGTATTACTTCCTCTCACATCAAGAGAAATAAAAAAAATAAAAAAAGCGTGCACTCACATGCACCCCGCAGAATGTTTGCTTCAGAGCTCTACTGTGTACATTGAGTTCCTGATTGGAGGTGGGACACATTGAGGCTATTGTTTTTCTATTATCTGCTTGGGTAGCAGCGGCTCTGTGACCGCAAGCACAGCACTGCTCTCTAATAATCCAACCCCGTATCTCCAAACTAAACTAAAATAAAAAGCCCTGCTGGAGCGCCCGTGAGGTTGTGATTTTATTACACCACATAATATGAAAATGATGGACAGAATGATGCTATTTTTTTCCTTACAAAGGCTAGAAGTTTCAACCAGTCCTCGACCTACTGTAAGTAGGTAAGTAAGTAAGTAAAGCTTTATTTATATAGCACTTTATACTGCAATACTTATACAATAATAATTTACTCTTTTTATGTCTGTGTCCTAATCGGTTGCATGTTTTTATACCAATGGAGCTTTACACACAACCTTATCACAGCTGAATTTTTCATCACTGTAGTCAGCCCTCCCTCCCAACGATAGGCAAGACTTGACAAATCTGATTTGACTATGTAAATTCTTAGTCGGGGACACCCCTACATGTAAACCTCCATCCCAAATCAGAGCAGCAGTTCAGAAGACTGCCCAAACATAGTCTCGCTTTGCCAGACCTTCTTCCACAGCGCTGTAGAGCAGAGGAGGGTCTGGCAAAGTCCACACAGCATTCCAGGATGGGAGAAAAACGTGCTCTGGTTTATTGACAGTTCTTCAAACCAATCACAATCGCCTTGGGCGGCGCTGAGCACCGGACGGAGCCACTGTACCACTGCAAAATAGCCTCAGGAAGGAACTTGTTTTGGTGGAACGTGTACATTCAAAAGTAGTTTTGTTTGTTTTGGACAGATAGCCTAGCTAGCTGTCTGGATTTACCCTGCAGAGATCTGAGGAGCAGTTAACCATAGTCCTCATAAATCCATCCATTTCATGACATTTCATATCACAAGCTCTCTCTCTTCTGTCCATTCTCCTGATTCTTATACTGCTTACAGGTGAGTGTTAAAATGTCAACAGGCTGTCCCAGTTAGCTGGTGATCGATATATATAATAGATCTATGCAACACGGAAACTACAGTGCAGGCATATTGATGAAGGGAGAAGAACAGGAGAAGCTGGAGACACCCCTCACTTCTCCTCTTCCAAACATTTGTATTAATAATTACAGGTGTTGAGAGCCAGCATTAGATGTGAATGCTTGTGATGGTAGTGGTATCGCAGAAATCCAATAACACACCACCAAAAGAATAGAATTGACTACTTAAGTGTCACCTTCCTCCATTTTATTCTAAGTCCCAGACGTGTGTGTGTGTGTGTGTGTGTGTGTGTGTGTGTGTGTGTGTGTGTAATAAAATGGATGTGGAGCTGCTAAGGCAGGAGGTGTTGTAGCACTGGGGTATAAAGCACATGCTGACATCACAGCTCCAAGCAATAACACCTATTCAAGCATTCTAACCTGCTTTGTCAAGACTGCTCCTGTCCACAAACACACACACACACACACACACACACACACACACACACACACATATACACATTCACACACACACACCCCAAGTGTGGACTTCTGTTTCTGTTTAGAAATTGCGAAGAGGGGACTGTGTGCATCCTTGAGCGATGTCTACATATCAAAGAGGGGATGTCCATATACTGCATGGGAACTGTCTGTACCCATTCTTTCAATTAATGAAAGAATGAAAATTCAAAATTCAAATGAAATTATGATTAATTAATGAATTTTTGTTTAAAAAAAAAAAATATATATATAATTCAACTTTAATGTTATCAATATTCAAACATGTCTCTGTTATACAAATATTACGAAAACAATCATGGCCACTTAAATTGAGAATGAATAATGTTTTACCTGAAAATCTGAAGTAACTTGGCTGCACGCATGCATGCACGCACACAGTCTGATTTGCTTATCAAGTAAAACTGTACACAAAACAAATACAGCCTCTTATTGTTAACAGATAAAACGTAATTGCTGATGGTCATCTCAACAGTTGTAGATGGACTGCAGAGAGCTACTTTACATTAAAGGTATAATATGTATAATTTCTGCATTAAATATTTAGTTAGTAATACTTACATTACATTACATTCTTGCTCTTGGGGGGAATTGTTGCATCTCTGTTAATTATGAGATAATTAATTAGAGTGTGGTGGAGACCTACATATACTCTCCCTTTGCCTGATCTAAAATCACACACTGGTACATAAGCACTATTACAACTTGTGCGATATTACTCATTTGTAGGTAGACGGCGCGACCCATTTTGGCTAGCAAACTTTATCCGCAAATTTTTGCTGGAATGTTGTGCGATTCAGTGCGAAAATGAATGGAAACACCTTAAAATGTCTCAAATCTATTCGATATACCAGTTTGACAGCAAAACAGCATGTGACGTCATTACGTACAGATTTTTATTCGCTTTAAAGCCGTTGGATGGAAACACACTTTCACCGGCTTTATTCACATGAATGTTTTTAGCGAACTTCAGATAATTCGAGTGACGAGTAGATGGAAACTCAGCTTCAGAGGTGAAATAACGAAGCGACATCCCTGCCTTGAACGGTGCCATGTCATTTCTCCGACGCTCCATTGTTCCGACCTCTCAATAACCCGAAAAATTCCCTTTGGTCCTACCGCCCAATCGGCTATCTTAACCTTAACCACTCAAGGTCAAATGCCTAACCCCAACCAATCGAGCTGCTTCGTAGGGCGGGTCTTGGCGTGGCCATAGTATGATTCGTAATTCCGCCACCAGCGGGACGTCGGACTAGTGGGCTGTAGGACCAAAGGAAATTTTTTCGGGTTATTGAGAGGTTGGAACAATGGAGCGTCGGAGAAATGGGCAGTCCCCCCTTTCAGGCTGTGTAAAAAGGGGCGTCTAACTTCTCTGGGACATAGCCGTTCTACATTTTTCTGCTTTGCAACTAGAGCAGATTTGAAACCCTCATCATTTGACTGCCTGGACTGTGAGTAACATGGCCTCCATATGTTCAGCCCTGGGCATGATTGCTATTTTCTCTCTCTCTACCTCAATCTCCCGCTTTACAAAAAATAAACAGGCTGAGCGGCTCAGCCAATCACAGTGACTTTTTAATTATCTTTTTATGTTGATTTCTTGCCATCAAGCCTTTGGGACTTGCTCGCGCAAAACAATTACCAGTTGCTGCTTGTTTTCTGTCTCTTATCGGAGGAAAGCTGCTGCCTCTGGGGTGATAAAACACAACTCTCTTCTCTCTATGGTCTCCTGTTCTTGGGTCTTTCTTCCCACCATTCTAAGTCTGTGTTTCTCTGTTTTTTTTTCTTTTTTATTCTCATCATCTCTTCTTTCCTTTTCTTGTCTTTTGGTTTCTCACTGTTCTGGCTGTTCTCTCTTGCTCTTCACTTTCTCCTTCTTTCCTATTTGTCCTTATGTCTATCCTGTGTGTTGACCCAATAAATATGTGCCTTCCTCCCTTTAAGTAATTTTGGGTAGACTGAGATTCATATATCACACTGATATTGTACTTTTATTCAAAACAGGATCTTTTTCAGCAGCACATTCTCAAAAGTTACATTCCTATCAGACGATTTTGCAGATGTACAAGTGATGCCAAAGTGAAGTTGGTACACTGCAGTGAAAAGTCAAGTTCAGCTGAATTAGAAAAACAAATAAGTGTAGTCGACAAATAAGTAAAAAATAAAGCGATCATAAAGTCATTACAAAAAGCAGTTGGAAACAGATTGGTCTTAAAGGGTAACTTCGGTTTTGTTTCCACACTATTTCCCTATGTCTTTGTGTCTAAGTGACTGATGGGAACAACAATCTTTGACATTGGTCCAGTATTAAGCAAGTTCGCTGCAGTCGGCAGTGGCGAAACAAGCTACAATGTAAGTTAACAGGGCAATTGTCCAGCTTGTATTTACCTTCACAAAAGTGCTCGTTTTGCCGCTGACAGGCTCAGATTAATATTCTAATTGTCTGACAACATTATGGAAAGGATTTCTAAGGAGGTTGACCTTTCTGTTAAAGAGTAAGATCCTTTATTTAGACATAAAAACATCTGCAAAATTACTATTGCTAAAGCCATCAGACTCCGTATAAATAAACCATCACACTCTAGTTTTAGTTAAACACATAGTTTATTGATTTACATGTAATATATGAAAATATGTTGGCTCTACTTCAGACTTGACTCGGACTCGAGCTTCGAGACTCGTCAACAACCTGTTTCCACGCAATTATTGCTTTTTAAATCAAAATGTATTCATGTATTTCTATTTTCTTTTATTGCCGCATATACGGCAAAACGTATGACGAGCTGTATGTCCCCTGCCCTTTGCCATAATGTGCAACGTAACGCATGCGCCTATGTGCGCGCACTCACATATCAAAAAATGCATTGCCGATGGCGACACCAAATCCTCCCGGAGTTGTGCCTTTTCTCATTAGTTTTGCTTTCAATAACTTGGTAAACAGTGGCAGTAAGCTAACAGCTACATGTGAAATGTGTGGCACCAAGATAAATGATGCTGGATCAACAACGTCGGACTTCATCAGGCATCTCAAAATGCACCTAAATAGGTCAGTCACTCACACACTAATGTGAAAAGAGACGTTACATTTAGCATATATCGTCACAGGTAACAAGCTAACCATCGCAAAGTGTTGTGCTAATGCTGAGAGCAGGCACATTGTATCTTATAGTTAGTAGTTGCTGAGGCTCAGACATCCATGGCGCACAGGAGGCGGGACGCACGGATCCATCTCCCCAGGAACAAACGCTGTGTCGGGTGGGAAAACTCATGTGATGCGTAATTGATCCCGTGGTTGATTTGTAGGCTATTAAGTGAACAAGGTGTACCCAGTCCACCAAACACTGGGCCGTCTTGACTGTCTTAATTCTGCACATATTTCTGTTACTGTAGTCCTATTTACTATTTCATTATTTCATCTGTGCGTGGCGCAGCAGATCCGTGCGCACTGTCACCTGCCGTGGAGACGCTGGCCTCACTAACCTCTCCTCCTCTGAGTCGGGTCTCCCTCGCGCTAGCGACTTTTTTAAAGGTCTACCTCTGAAGGGATCCTTTCTATAATGTTGTCAGACACTTAAAATATTAATTTGAGCCCTTCAGTGGCAAAAAAACAGAACTTTTAGTGGACCAAACTGACGATGCACATTTGCCCCGTAGGGTTACATTGCAGCCTGGTCTGTGGCTGCCAGCAGAGCTGTCGCAGGGGGGGTGTGACACCCTGTGCGAACTTTACGTGTGACACCCTGTGCGAACTTTACGTGTGAGGCCCTGCTCATTGACATAAATCGTGATGCACGCGTAAGAATCACTGTCAACCCGCACAGAGAATGCCGTTATTCAGGCAGCTATATAGCCATATTTTGCGTGTGTGTGTGTGTACGTATTGACAACAATGCTGTCGGCACGTCCACATGATACAGCCTTACGTGATCGCGCACCACCACCACCCCTTCTCACGCAGTTGCTGGTAACCACAGAGGACATGGAGGATTAAAGAAAACATGATAGACTCTTCAGAAGAGGTAATTTGGCGCATTCATGCCACCTCGGAATAACAGGGACTTCCCCCGTGATTACGTTGTTTTTCCGGCTACCAGCGTTCACATGTCGGGATGCGTGTTATTCTTCTTCTGTTATATTGGCGTTTGGCATAACAACTTGTTGCATGACTGCCACCAACTGTTGGGCGTAGCCTAGAGCATCAGGTGTGTGAAAACCTGGTGTTTTTCCGATGTCCATGAGCGCACGGATTATCTTCACTTGAGTTTCTGCGCGGGAAAGTCGCCGGACAACACAATCTTCTGAACATAGTCATACTTAGGGCCCTATGAAATCCGTTTTATTTTTCTTCAAATTCCCTGTTTTCGGATTTATTTTTAGCCCTTTCGGATTTTTCGGATTTCTTTTCACTTCTAAGCAGTATTGACCTTTAAAAACTCAGTGACACAAACTCACAATTCAGCTTTTTTATTTAAACTGTTAATATATTCAGCAAAGCACATTCAAAATAACCTAAATAAAAGCTTTGGATGCTCACCCATAACTATGTTGAGGACACTGCGATCTCGGTTGTCAGAGGTTTAGTCGACAACAACGAAGATTTCCTTTCCACGGATCTCTTGCAGCACTTTTTGCGTGTGCTGGTCAAAGACCCGCGGCAGGTGGGTCTGCCTGAGGCTGCTCGCGTTTTCTGGAAGCGCGCCTCCCTGCTTGCAAACAAGAAACGGACATATCCTCTTCATTTTCTCTAGCGGTATGTCAGCTTCAGCCAGAGATGTTCACAAGTCATTTTTTGGAAGTCCAAGTCGAGTCTCAAGTCTTTGAGCTCGAGTCCAAGTCAAGTCTCAAGTCTCTGGCCATCTGATCTGTCCCTAACACTGTATTGTTAAATCTTATGAATTGAAAGCATGTCCTGTAGCTACCATCCATACAGTCCAGTATCAAAATCAGTTGTAGGATAACTTTATGGGGTCTATTTAACACATCCCTCTAGCCCTCTGACCTGGTGAAATATTAACCTAAGTCTGCCACATCATATGGATACAACTATAAAGATACAATGTGCCTGTTCCCAGCATTAGCACAACACTTTGCGATGGTTAGCCTGTTACCTGTGGTGATATATGCTAAATGTAACGTCTCTTTCACTCAAAAAAATGTCTAATGTCGAAGTGGAAATCAAGAGAATAGTGGCAGCGCCACACCAGTTACAGAACAACATGCATCTCAGTGTCAGTCCAAATTACGCACAAAAAGCAGTATGAACTCACTGATCTAATGCAATTTATTTATTTTCTAAGTGTTAGTACGCTCAGTGAAACTGAGTCCAGCGCGAGGGAGATCCGACTCAGAGGAGGAGAGGTTAGTGAGGCCAGCGTCTCCACGGCAGGTGACAGTGCGCACGGATCCGCTGCGCCACGCATGGATGAAATAATGAAATAGTAAATAGGACTACAGTAACAGAAATATGTGCAGAATTAAGACAGTCAAGACGGCCCAGTGTTTGGTGGACCGGGTACACCTTGTTCACTTAATAGCCTACAAATCATCCACGGGATCAATTACGCATCACATGAGTTTTCCCACCCGACACAGCGTTTGTTCCTGGGGAGATGGATCCGTGCGTCCCGCCTCCTGTGCGCCATGGATGTCTGAGCCTCAGCAACTACTAACTATAAAGATACAATGTGCCTGTTCCCAGCATTAGCACATAACTTTGCGATGGTTAGCTTGTTACCTGTGACGATATATGCTAAATGTAACGTTTCACTTTCTTAGTGTGTGAGTGACTGACCTATTTGGGTGCGTTTTGAGATGCCTGATGAAGTTCGACGATGTTGCATAATTTATCTTGGTGCCACACACCTTGCATGTAGCTGTTGGCTTACTGCCTCTGTTTACCAAGTTATTGAAAGCAAAACTAATGAGAAAAGGCACAACTCCTGGAGGACTTGGTGTCGCCATCGTCAGTGTATTTTTATGTGTGAGTGCGCGCACATAAGGTATAACGCATGCGTTACGTTGTACATTATGGCAAAGGGCAGGGGACATGCAGCTCGTCTCAGACTCGAGTCCCCATCTCTGGCTTCAGCACACGTTGCAACAAAATCTTCCACAAATTCACGCCTTGCATCTATTGATTTTGTCGTTGACCTAAGCAATAGACCTAAAGTAGAAAAGGATACTTCTTGAGACAGAATGCATTTGTCAAAATAACCTTCCTGTGTGTCTGTTTTGACAGAGGGTTTGAGGACCAGCCATGGGTAAGCATAGCCTGAAACAATATTCAATACAATAGGGTAAATTGACACTGGCAAGTCCTCCATTAAATGAGGCTTGAAATAACATTGTCTCTGTTAATATTGAAAAACAGCAGTGGCAGGTTCCTGCCACTGCTGTTTTGCCAAAGCCTTCTTCCCTTGTAACATTTTCTTTTATATGGAATATTGATCTCGTCTTCCTGTTTGCCTGGGTTTTTAATGTATTTGTTGTAGATAGGCTGTCTCTCATTTTGGATTGTGTCATTTAGTTTCACTAGTGCAGTGCCTGTTCAATACGTTTCAAATTGGCCTGTGGTATTGCTGCTTGTAGTTTCGGCAAGAAATGCCTTTTTATTGCGTTTCCTCTTGGCGAAATGCTGAGTGAATTTAAGCTGTGCTTTTATTGTGAAGGGAAGACCCTTCACCTTTAAACTTTATTGTTCTGCCATTTAGTTTTATTCACAGTTTATGAACGGCATGTTCATTTGTTACCCAGGAAGCCAAGTGTAATGTCAGATGATGATCTCGTGATATTTGCAAGACGACAGAAAATCCTTGATATACTGTAAAGATAATTCTTCAAAATAAAGTTTTTGCCTGCTCTGGCTAAATAATAACTTTTTGTGCCAATAAACCTGTCCACCAGATTGGAATCCATCTCTTTTGTTTATAAGCTGACCTGGGTTCTCTAATGCTAATCTTGGTGTCTCACACACGCATGTACGTACGCACACACACACACACACACACACACACACACACACACACACACACACACACTGATCTGAGAATCTGATTCCCTCTTGTTTTCTTTTGTCACTTGTCACCCTCATCTGGAGGAGGGTCTGGCTACTCCACATAGCATTCGGGGAGGGGAGGAAAACATGCTCTTGTTTTAATGGCATTTCTTCCCAATCACAGTCGTCTTGGGTGGTGCTAAGCACCAGAGAAATGCCACGGTGCCGCTGCAAAATAGGCTCGGAAGCAACTTGTTTTGGTGGAACGGGTGTACGTTCAAAAGTTGTCTTAACCATGCAACAGAAAACTCAGATTGGACAGATAGTCTAGCTAGCTGTCTGGATTTACCCTGCAGAGATCTGAGGAGCAGTTAATCATAGTCCACAGTTTAAAATGCCAATACAAAGGAAGCTCAAGGATGGATATCCGGCCCAAACTAGTGAAATCCGACAGATTTTCCGGCGTCAATGGAGCAATCCCAGAAGTGTAACGTCAAGAATATAGACTATATCGAGACTGACTTAAAATTTAGATCTAATAAAAATATCGAATTTGCAAGTATTTTTTCAGGCTTGCTTGAGGCAAGTGAAGTGTTGCTAGAATTACAAATCAGATTGCATCTGTCATTTAAATGTAGGACTAACAGCAAATACATTAGATATTTTACAGACAACATTTCAGTAAATCTAAATGTATGTTAACTGTGTCATTTTCTAATGATCATGATCATGAAAAGCATGACATTTGAGCCTAAACAAAAGTAATGCAAAAATGTCACAATTTCTCAGTACTACTTTCAACTCAGCTGGAGAAATCACCATGTTTAGCATTTTATTTTTGTGACATTTCCAAAGGTCTCTAAAACTTTGGTTGGCTGGAAACACAGCTGCTGTGTCTGTCTTCTTCTCTCTGTCGCTCCGTTTTGTCCCTTAAATTGTCTTTTAGTTTGGAAGGGTATTATTAGCATATTATCATTTACCCTGGGCAGGTCATTTCAGCTGTGTCTGACATGCTGTCAGGGGCCTATCATGCTGATGATGGAGTCTGTCAGTCATCCTAGATACTCCAGTGTGGGTGTTATGTTTGTGTGTGCGTGTGTGTGTGTGTGTGTGTGTGTGTGTGTGTGTGTGTGTGTGTGTGTGTGTGTGTTTGTGTGTGGGCGTATTACAGGCCAAGGTTCAGTTCAATTTCAATGAAATCATGGCAGGAGGTGGATTTCCTCCGAGTTGAAAATAAGAGCTCTGTTATTGGCTAATAGATTGCACTTTATATCCACGTTGTCCTGACTGATCTGCAGGCAAAGTGACCCCCCAACTATGGTCGGTGTAAGTGATGCTAAACACTGTGGAAGTCAATGGAAAGTCAGACAAAACATTATGCTGTATTGTCAGCTGGGAGTCACATCGGTATGGAGAAGAAGCTGATTTTTCAAGGAGCAAGAAACAGAATCTCTGTTTGTAGCGGCCCCTTGGATTTATTGATTAAGACGCAGAGAGTTTCAAACGGGTGTCGATTTATTTCTTCCTCTCGAGCACCATGCACCATAAGCACCATGAAAACTACAGAATAAAACAGAAGAAATACAAAATGCTTCTATGTAGTTTCACAAATAATTCACACATAAATCATGTTCACATATTAGTCATGTTTATACCCGATACAAATCATTTTAACTAATAACCAATATAAAATATGAAATGAAATATGATTTTAAGCTATTATGACAAATAAAATATCACATGCGTCTTTTAAATGAAATACAATATATTATAATTGTTCACAGAAAGAATATACTGATTTTATGTTGATGACATGGGCAATTAACCCATAAACAAATGAAGTAATGACATTCTCTTTTCCTTAAACAAAATCCCTTCTGATAATAATACGCACTCCACACATTTTTCCTTCGTACCTCATTCCGCTCTCCAAGGGCGCTAATCAAAGAGTTTCCGCCATCAGCTAGCATGCTCTCTAGCTCGACACACCCTCACAGTTCGGAGCTCTTAGAAATAACAGGTACGAACATTACAAAAATAATAAAGTAAATCACAATGTAAACTCTTTCTTTACAGGATTGAAATGGATGAACATGATAAATAACTAATGTGTTTAAAAGATTTTACCGTTCCTCCGACGATGCGTGAGCACCACATTGTGAAGAGAGAGTAGCAGGAAGTTTAGCATCACAAAAACATCAGAAGAAGAAAACGGCGCTTTTCAAAATAAAAGCAGAACAGACCACAAGGTGGCACTGTAGAACTACAATGTCTTGTTAATACATACATATAATACTGTGTAGGAGAATATTAATGCAATTTATCAGACATTTACACTGTTTACAGTTTTATGAAATGCTAAACAAGAGTGGGCACAACTGGAGCCATGTGTTCAAAACTCTAACCACAGTCTGCACAGCAGCAGTTCATGTGGACCAAACTCTAGTTCGTTTTTCATTGCCTAAACAGTTTTCAAAACTCTACACACTTATCCCATGGCTTTAACCACAACACGGTGGATTTACAGCACTTTGTTTAAATGCTAACACACTGCTGTCAAAATTGTTAACCACACATTCAAAACAGAATTTCAGCTGAAAGCCTAAGCAGGGGTCTTGTTTTAGACTTGTTAGTGAACACTTCTCAGCTCAGAAAGACTTTTTTTGGAAATGGACCAAGGAAGATAGGTTGGTGGAGGGAGAAGAGTGGCAGGTAGAGGGCGGATGCGTGGAGGACGACAAAGAAGACAAAGAGAGCTGTAATTTCTGATGAAATAAGGGCTACACTTATAGACCATGTTGTGAATCATGGTCTCTCATTGAAAGAAGAAGGGTTGACGGTGCAACCCAATCTGCAAAGATCCACAGTGGCATCTGTAATGCGAATTTTCCATCAAACAAACAGGTAAGAGTTGCATCCTAACAGTAAATGATAACATTACAGGGATTTATTTCATATTTCAATTATAGACTATTTAGACAGATACATACTAACAGTTCTTACTGTAAAATATATTTTTACAACAGGACCCAAAGGTTGCCTCCATCAGAAGTATATTTTCAGATGCGCAGGAAAATTCTATTGTTGACATGGTCCTTGTCAACAATGCAGATACAATACAAAACTGCGCGAGATTAAAGAGTGCTGGCTGATAATGATATATGTTAATTCTGTCAGCACAACAACAATTGCTCGAGTCCCAAAGAAACAACAAGTTAGAATGAAACAGTTATACATTGTACCGTTCGAGAGAAACAGTGAACAGGTAAAGGAGCAAAGATACCAATATGTCCAGAGGGCTATTTCACAAAACCTAGATAGTGAATTAAGCCGGGATTTCCCAGTTATCCTGGATGACTAAAGCCTTGACTCGGTTTCACGAAAGCAGAACCACCTAAGTTACCATGGAGATTTATTCTCTGCAGCTAGCCTGCTCCCGACCAGGCTAACAGCCAAGATTTATTAATCTTGGAGCCCTTTCTGTTCACTCAGCAGTGGTTTTACCTTATTATTATTATTAGCCTGCATTAAAATAATACAGGTACATATTGCTGTTCAGTTATTTTAACATTGTGACCATTATTTTAAAACGTATTAATGTGACAGTCGTTGGTGCTGTTAAATTGCGTTTATGAAGACTGCTGTTCATATTGTTGTTAGAAGTTTGGTGACTATATTACGGCAGTTGTTGAAAGAATTAGAAAAGGCTGATGAAGATGCAAATGTGTTTTTAAATGTGATGGAAGGGCAGTATGCCTTGTAAAGTCCTATACATGTGTTTCTATGATGGTTCTAACAACGGCTGACTGGTCAGAGACCAGTACATTAGTTGATTTGTTTATTTTTCTATTCTTTAACAGTAAAGGATCATGTATATTACTCTTCCATGTGCATTTTATTTGTCATTCTTAGCACACAATTTGTATTTTGTCCAGTGAACTATAATTTGGGAGGATTGTACAATTATAAGAACCTATCCTAATTGTACAATCCTCACAAATTATAGTTTTAGTTCACTGAACCAGTATAGTGTATGCTACTGTACATTCATGAAAACAACATGGAGAGAACAACTCAATGGTTTTTGACCTTATATTTTACTGGGGGAAGAATAACGATGATGAATACTCTGTGTTACAGTCATGTTTACAGTGTGCATTGAGTTTATCACTTAATTATCTTCATAGTTTCTAGATTTCAGAGTCCAATTTCTTCAGTGTCTTACTTTTCTATGTCCATATACGAGGAAGCAAAGCATATATGTGAAGAAGCAAACTTGGCCGCTATAATAAACCATGACTAAACAGTGTTGGGAAGGATACTTTAAAAACGTCTTCCGTTACAGAATACAGAATACATGCCTAAAAATGTAATTTGTAACATATTCCAATCTCAATCTGAGTAACGTATTATGAATACTTGGATTACTTCCACACTGAATTGCATTTTATAAGTGTAGGAATGCGGCCATCACATACAGCTTACTAAACAGGCCTATTCTGGTGTGTTCTTCTGTTCCAACTGGCTGAATGTGTACCTGAACAAGCAGATTGATTTTTGTATTTTTAGTCCCGAACTGCATTCTACAAAAATCTAAGCTACCACGATAGGGTGACCAGATTTCCCGGAACTAAAACCGGGACACTTTGCGCATGACCGTAGTGCTCGTGCACGCACACGCTTTTTTAACGTGAACATGTGCCAGCCCAGGTCAGACATAGACACAGACAGATTAGACACAATTTTGCCAACAGCACACGTAGGCCTACTGCTCACAACATAATGGGGTATCTCAGTTAATATTCATGAATGTTCTTGGTATGTAGCCTACATAGCTAAGAAATAATAGGCTATTAAAAGACATTGAGTGAGTTTCGTGTGGGACCAACTTTATTTTTCAGAATTAAAGCATTCTTTTGGAAAATGCACCCACTGAACTTGTGAAAAACTTTGTGAAAAGGTATTTTTCATGCATGGCACTAAACTAATTATTTGGAACTGCTGCCACAGGCTTGAACTAAAGTTATGGTAACACTTTACGGGTAAGGGTACATGAATTATGAATTCATGCATGAATTAATTCATGATTTGTGCTTTACTTCATTCCTCTATATCTTATGAATCATCAGGAATTGACATGAGTTCACAGCCTCTCATTCATGACCTCATGCATGAACAACACATCAACTAAAGCATTAGGTAAGGTGGGTACATCATTATGCACAAGTTGTGTTCAAATCAGAATTTGCACAGTGATGACCACATTTTTTTGCAGAAAAATAAATAATCATGATCATGCTTAATAAATCATAATTCATAATGATGTGCCCACGTACCTAATGCTTTAGTTGTGTTGTTCATGTATGAGGTCACGAATGACTATGAGCACGTCAATTCCTGATGATTCATGGGATATTAAGGAATGTAGTAACACATGAACCATGAATTACATAATGCATAATACATAGCCTACATAAATTAATTCATGCATGAATTCATGATCATTCATGTACCCTTACCGTAAAGTGTTACCAGAGTTATTCTAACCAACAACACACACACACAAATGTAATCTCATTTGATAAAGCAGATAGCTTCCCTATTGGAAACATTCATTCTGTATATTTGTAAGAGGAGTGAATTTGCTCAAGAATCAATTTGTTGGCTGAAAGCCTACTGTGAAATTATGCACAGGTGTCAGCAAAATTGGCCCGTGTGACGAGTTTCTGCTTCACATTTTCAGCAGGGCAGCGGAGCGGCTGTGGGTTGACTCTCCATGGTTCTCATGGGCTTTATTTAAGTCCTAAAGGCCCGGACACACAGAGCCGATAATCGGCCGTTGGACAGTCTGGCGAGGTCAGTGACTCAAGTCTGTTCAGTGTGTTCCGTGCCGTTGTCCGTCCAAGCGGCCGTCGCCCTTCATTTTGGCCGATTTGACATGTATAATCGGCGGGGCGGGCACTGCCGGCAGTCTGACTCAAATTACACATCTGATTGGTAGAGTGCTAACCCGGAAACGGGGAGCGGAATGAGTGTGACTAAAGTCTCTCAAAATCTGACGAAAATCTTTTAAACTGACCTTTGTTGATCTTAAATGAAGACAGATTCAGCAATTGCATGGCCTATTTCTCGCTTAAAATGTTTTCAGAAACATGTTTCGGTGAACTATTTTAGTACAATATGAGATCGTATTCTGAACAAGCCGCCATGACAGTCTGTCTTTGAATTTCCAGAGAAACAAGACCCACGTGACGCGTTCGTCCAACTGCCTTTTTTTTGCCAACGTTTGGCCATCGGCTCTGTGTGTCTGGGCCTGGGACCAAATTTCTCTCTCATATAGCTAGCTACCGCTGATGTTAGCTAGCTACTAACGTTAGCCGATAGCCACGGCAGTTTGGGTACAGAGACGTTAATAACGTTACATCCATGTTTAGAGGCTTTACAGCATACAACCCTTGGATGTATTATAAGATAATACAAATGATGAATTACAGCCATATAGCCATTATTACAGTCATATGAGCCTGCAGTGCGTGGGACTTAGCCGGGCGACGTCCTGTGGGTCTGATATACGTTCAGTAAGTCATGCTGCTAGCTACCGCTACCTTTACCTACTAGCCGATAGTTGGCGCAGTTTGGGAACAGACATTAATAACGTTACATCTACGTTACATGCTTTACAGTATACAGCGCTCGTATGTGTCATAAGATAATACACATGATGAACTACTGCTGACTTCCTGTTACATGTTAACATACTCAATTTCCCCACAGGGTGGAGCTGTTGCCTAAGCAGTGCAACAGGATACCCTGTAACACACATCTTCCACTTTATCTTCACTTCATCTCTATTTTAGTTTATTTAACCTCAAATTAAGTTTTGTCAGTTACAGTGAACTTGCATATAATGGTAAGTAAGTACAGTCTGGAACACAACCCCCTATAAAAAATCTTAGCTTTCAGCAGCTACTCAACAATGGCTGAGAGTTTTGTATTTATTAGTCAGTCTGTTAGTAGTCTATATCGACGACGGTTTATTTACAGTGCCGCGGGGAAATCCGCCAGATGTCCCTCATTTTCTGCTTTCTTTGTGTTAACTTTAACCTCCAGTCGGATCGAGCAACATCAACTCAAACAATGTTACAGGCTGAAAATGGCAAGTTCCAAAATTTGAATTGTGCAACAAGGCAGGCCTGCTTGGTTCGTTCGGGGTATGATTGTGAAGATTTACAAAGAATATGGCAGAATATTAATATATAAGATTACGACATTTACTCTCTTACTGGGACATTGTGGGACCTATTGGCGGAGATTTGCTATGGACAAAATACACACGCCGATACACTGGTTAGAGCAAATTACATTTAACCAAGTGTCCAGCTAATAGAAATAGAAATAACATCTAACTTCTCTAAAGCTAGTGCGTAGTTTCTGAATTCCCCATGAGGGATTCTGAAAAAACGACAACAAAACTGTTGTCGTTTTTTACAAAGCTTACATATTGTATATGTTTTTTTTGTGTGGTGCAAATGTTCCTATAAAACAAATTCCTTCCCGAGACTATTTAGCAGAGCCACTGTCACTGTGTCCGCTGCCCAAGACAATTGTGATTGGTTTAAAGTTTTTCTCCTATCCAGGAGTGTATGCTCCTGTTGCCAGACCTTCCTCTGGTGCGCTGTGGAAATAGGTCTGGCAATGCAAGACTAGTCTGTGAGTGGGTTTGTCTGTCGATCCACCACTTCGGTCCTGAGTGAAATAACTCAACAACTACTGGATGGCCTGCTATAACCATTTACACAGACATTCATGGTGCCCAGAGGATGAATCATTGGGGACTTTACCTCAACTGCTACCACAAGGTCTTCATTTTTGTCTTTTAGTCAAATGTCTTGATTTAAAATCACTTCAGTGATCCCTTAACTTCTCATCTAGCACCATCATCAGCGTCAGACTTTTCTTTTGTTCAAAACTTTGGTTTATGATCAAATGTTTGCAAAACTAATAACATTCTGGGCACAATAACTGGTGTACCTGATTCGCTGGATACTGAAGATGTGTTTTTATTGACTTCAGTGAAAACGAGGGGGGAGAGGGATGGCTGGTGTGTCAGAGAGTGAGAGAAACAGAGATGCAGGGGGGATGGAGACAGCGGATATCTAGACGATGAAGTTGCTCTCGATCAATCTGCCGTCCGTCCCTTGGCCTGAGAGCACACGTCGCAATCGATTGAACCTGCAGAGTTGTGTCGCTGCTTCTCCAATACATGCTTTAATAAGAGTCATGGCACATGCTTCACACCTGCAAGTTTTAGCAGCACACAATCAAGCGCCCATGCAGGCACACATCAATAAGACAGTGCTATAGAGTGTTTAACTCATTTTTCATTCTGCCTAGCAGTTTAGATTGGATTCAATACAAACTCCTATTGACTGCTCATACATGGCAGGGGTCAACAGTAAGTAACATCAGCAGTGCTGCAAAGGTTCCCTCCCACATACGTAGAGTCTGATTGTGAAAGTTTAAACCTGTATTGAAACCTGTGTTGTCATGCATTGGATTAGAGAAGTTTAGGCTTATGCAGTAGGCCTATATGCTGACTGTCTAGGCTCAGTTGGAGTAAGCAAAATTAAAGTGAGATATGATGCATTATGGGAAACTATAAGCTAATCAAATGGTAACTCCAATGCTTTTCAAACTCACTCACAGGCAAACACACTTGTTATGCTACATGGTGCTATAGAATGGCCCCTTCTTTCTCTGTGAATTATTGTTTTGGAAATTACAAAGCGCATTCTAGTTTGAAGCTGAACTCTAAAGGGAATCTCTGCCTATTACTTATATATTTTTGCTGAGACGTAGGCCTAGTCCACACGTACACAGGTATTTTTTCCTACTATGTTTAAAAAAAAATCTCATCCACACAAGCAAGGTTTAAAGGTCCATATAAAAATGCAAAAACGTGCTATCAAGCACTGTCAAGAGCATGTTAAACCAACAGGATATAACCCTAAAGGTAAAGCCATGCTGGCCAATCAGAAGCCTGAAGTTCCGGTAAGCTAACAATATGGCGCACCGAGGAAGGGGAGAGTCATATCTGTGGACTGATGATGAAGTTCAGTTATTCTTTAATGTCACACAAAGTTAGCAAAACCCAGGAAAATGTGGACTGGGAGTCTTGCCAGTCTGAAAATCTTCACCCTGGCAAGAGTTTTCAAAAAGGTTCGGTTTCAGTGACCTGATACTGCGTTTGCGTGTGGACAAACGGCCAGCCGCATAGAAAAAGCTGCGGTTTTGAAAAATACCTGTGTTCGTGTGGACAGGGCCTTAATGAGATGGAGGTGTCTTGAAACAATATTTTTGGGGCATACACAAAGTTGGGAAAAATAAGAAAGTGAGATGAGAAGCTTGATTTCAACGTCAAGTCTTTGTGTTAGGTATAGACCTGGAGTCATAATGTGGATAACCCCTGCTTCCAGTCTTTGCTAAGCTAGGCTAACCACCTAAAAAATATGCCTACCATATCAGTACACAAACTGAAATTTAAAAACAAATGTTTTTTTAAGGGACTAAATAACTGGAACTATTTATTTATAATATAGAAAAGTAACGCGCACCAAGGGTTGAAGTGAAGTGGCGATCACTGGAAATAGACTTGGAAGTAAGAAAAAGTGTCACACGCTCTGGCTCCCTATGCATTTCGCTATTTTATTTAGATATGCACTGATGTTGTACAGGCCACACACTAGTCACACATCTGATCGGTGATTAGATAATCATGTTCCACCATTAGGGTGAGAAAAAAACAATCAAATCAACAGCAAATCAAAGCAGGGTTTTGATTGTTGCAGCCATCACATTACGTCAAACTAAATGACAAGAGCCACTGTGTTTCATTCTGTAAGGTACCTCTACTTATTGGATGTTGTGTTATGATTTTCATCTCAAATTGATGTTTAACTTTTGCTGTATATCTAGAATTCTTTCAATATCTATGTATTTTTAATATTCAAACATTGTATATAACATTGACATTTTTATGAAACATAGTGGCTCTTGTCATTTAGTTTGAAGTAATGTGATTGGCTTGAAGTTTAGCCTATACAACATCAGTGCATATTTATGACTTTGATTGTGGATTTTGAAGAAGGTCTGAGGGCCGAAACATCATCTAAATAAAATAGTGAAATGCATATGGGGCCAGAGTGTACAGAACTGTTTTGTGAAGCGTCTCCTGGTACTGAAGAGCAGAGGCTGCCAGATACAGTCTGTGACATACAGTATTATGTATGTGACGTTAATTGGGTGTGTTACGTAAGTAAGTTAAAATAACTCAACACTTTACTTGCAATGCAAGACACAACAATGACATCAAGTCCAGAGTGATGAAGTGCTGAGCAGATGCCGCTACTAGCATAGCGCTGTGGAGGATAACATGGAGGAGAACAACAGTCCGTTCTGCACCACAACTTGACAGCACAATTGGAGGGCGAAAATAATGGACCTCCATTTTTTTTAAATCTTCCTCGCTAGAAAGCCAGGTCACCAGCGTAGCGACACTGATGCCTACGTCGTTACCACATCAACCCATGCAGATCTGATCACTTAAAAGAACAGTAGTAGTGCAGACAGTCTCTCTTAAATATCTGATGTTATAAATAAATTGGATTTGCCTGAAGTCTGAAAATAGCCCAAAATTCTTCAGGCCCTGCATTAGGAGGATGTGATAGCTGTTGTTATACGCTACATTATTGTATATTGGGTTTCAGACGCTAGACGTTCCGACAAGTACTTCATTTAAAGCATACCAAGGCCTGACCCCTTGGGTCTCTGGGAGTGGTTGGCCCACTTAGTAACCCAACATTGTTTTTTTTTAACAGTGTCACCATAGTCTGCACCTCCAAGTATTCCATTCTAACTGAAGCCATATCTGACAGGAAGTATGATTTGTTTGTTTCCAAAAATGTATGCATGAGTTTGTTCATTAAACTATCCAACACGATTCTACCATGAAATGTAGACAATCACTAAATCACTATAGATAGGAGAAAAACAATAACACTGCTTTGTCCCACTATAGCAGTTTTTATGTTTTTGGTCCATTTTTTACCCAGGAAAGCTTTGCTGAGTGTGCATTCTCCTTTTCAGCAACGTCCTGCTTTAAATCCATATTGTTACAAACACAGCAGCAGACAAGAATACATATGCCTCTTCAGGACCTGCTCCTAATCACTTACATACAAATTCACCCCCATTGTTTTCAGAGTAGACCCAGTTTGCAGAATGACTTGGCCTACCTGAAGCAGAAAGTTTTTAAGATTCCAGTTTGTAGAGATGTGAAGGAGGAAGTGATTACCTTGGTTGGATATGATCTGAAACTTTTCCCCTCCAGTGCATCTTAGCAGCTAAAGTGGACAATGCAAAAAGTGCCCATAATGCTAAATTGATTGGCATACTTTTGTACGTAGCAAGAAAGACCATTCTCAAGTTCTGGATATCTAAGAACACCCCTACACTGGACGATTGGTATAGAGAAGTATTGGAAATACTCCCGTTGGAAAAACTGACTCTGATGACAATTTCGATGGATTCATCAAGATATGGCAACCAGTTCTGGCCGCGGTGGACCCCTCTGGACTGAACTTTGTCTCGTCCAACTAACAACATGGGATCTGACTACAGCCTGTTCTAGCAATTTGAATATAACTATGCCTGCACGGTGGTGTGTGTCTGTCTTGTCATTTTTTTAGGTTTCATCATTATTTTAGGGGTATGTCTCACTTTGTCCTTTATTTATTTATTTATTTATTTATTTTTTAAGTATGTCTGTTTAGTGCAATCCCTGCTGTGTTTTTCTCTTTCTGTTGTTAATATGTTAAGTTCATGGAAAAAGTGGTTCTATACATAGCTGGAACATAAAAAGACTTTATAAAAAAAAAAAAAAAAAAAAAAAAAAAGATTCCAGTTTGTACACCATAGGCTGGCCTCTGTGATAGCACAAATTTACCCCCAAAATACCTCATACAACCCCACTTGAAAAAGTATCCCAATCTGTGACGACAGCTCACAAGCCCCCAGAAATATCATTAAAACCATGCTGTGTAATTTAAATAATATATACTTCAAATAAGTGTGTAAGTAGCAAAACAATACAGACTGCTTGGTTTTCTCCCTTTTACATTAATGTACACAGAAGTCTGTTGGGACTCGTGGGAGTGATCGAGTTGCGATAGTAAGTAGGCTGGCAAGGCCGTTTTGTTCACACAACAAGAGTGTGTTAATGAGACATTAAGTTGTTAAACTAATTTATTGTCCTTGATAGGAGGCTCAGTTCTTTATCAGAGAAAAGAGTCACTTCATCCGATGTTTAAAGTGAATAAATTAGTTTTGCCAGCCTACTTTCTGGAGTTCCACTACTACACATCTATTCAACTGTACAATTTTGTATGTATGATTTGTTATTATTTCTTCAATAATTGCTCTTAAGAAATTTTTTGTTTATTGTCCCCCCAACTGTTAGATGAAATTCACGCCTATGATCACAAGCAGAAAAGGTTGGATACTGCTGCTCTACAATGAACGTGAACTTGTCTAAACCTCAATTCCCAGGAATCCTGTAATGTGGTGTCACTACACTTCACAAATGGTCAGTGGTGCTGTATACCAGTCATTCCCAACCAGGGGTACAGTACCCCAGGGTGTAGTTCTGATGTTGCCAGGGGGTACATGGAAAAATGGTTGAGTCACTCTACTAATTAGAATTTTTTTTTTTATTATGATTTCATTAAAAACTCTAACACCTGAACACTACATGTTGCCGTTATGTAAGGGGGCTTGCAAACTACGTAGCAAGTGAGCACAGAAGTTCAAACATGAAGCTAAAAGTAATGAGTAAACAGTAGAAATAAATGGCTAAAAGCAATGACTAAACAGTGATTTGTTGAAAGTAATGGCGAAATCGTTGAAACATTCAGCTTCACTACCAAGTAGTAGTACTGCGATTGCTGATTAAACCAACCTAAATAATGCATGTTCAACAAGTACGAAAAAATTAACTGTTATTTATAAAGAATAGTGTTGTACATTTAGAACATACACTGAAAATCGATGGCGGGGTACGTTCATCTGACAGAGCTGTGGGGGTACCTCTCACCAAAAAGGTTGGAAAGCACTGTTTTACAGTATACCACAGTAATGTGGCTGCTTCCAGCTTTCCAGGGGAGGAGCACTTGTACACTACTGTTCAGCAAACACCTGTATAAAGACTCTTCCCTACGAGGACTTCCGGTGTCATGGCGGCGTGAAGAAGTCTTATCTCATCTCCTTCGTATTCTTTCTCTTTTTCCCGGTAATTTTACCACGCCACTTTACTCGCAGTCGTTCAGCTAGACCACTAGAGTGTAACTTTTTGGCCTCCTCTATCAACAAAATGAGCGCAAAACTGTCTACCAGAACCAACAAAACTACGTCCCACGCTGCACCGGCGCTAGCCAAGGCTAGCAGCAGCAGCAACAATGATGCTAACGACAGCGCTGACGGTCACGGTGATCACCTGAGGAGCCTCCTGGGTGACATCTGCTCCGATGTCGCATCAATGAAGGAAGAAATCCTGGCAGAACTGCAGAACTCGGTAACTGCCTTGAATGCTGCTGTCTCTTCCAACAGTCAGAGAATTCAGGATATAGAAGACGGCCTATCCACTGTTGACGGAGAAGTTGGTCAACTAGAATCTGACTACTCCACGCTAAAGACTCAGTGTGAGGGGCTGCAGTCCCAGCTGGATGATTTGGAGAAAATATCCGTATGGTTGGAATCCCCGAGAAGGCTGAAGGGAGCCAACCCAACGTGTTTATGGAGGCCTATGGAGATCTTTGGTGCTGAGAGCTTTCCTCGGAAACCTGAGGTGGATCGGGCACACCGCGCACTTAGACCGCCTAATCCTTCTGGCCCACTCCGGGTCACGATAGCTCGATTGCACCATTTCCAGACTAAAGAATTACTACTTTGCCTCGCTTGGAAACGGGCCAGCCACCTGACATAAAGGAAACAAGATCAGTATCTATCCGGACTACAGCATCTATCAGGCGGGACTGAAGTTTTCACTGTTAAACCCAGCCACTTTCCGCTTCACGTTCAACGGCGCCAGACTGGAGTTGGCGCCACAGGATGCATGCTCTTTCATCACAAGAAACGTCCTGCCTGCCCTAAAGGACACCATTGAGGAATACACTGCTCCTGCCTAAACAAGTGAGTAACGGATGACTAATGTAAGGTTTCTGGGGACAAGCCTACTGAAGCAGTGCTTGTTCTAATGTTATCCTTAACATCTGTGTTTTCAGGCACTTTTTTTTTATTGTTATTTGTTTTTAAATAAGGGGAATTCCCCCCTTATTACATTGCATAGCTCTTCATTAATTAAAGCGTAACTCTCGCCAAAATGCAACCTAGGGTCTTTTTGTGAATGTACAGGAGTCAAACTTTCGTTTAAAAGCATATTTAGGACGGAATCGCCACTTTTAAGATTTACCGTATTTTCGTTTTTCGGTCAAATGGCCTTTTGAATGGGAGTGCTAGGGGCACTTTTATGCTAGCCTCAAAATAGCTATTTTTAAAACATTAAGAAGGCTCGACACAACATGAAACTTTGCTCCAAGTATCGCCAGGGGCTCTACACCTTAATGAAAGCATTGACAACATTGTTTGTGTACACAGAGTTTACTAAAAAGAAAGGTTTTGAGCAACTCACTGTAGCTGTTGTTCTTCCGGTCGCCGTCTATCGAGCCAGTCAAAAATAGTCGAGGGTGGAGAGTAAAGATGGAAAGCTCCTAAAGCTTAGGGCCATATAAATGCACGGATAATTCATTGTTTTGTCGTTAGTAAAACACAATATTGACCTTGCAGTTGAAAAAGGAGCCTCATATAAGAATGACATTTCCACCTATGGAGTCCGTTCATTCGCATTCGGAGCTTTTTTTTAGCTATTTTGAGGCTAGCATGAAAGTGCCCCTAGCACTTCCATTCAAAAGGCCATTTGACCGAAAAATACGGTAAATCTTAAAAATATGCTTTTAAACTAAAGTTTGACTCCTGTACATTCACAAAAAGACCCTAGGTTGCATTTTGGCGAGAGTTAATTAGAGTTAATTAGTTTAATGGTCGGTTATTTTGGTCTATTATTTTTATATTTTTTTATTCTCTCTGTTCACAGAGACTGATGGTTGGCCACAATGTTAGATAGCTCTATTTTAAATGTACTGGCCCTGGGGGGGCGATTCCTCTCTTTTTCACCACTTAAACAACCATATTTTGTTAGGCTTACTAGATGGTCGTTGTCTTCTACCTTAGGTGGGTTACAATGTTTTGGAGGAGCTGCGAGATGTTAGAGTAGCAAGTTCAATGCACTCCAGGTAAACTAAGGTTTAGCTGGTTAGTGCACCTAGTTTGGGTAGGTGCCTATAGGTGGGGGGGGGGGTTAATATTCCTCTTGGGTGTTTTTTACATGATGTTATTTAGGGGTGCAACGGATAAAAAAACTCACGGTTCGGATCGTTTCTCGGATCAGAGTCACGGATCGGATCATTTTTCGGATCAGCAAAAAGACAAGACAAACAAACATAAGTTTTGTCTTTTTGTTTAAATTATTAAATTAAAATATATTAAATCAACTTAAAGTGCACAAGGCATAATATCTTCTTTTTAACATAATTAATGAAAAACAACTTAAAGTGCAACATAAAAAGGCATATCTCCTTCCTTGAAACATGGACCAATGACCACCATTAATAAAAAACAACTTAAAGTGCAACATAAGAAGGCACATCATCTTCCTTGAAACATGGATAGTGAAATAAAGCCTATGTCCACATCATCAAAGAAGAATAAAAGAAAGAAAGCAAAGCATACCTGAGCTTATAATTTCAAATTCTTTTTCAAAAAGACAAGGATGTCTACATTGTCTGGGGAGAGTGCAGTCACTATGTCCCCTGCTGTTGAGAACACTCTCTCGGAAGGAACTGAAGAGCCTGGCACAGCGAGATAGCATCTTGCCGTCTTGGCAATATGAGGGTATTTATACTTATTGCTTTTCCACCATGTCAGTGGATCACCATCCACTGTAATGCCGCTTGCTGCCAGGTAGGATGCCACCTCCTCTTTGATGATGTCAGCAGGAGTCATGCTGTCCATGTCTTTGCTGGCAAAGGTCTCTCCAAAAAGCTCTGCCATCGCCGACTTCTTTTGTGGAGGAGATGTGTCCAAGTTTGCTCCTGTTGGCTCTGCAGCTTGACATGATTAATTAAACCTATTATTTATTTTCATGTTTCATAGACATGAAAAATGTGGCAATAACATTTAATAAAAGCCATTATTACTGAAAATAAAAAATGTATTTAGATTTAAATTTATCATTTTTAAATAATATTCTTTTTCTTTACCTCATCACAGTCTTCAGTGCCCAGACTGCTCACAATCTCAGTGGTGAGGTCACTGTATGTCCTCTGGCGTAGGGCAGGGTCTATGTGAGACAGGGACTTGAACCTCGGATCCAGGGCAGTAGATCTGTGAAGGTAGTCCTGTAGAGTAGGGGGTGAAGTGTATCTGGGCTGCAGGTCCTCTCTAATGGCAGTCTTGACATCTCGAGTGATGGTGCTGTCTTCCACACTTGGAGCCATGGATTGTAGAATCCTTGTTTTCAGCGGCAGGATCATTGACACAGATGGTGAAGTTTCAGTGCTCAGCAGAGATGTAACAGTTTTGAGGGGTTTAAGCAGGGTGATGATGTCTATGACATTTTTCTTCAGGGTCTTGTCTGTCAATGCAGAGTATATAGCTGCCTGCTGCTCCAGATAACGCTCCAACATATCATAAGTGGAGTTCCACCTTGTTGGGACATCATGTATGAGCTTATGAGTAGGCAGCTTTAGCATTTCTTGCTTTGTCTTAAGCACATGAGCAGCTGTTGTGCTTCGGTGGAAGTAGGAAACCACCTTCCTGATCATCCCAAGGAGGCGGTCCATCCTATTGACTGAGATTCCCTTCTGTGATGCCAAATTCACTACATGTGCAAAGCACCCTATCTGTGGGCCCAGTCCTGCCTCATTCACTGCATTTATTTGATTTTTGGCATTATCAGTTGTGACTGGGATATTACTAGTACTGGGTCTCTTTATCTTCCATTCCTCCACTGCTTGTGTCAGTACCTGCGCAAGATGAATGCTTGTGTGACTCTCCCAGTCTGCTGTGATGAAGTGAGCGGTTATCGTCACATAGCTCTCCGTACCCCTGGACGTCCACCCGTCTGTCGTGACCGCAACAGAGGATGCTCGGGATAGTTCATCCACAACTTTTTTCTTCTCCTGCTCATAAAGATCTGGCACAATCTTTTCGCTGAAGTGGGTGCGCGACGGGATGTCGTAACGTGGCTCAAGCACTTTCAGCATGTGTTTAAAGCCCTCATTTTGCACAACCGAATATGGCCTCATGTCTGCACCTATAAACACACCGATAGCGTTTGTGATGGCTTTAGCCCGGTCTGATTGTGCAACGAGGGGCTGCTTAAATGCTGCGGTGATAAGCGGTTGTTGAGCAGCTTTCGTTTTCACTCCTGTCAGTGAAACACCGGGGTGATGTCGCTTCAAATGCGTGGCCATGCTTGATGTGTTTCCACTGCCATATGGCTTTCTTGTGCCACAGTGCCCACACACCATCACGGTTTTATCCACTAACCTCTTTCCTTCATCATTATATTTGACAGGGAAGCCAAAATGCTCCCATACAGGGGATTTAAATGACGGGGGGCGTTCAAGCTCACCCGTTCCTCCGCTCGCCATGGCCACGCTGTGTGTGGACTGAACATGCGCACAACTTTTTTTTTTTCAGAAATCAATCCGCGGATCACGTGTGTGCCGAACCGAAGATATTGATCCAAATGGATCACGGATCAATGACTATCCGTTGCACCACTAATGTTATTTGTCTGTAACTCTTTATATTGTCCCCTTTATGAGTAGTACTTGGGACAGGAAAATTCAGTTTACCACATGGAATGTGAAGGGCCTGAATAATCCTGTCAAAAGGACATTTCTCCAAACTGATATAGCTTTTGTTCAAGAGACGCACTTACGTACTATAGATATAGCTAGGATGCTAAGGAGCTGGGTTGGAAATATTTTTCATTCTAAATTCAACACAAAAGCCAGAGGCGCTGCAATTTTTATACATAAAAATATCCCTTTCGAAGCCAGCAGAGTTATTGCTGACACAAACAGAAGATTTATCATTGTTTTCGGGCCAGCTCCTAGACGTAGTTGTTCTTGCCTGTGTGTGTGCTCCCAATTGGGATGATAATAACTTTTTAAATAATTTTTCTGCCTCTCTCCCGAATGCTGATGACCATGCCCTGATAATCGGTGGAGACTTCAATTGTGTTGTTAAGCCTGAGCTGGACCGCTCCTCACCCAGACTTGCTCCTCTATCCAAAATGGCAACCTCTATTAATAATTTCATTGCCTTTTTGACCCCTGGCGCTTATACTTACCCAACTGTAAAAGCCTTCTCATTCTTCTCTTTCTATACCTATTCCCGTATTGACTTTTTTCTTCTCGATACCAAATTTATTCCTCTCACCAGCCATCCAGTGTATCATGATATAATCAT
This sequence comes from Sander vitreus, assembly GCF_031162955.1. NCBI lineage: Eukaryota > Metazoa > Chordata > Actinopteri > Perciformes > Percidae > Sander > Sander vitreus. The sequence continues at coordinate 25,332,997 of NC_135864.1, read as the reverse complement.
TTCTGACCACGCCCTTTCACTTTCAATCTGGCTTTTCCTGACAGTCCTACCCCACCCAGATCATGGCGCCTTAACCTCCTCCTATCGGAGGCTGATTTTGTAACATTTATTAAGACCCAGATCATGTCTTTGTCAAAACCAATGCTTCAACCACTGTCTCACATTGAACCTTTTGAGAAACTTTAAAGGCTTATTTAAGAGGGCAAATCATTAGTTATTCAGCACAGAACAAAAAGAGACAAGCTAAAGTTAGGGAGCTTTCAGAGGCCATGCCAAACTGGATAGCGAGTATGCGGCCTCTCCCACTCCAGAAATTTACCAGAGGCGACTCAGTCTCAAAACAGAATTGGATTTGGTGTCGACAGCGCAGGCTGAGCAGCAGTTCCTCAGGACACGTTATTCCGTATTTGAGTAAGGGGACAAGGCAGGCAGGTTTTTCGATTCGACAATTGTTTGCAACCCGGAGAATAACTCAGGTAGAACATCTTTAGGCACTGTAACCTCCAATCATGATCAAATTAATGGTACATTTTCTGACTTTTACAAAATGTAAAATGTAAAAAAATGTATGCAATCTGGGAAATCTCCAGGGCACGATGGGCTGCCGGTTGAATTCTTTAAAAGAAATTTGGCTAGCCTGTTACCCTTACTCCTTGCCATGTACAATGAAGCCCTATCTTCAGGCCATCTCCCGCAGACTTTGCGACAGGCTTCCATTTGTTTGATACCAAAGGATGGTAGAGACCTTACTCTACCTGGTTCATATCGACCTATCTCACTACTGTGTGTCGATTGCAAGATCCTCGCAAAATGTCTGGCTAGGCATCTTGAGAGGGCCCTCCCACTCCTTGTTTCACCCGATCAAACTGGATTCATGCAGGGCAGGCATTCTTTCTCCAACACTCATCGGCTCTTCGACATTATCTATTCCAAGTCTAAGACAGTTATTCCTGAACTTGTGCTATCCTTGGATGCTGAGAAGGCGTTTGACCATTTGGAATGGAATTTCTTGTTTGGTGTTTTACATAGGTTTGGATTTGGTGCTAATTTTATCTCATGGGTTAAGGGTCCCAATCAATTCCCCAGCTCTTAACATTCCATCTACCGTATTCCCTTTCATGACGGTTGGTTCGCAAATATTTAGGCATTACCGTCTCACGCTCTATCCAATTCTAAGCTCAATTTTGCCCCCCTAATTGAGAAATGTAGATCAGATCTTTAACATTGGCGCAGCCTGGCTCTGTCTGTGGTCGGTCGTATTAACCTGATAAAAATGAATATTGTGCCTTGATTCTTGTACTATTTTCAGAACAGCCCCATTTTTATCCCCCTGATGGTGTTCTCTCAACTTGATAAGTGTCTTTCTAACTTCATTTGGGGTGGTAAGACGCCGCACACTCGTAGAACAGTTATGCAAAGGCCCAAACGTTGCGGGGGATTGGCTCTACCCAACCTACTCCATTACTATTGGGCCAGTAACATTCAGAGGGTTATTGAGTGGGTTCTGAGTCACTCTGACCCTACAGCTCATGTCTCAGATGGCCCCTGTACATTCTCTGGCCACCTCCCCTCTCGCTCTCGTATCCAGCGTGCGATCTGACAACCCAGTAATTCTTCAAACTGTTAAAGTATGGTCCCAGTTCTGGAATAAATTCGGCTTGCAGAGCCCATCCCTGATGGCACCCATCTTAACCAACCACCTCTTCACTCCAGCTAAACTTGATCTGGCTTTCCAAGCTTGGCCTTCAAACGTAATTTGTCTCATTAAGGACTTATATATTGATGGAGTGTTTGCCTCATTTAATCAGTTATCAGAAAAATTTGCTCTGACCTCCGCCAACTATTTTTGCTATCTACAGATCAGGGACTTTATGAGGAAGGGCAAGGCTACCTTTCCCAACAAACCATCCTCCACCATCTTAGATCAAATTCTGTCTTTGAATCCTAATCAGAAAGGCTCTATTTCTCAGATATACTCTCTAATAAATCATCTGGATATGCAACCTTTGGATAATTTGAAAAGACTTTGACAGCTCTCTTTCTGAAGATATGTGGGAGGCAATATTAAAACAAGTACATAAATCATCCCCATGCTGTAGATACGGTCTCATTCAGTTTAAAATAGTTAATCGTGCCCACCTCTGTAAAACTAAATTGGATATATCCTAACATCGACCCCACTTGTGAGAGGTGCAGGACAGCTCCAGCGACGCTGTTTCATATGTTTTGGGCTTGCCCCACCCTTCTCACTTTCTGGCAAGCAATATTTGGATCCCTAAGTGAAGTGTATGGTATCACTATTGATGTGCATCCCATGGTTGCCTTGTTTGGTGTTAATGCAAATTGGCCATCCAATATTCACAGTGTGGTTGCTATCACAACACTTCTGGTGCGCCGCCTCATTCTTTTTTAAAACTGGAAGGGGTCTAGACCTCTTTGTCACGCTAGCTGGCTGAGAGATGTATTGTCTCACTTAAAATTGGTCAAAATAAAATACACTCTGCAGGAAGCAAGTCCAAGTTTTATGAGGTTTGGGGTCCTTTTTTACGTTACTTTGATAACTTGAAGGATATAAAAGACTGGGATGACCAATCTTAGAAAATAGGTAACACCTCTGGTTTAGTACGGTCTTCTCTATCTGACAGGATGATGACTTTAGGTATATCTTTTTTTAAATTTTTTTTATTCCCTTTAATTTTTTGGATAAGGTGTACTGTTTGTTACAGTTTGTTAACTATTTGTTTAATGGTTTAAAATAATTTTTTCCCTTTTTGTAACCTCAAGAGGATGTTAGGGTGCGTTGGTTGTAAGTTGGGTGGGGATCTGTTTTTGTTGTGTAACGTCTGTTAAATACTAATAAACAGAACTAAAAAAAAAAAAAAAAAGACTCTTCCCTACCAGTAATCATTGTGACACTAGGAAAAAAGAAAAATCTATTCGGTTGGATGGTATGACCTTCTCTGCTACAGCTCAGCTTAGTGATTAAGACTGATTAGACAGATGTGTGTTTTACATTAAAAAATCTTATCTAGCACAGCTTGGATTATTATTATTAGAACGGGTAAAACAATTTTTAAACCTTGGCATAGTAATTGCTGCTGTGAGCAAAAACAGAGCAGGTGCAGCTTCCTCCACTTTTATACCTAATTTATTGAGACTGTTTATGTAAATGAAGTCCAGGGAGGCACAGTGGCATAATGCAGCATTTTACTTAAAAACACCGAGCGGACTGTGATTCCCCACGCCAGAGGACCAGTGAAGAGAAATGACACAGGGCTAACAGCAGGCAGCCAGTGTTCTGCCCTTTCTTCAGACTGGCCAATCAATGTTGTCTCTTTCAGTACATCATTTCCTCACTTGACATTTAGTTGGATCCCTGCTCTAATCAGATACATTATGCAAAAAATGGGACTTGAATGTTGGTGTTCGTTACAAGTTGCCACAATACTTGTAGGTTTGTGTTACAAGTTGTGTCACATAGAATCAGCAGCTTACTCGATATCCCCATATGTATTATATTATCCTCAAAGCCGCAATAATCAATATTTTTATATTTACGATTGCTTAAATGGCTATGTGTAATAAGAAAAGGGTCACTCGTAGTCGTAGTAGACAGAAAATTACAACCCAACCCTGCAATTCCCTTCAGCTCTACAGAGCTTTTTAGCATTTTAGCTAATTGTCTTGGCATCCTGTCCTGCAAAGTCTGATCTCATTAATCTAATTCAAGGTATTAGTAATGAACCCCATGTACACTATCTGCTCAGCACCAAGCAAAGTGTGAGAGAGAACATTTAGCAGCTAGAGGTGTTGAGTACATGTACAAACAAATCGTAATCAGCAAGTTGTAGTGGTGGAGACCAAAGCAGAGCGAAACGTACATTCCCCAGGTGGACAAAAACACAACTTCAATATAAATGCTGATGTTGCTTTGTGTCTGTACAATGTTTGCTAACACGTTAGCCATATAAATTTTACAAGGTGTTAATGAGCAGAGATGGAACAAAGTCACTGTTTTGCATGTCACCAGTAAGTCTTGGCTATGAAATCTCAAGTCAAGACCAACAAGTTCCAAGTCATCCTGGTCTGTGCTGCCAAATTTTCCTCCTGTTAGCATGGTAGCATGATTGGCTACTGTCAGATTGATATACCAGTCAGGACAAAGAAGAGTTAATTTACTGCACAGTTTTTATAACATCATTTTTAATTTTTTAATTGTCAGTCAGGACAAAGAAGAGTTAATTTACTGCACAGTTTTTATAACATCATTTTTAATTTTTTGGCTTTAGGACCAAATAGACACCTCTCAGTGCTGTGTTTGTGGTTTGCCCCACTGCTCGCATATATACGTTTATGTCATCCATTATACAAACAGCTTAATGCAAACACCAAATTTCAAGTCTGAAATGAATGAAAAGGAGCAGAAAGAAGATTAATCTTATATAATCTGTCCCTCTTTCACAAAGCATACATTAACAAAACAATTAAATAATAAAACTCCCCCCACCCCCTTATCAGTCACAAAAGAACAGAACAAAAACTGAATTTACACATTTCATATTGACTTAACATATTTGCTTTAATTGTTTTTTTAAATAAAAAGTTTGCTTTAGATTCTTTGGTTTCACTGTTGAGATTGTTCAACGTTCCCTCAGATTGGTTCTGTATCTCGGTTTTTTGAATATCTCAAATGTCTGTATATATTGCATGTAGTATATTGTGTTGGGGTTTAAGACGCAGGCACAGTGGTGCAGTAATTAGGCATTAGGGATGTTTCATACGGTATAACGGGATTTGCTGCTGTAACTGTGTCTTGGCTAATCTCTTTTGCATCTTCATTACGTCCTGAAGTCTGCTGGAGCAAGAGTAATGAAGCAACCTGCAACAGATCAGAGATCAGCTTGACTTAAGCCGGGATTCATTAGACTACCATGGTCAATAGTTCAAAGTTCAGACTATCAAAAGGAAACATTCTCCTCTGAAAAATAGAAATAGTATCTTCGTCATCATTATTGAATGGATTCAGGTGAAATGTGTGAACAGTTTACAGTTTCTTGGGGAAATAATTGATTCTACAATAGTACACATTATGACAGCATTATGATGGCAACAAGTGTGCTGATCAGATTCTAGAATTGCTGGATGCAAAACTAGGCTGAAGGCTTGTAATAATAATGTAAAGACACTCAACAGACAGTCAATAAACATATTTCTTTTTGCAATATTCAAATGAATATTGCAAAAAGAAATATGTTTCTGCTCTCCAAATGTTAAATATTCTGTTACTGTGGCATTTTTCTCCTCTATGCTCTGACTGGATTAGTTTATATTCAGGGGAGAACATTAACAATTGCCTTTGTCAACATACAGTAGTTGATAGGAGTTTGACTCAGTGTAGCTCTCTCAGACAAAAAACACACATAAGTAAATAAAAATAATTAAAACTAGAAGCACACTCAGAGAGCTCCTTGTGACAGTCTAACTACCATGTAGCAACATTCACTTCTAACATTTAACTTAACATAACTACCAAGATAACATTACGTGTATTTGTATGTGATATAATACTTTCCCCTTGGTAATGTAGCCTATGAATTTCCATGAACACAATTCTAAAATGCACGAGACATAAAGGTTTCTGGGATCGGTTGATAACTCAAACTTGCCGAGAACCTAGACGCCCGTTTGATTACGGTCTCGTTCAGCAGCCTGGTGCGCGGTCTCCTCGTGACAGCCTACCTACCACGTAGCAACATTCACTTCTCTAACATTTAACTTAACATAACTACCAAGATAACATGACATGTATTTGTATGTGATGTACTTCCCCATTGATAATGTGTGAATTGGCTCTTCGGTCAGTTCGTCAACACTAATGGGTTCTTCCTTGGCCCATGCTACACCCTTCTGGAAAGTTTCATAAAAATCTGTCCAGCAGTTTCTCCATAATCCTGCAGATAGACAAACAAACCAATGAACGAACGAACTGACAAACCGAGCCGAAAACATAACCTCCTTGGTGGAGAGCGGCAAAAACAGTTATTTTGCACATTTATAGATTCAAACATACATAATATGATAGTCATACTTTTAAAGTGCTTGTTACGGATTCCTACAGGCTGTAATGGTCATTACATCTGTATTAATATTTGGGACAGAAACATACTGATGAATTGAGGTGGACTCAAAACTTATAATTTTGATTTTATTTTATTATGTATCTCAAACAATCAACAGTATGTTGTTTGTACTACAATTTTCTTTTATTATTCTTTTTTAACAATATTTCACTGATTATGAAACTGCGTGGAGGAAGTTTATTTTACAATACTAAAATTATTGTTTATTTACATGGAGTCTGGTGGGTTTAGCGAACGCAATTTTGTGGATGTTTTTATGTTTAAAAAAAGGATCTTACTCTTTTACAGAAAGGTCGACCTCCTTAGAAATCCTTTCCATAATGTTGTCAGACACTTAGAATATTAATCTGAGCCTGTCGGTGGCAAAACGAGCACTTTTGTGAAGGTAAATACAAGCTGGACAATTGCCCTGTTAACTTACATTGTAACTTGTTTCTCCGCTGCCGACTGCAGCGATCTCGCTTAATACTGGACCAATGTCAGATATTGTTGTCACTTAGACACAAGATCCAAGCGGGTGGGGGGTACATCAACTTACCAGTCCGAACACTTAATGGTCCTTGTTTAAAGTGCTAGCGAGCATGTCCATCGTGATGTCATGGTCCGAACAATGCGGAAGATCCGGGTATTTTTTGAGGGATGCTAAATATGGCTTTTAGCTGTGTAAACATCTAACGTTAGCAAAGGAAAATATTAATACATTATACAATTGTATCTTTTCATCCATCCACACAATGTTCACTACACGTTCAAACGAGCCCACGCCCATTTAGGAGACAGGAAGTGTGTACCGTTTCATACCATTGGCGCAGCTTGAATCTTTAGTATAGAGGATCTTTGCTCACGCCAACTGATGCTGGTTGGCTGGAATAGTGTTTGGCTCGTGCACTCCTTTCTGTTTGTTTTTCCATTCACACAGCCTAGTTTAGGAACACCAAATGTTTCTTTCACCGCACACAAAAAAATAAAGAGCTCGGTGACCGTGAGGAGATATTCACTGAATTTGACAAAAAGTGTATTGGATTAACATTGCTTACTATACCTTTAACGTGGGCTGGCTTTAAGGTGGACCAGCTATTCTAATTTTAGTGACAAGCCCCTCCTCCAAGTTTTGCTTTAGTGATCTCTCCCTTAGCCAACCCAGGGAAACCGTGATTAGTCATTAAACATACAGAGTATTTATTAGAAGGATAACCCCTTGAGATGAATCATTTCACTTTCAAGGGGGTCTTTCAGATAATTATACAGAAAATACAAAACACGAATTACATTCACACATACGACACTCCCAAGCTACAACGTACTCCAACACCATAAAAAATACTAAAAATAATAATAATAAAATAAAATAAAAATAAATAAATACACAATAAGTTTGCATACATCCCAATTGTGCTACTATTTACAGCATATGCACAAACAGGTGCCAACACATTAAGGAGGAGAAAAGTAAGAAACAAAGAGAAGAAATCTTACTGAGGAAACTTTATGAAAAAACAAACAGGATTTGATAAGAACCAATCAATAATTAGAACCAAAATCAATACATTCTAATTCTAAACAATACTACAACAACCCTATATGTTGCAAGTACCCCAATCAAGGCACCTCTGATTACATAATAGTAAACTTGGTTTAGTTTTTATTCCAAATATCACAGTGTAGCAACACAACAGTTCCACTGCCGAGGTGACATTTCACATTTGCATGTTTCTCCACAAGAAGTAAATTCCCACAAGGAAAGCAAATGCCAAGAAAATACACTTCTTTCTTTTTGATAAGCAGCTCCGAACCAAAGCACCGTGTACTGCAAAATGTCAAAAATAAATGGGTATCACCTGAGAAAAATCAATGTCTTTGTCTCTTTGGAGCAACAGTCTCATCCTGTGTGGTGTCCTGTTTGCTACAGCTGCTTTACAATGGATGACTCTTAATTTGATTTGTAAATAGATGAGCTTGAAATACTATTGGATTCCTTGAATGATTAATCTGGTGAAATGCTCTCGCTCTCGGTGAAAGATTGATCTCGCCTGACTGGCATAATGGAAATAATTGAATTGAAACAAAAGCTCACGCACACGCATACGCCTAATCTGACGTGCACACACACACGCACGCACGCACGCACGCACGCACACACACACACACACACACACACACACACACACACACACACACACACACACACACACACACAGGGAGGCAGGGAGTGTGAGATGCTGGTAATTTAAACAGCTCCGAGGGCTGGAGATATTTATTAGCCTCCTGCTAAAAGATGCTGACATTCAGCTTACTGTGAGGTGGCAGGTGTGTGTGTGTGTGTGTGTGTGTGTGTGTGTGTGTGTGTGTGTGTGTGCTATGTGCCTCTGCAGCAATGCGTGTGCCTGTGTGTTTTATAAAGGTCCTGGTGTCACTTGGACTGCATCATGTCACTCTGCTTCACAAACAGTTCTTATTTTGGCCACTTGGGGGCACTCAAACACCAGAAACAAGACGCCAAGCCAACACATAGCATGCAACTGCTGTATAGAACAACAGTCCACATATTCACACTTATAGGTATGCACACACATAGTAACACACACCAGACACTGGGAAGGACACCTTTTTTCCTTGTGTGTGTACATGTCTGTGTGTGTGTGTATGTATGTGTGTGTGTGTGTGTGTGTGTATGTGTGTGTGTGTGTGTGTGTGTGTGTGTGTGTGTGTGGGTTCCTTCTCCGGAGAGTCGCCACCTTGTCATGGTGGAGAGGCTTGTGTGTACCTGAGATCCCAAGAGCAATGCCGTCTGGAGCTGAGCTCCTGGTAGGGTCACCCTTGGCGGTAAGGTCGAGGGGGAGGTGCCAGACGAAGCGTGACCTAAGAAAAAGACCTCAACAGCAAAGCAGGCGGAGGATGGTGTCTGAGTACCTAGGTGGATCACTACAACGGCTGAGGAGGTGGAAGAAAGCTGCAGCAGAGATGGGGCCTCCAGTTGTCATGGAGTCCGTGCCGTTGGTCCTGGGCCTGTCTCTGTCAAGGACCGTGCGGTGGTTGTCTGTGCACCAGTCTCCCCATAGGTGTCCTCCTCTTGGGGATTACTCCATCTGCACACCCCACTCCAAGCCCTGTGGTGATCAGCTCCTAGTCACAAACTGGAACACAGGTGGTGTACATTGACAGTGAAGTACACCACCGAATCGGCTGTGCAAGTGGAGCTTTTGCAAAGCTCTGCAAAAGGGTCTTCGAAAACGCCAACGTGCTTGCCAAGACCAAGCTGCTTGTATACAAAGCAGTCATCCTGCCAACACTTCTTTATTCAGGCACTTAAGAGCCTTGGAGACCTACCAACAGAGATGCCTCCGAAAAATCCTGCATGTCAGCTGAGAAGCGGAAGAGAAGCGCACAAACATCAGCATCACTACCACTATCATAAATTACCAACTGAGATGGACAGGCCACGTCGTTCGGATGCCTGATACTCGCCTCCCAAAGCAAGTCCTTTATTCACAACTCCTAACTAGCCAGCATGCACTTGGTGGCCAGAAAAAGCGCTACAAAGACAACAGTCAATCAGAACAAACCTAGCAGTCCGGTACAGTCTGACTCTGCAAACAGAGATACCATCAGCGCTATACAGCGGAGGGTTCAGATCCATTCAAAGGCTCATACCGCCACCTACATTACTGTATTGGAGTATGTAGATTAATCAATGGCATTAATTAATCTGCACTGAGGAGCTATTCACAGTCAGGTCTGTTGTGTTTGTGAGAGAGAGCGAGAGAGAGAGAGAGAGAGAGAGAGAGCGAGAGAGCGTGCTCGAGAGAGAGAGAGCATATACGGCAGTATGTGGTGGTCAACATTGATTGTGTGGTGAGCCGCCACATATCAATGTATGGGAAACACTGATCGCCGATGATGATGATGTGTGTGTGTGTGTGTGTGTGTGTGTGTGCAGCAGGGTTAATGTCCGATAAAGCAGCCAGGAACAAAGGAAGAGCAGCTGAATGAGAAAAATTAACAAAGATTAACATCCTTGAGTGAAAGAAATGAGGTTGCCGTGGTGTGATGTAGAGTGCATTTGTGATTAGGTAGTTGTGAATTCTGCACACACACACTCGCACTCATCAAAGTCAAAGATCAAAAATATTTCAAGAATGAGGACTAAGTGGTTGGTTTGGCAAATGTACATCTGGTAAACGTCGCCACTTTCAACAAAGCTGCATGTGGTGCAGGTAATGAACATGCTCTATGGGCTCAAAGACACAGAAACTTGAAGAAGTCTGAAAAACCTTATCTGGTGTCTGGTGAACAGTGGAATAAACCCTAGAAGTCAGCCTCATATGTGGACCGCCAACCCAGCGCTTTTAACCCTTGTGTTGTCCGTCTGTTTTGCACATATATGAAGCATAAACTATCACCCAATTCTGTGATACATCTTCTTAGCCAACTTCATTCCAACTTACTACCACTAGTTTTACACTTATTTTTTGGATTTAATGGTCAATAAACCTAATTCCTATTAAATTATACCTAACATTTGACTAATAGTTAAGATCAGAGAAACCTATGTTGATGGATAATCACAGCCTGTTTCGTGTATGAAACCATCCGTGTTATTTTTGGGCAATTAGGTTAATTACCTAATATATATATATATATTCCCATATTTTTTATATAGAAACTTTGAAAACGGGTCAGATTTGACCCGAGGACAACATGAAGTGTTAACCCTTGTTTCAGCGAGGAAGCTCAAACGGAGCTGCTCAGTTCAGACACAGTCTCCAATCTAAAACAGAGTCAGAAAATGGTGATCATTCAAACCTGTATCCCTCTCAGTGGTGAAGGAAGTATTTATTTATTTGTTAAACCTTTAAAAAAAACATTACTGTATGCGTATTAATACAGAGTGTGTAACAACTGTTAGGCAATCAATGGAGACCCACACAAGAAATACAAATTTTAATGTGTGTGTGTGTGTGTGTGTGTGTGTGTGTGTGTGTGTGCCTCTGTATCTGCACTCCATAGTGATACTGGCTAGTGGTTGATGACACAGTAAACTAAAGCAGGTGTACCTAGAGAGTATTGCCAGTGCTTAGATGGTAAACATGTCACACTTTCAGATCAAGAACTGCTTCATCCTCACGTGTGTGTGTGTGTGTGTGTGTGTGTGTGTGTGTGTGTGTGTGTGTGTGTGTGTGTGTGTGTGTGTGTGTGTTGTCAGAGCAAACAAAAATCCCAGGTGACATGCTCCTTATTGATTTGTGTGGAAAAGGCTGCCGAGGGATAAGAGCTGTGATGCTTTTGGCATAAACAAAAAAAAAAGCCGCTGTCAGCTAGTGGTACGCACTAAGGATTGAGATGTAGAGTAAAGACCAGTGCTTTTAAACCAGCCAGCACCTGCGCTTAAATCAATACCCTCTCATTGTGATGGGCAAATCCACACACTACACTTACTACACACATATATATTTTACATGGGCAGCTGAACCCAGCTCCCCACCTGTCAACAGTAATCCTGAGCGTCAGAGATGAGTATTGGAGACGCAACCAGTGTGACACATTCTCCACAGGGACCTGGGGTGAGATGCATTGTGTATTCTTGTATTCCATTCACATGAGATAGAAATGCACAAGGACAGGCATGCAAGGACATTCTCCAGAATCATTCACAGAACATTCTTTAAGATCCACAGTAATATACAATTTGTTTTTATCAAGTAAGAGCCTTTGTGATAAAAAAAAAAAAGCAAATATTTACACTTTTACTTGCTAATATTAGATCTTATGCTGCTCTCTTTGAATTATAGTGTATTGTCAGTGTTGGGGAGTAACGGAATACATGTACCGGCGTTAGGTATTCAGAATACAAATTATGAGTAACTGTATTCCGTTACAATTACAATTTAAATAGTTGGTATTTAGAATACAGTTACATTGTTGAAATCAACGGATTACATGACGATACTTCGTTGTTTCACAAGTTTATTCACTCTCTGAATAAATTAAGGCAACTCCATGCATTTCCCAGAAGCCCTAATATGAAAATGAAAAAATTAGCTATTTGCGTGATCAGTCACAATGGAGTCGGAACCGGCACAACAGAGCCAGGGCAGGAATGAGTTTCTATGTTGGAAATTCAAACAGCATTTCACATTAAAGAAAGAGAAGGGAGAACGAAATATAACTGTGCAGTGCAACCTCTGCTTGCCAGCAACCAACCTCCTTTCAGCGTCCAAATTACTCCACCTCCAACCTGAAGAAGCATCTTAAAGTAATTTTTTTTCATTAGCCAGAGGTAGTAGTCAGGTAGCTAACTGCTTAGTTGACGTGCGACTTTACATTCTCCTATGTGCTGACTTACTAGCCCCAGAGCCGTTGAAAGACTGACTAGCCCTGTTTGACATGCTAGCTAACGTTAGCTAAAATTAGCTTGTGGTAGCTTAGACTGCGGTTAGATTTTTGTAGTATGCAGTTCGAGACTACAAATACAAAAATCTATCTGCTTGTTTAGGTACACATTCAGCCAGTTGGAACAGAAGAACACACCAGAATAGGCCTGTTTAGTAAGCAGGATTTGATGGCCGCATTCCTACACTTATAAAATGCAATTGTGGAAGTAATCCAAGTATTAAGAATACGTTACTCAGATTGAGTAATGTAACGGAATACGTTACAAATTATATTTTTGGACATGTATTCTGTAACGGAATACGTTTTGAAAGTATCCTTCCCAACACTGCATTTTTCTCCAAATGAAGCAAAGCCAGTGAGCTAGCTCAGGCCAACTCAGCATATGTTTTGAGAGATATTTTTTTTACCTTTCAAAAAAGCAAACAAAGAGATTGCCAGAACAATGCCAATATAAATTTAAAAAAAGTGCAACTCTTGGTTTTTAAGAAAATGGTTTGTAATGCTTTTTTAAGGGTTACAAATGTGATTAATTTCCTTGTTTCTTTACATATATCTTCATTTGTTTTTATTTCCGTTTGAGGTGGGTAGATTTAATCCACAAGAACATAGGACAGGCATACAGTATATACACTTTTGCTTCAGCCTAATCCTTTTCAGTCACTTTTTACTTTGAGTTTACACTGTGATAAACAGTGTTGGAATGTAACTAAGTACATTTACTCCAGTACTGTACTTAAGTCCAAATGTTGAGGGACTTTACTTGAGTCTTTTCTTTTCATGCCACCTTCTACTTCTACTCCACTACATTAAGGACTTTTCACGTATGTCGCGCCAAAGGGGGTAAGTCTCTCCACAACCTGTAGCTCCTATGGCGCCATTTTGATGCTAACAAGCCATCACTCGCCATTAGCATTCCATTGACTGCCATTCATTTTGACGTCACGTTGACAGCGAATAACTTAACATCTGAAGCGTTTAATGACTCTATTTGTCCATTGTTTATTTCTAAAGAAACACAACAATGTATAAAAGGCTCCATTACCTTGTATCTCACGTTACGGCTCCGTAGCAGACGTTTTTGTAAAAATAGGTTAATGATTGTGTCATAACCACGCGACTTACTGTAGCACAGTAGAGAAATTATCGTACAGTACAGGAGAAGCTCGCAGGCAGTTTAGTCTCACATTAGCTGTTTAAGTTTAATTACTAATGTTAACTAGCATTTTAGTTAGCAATAATTAGCCTGTGCCTATGTTATCTCCTTACCTATACTGTACCTCTGCTCTCCGTCTCTGCAAGATTCTGAATGATTGAGATTTCTCTTGGCACAGCTACCAGAAGACTTACAACTTTCAGACAGGTTGCTCACGTCACATCTACGTCTTCAAGCTCAGTTGGAGGCTGCGCAATAATGCTCAGCTATCACCGGAAAAGTGCTTCTAATATCCTTCACTGGTCTCCGTCCAGAGCTACGGGATCTGTTGGTTCATTTATTTAACTGTCTATGGCCGTGCCCCGTAATTCATTTTCAATGAGAGGCGAGCGGGCAGGTAGGGGGGGCGCAGGCAATCTGACAGGTGACGCGACAAGCCTCACATTTGTGCTCATCACACACACATGCCCGCCCGCTGCAAGAGTTGAATTGTGTCAAACTTTTCCCTATAAGCGAGTGACGCGCCGTGGAAATCAGTGAACAACAGACTGATTCTTCTGTTTGTGAGTTCCCTAAAATATTTAACTGTTTACCAAACAGTTATCAGGACATATACAGTGGGGCGTTTGCTTGTCAGAGCATCAGCACAAGACTGGATTCATCGGTAACGTACGTAATTATGACTATTATGTATGTAATTATTATCGTTTGCGGCCGTTGAGACTGCAACACAACCCCGTAGATTCCAACCCAAATGGGTCAGAAGTGTTGTCTCCGCCAAATGTCTCCGGTTTAGGGGCTCTGAAATGACAGAGCAGGGGGAATGAGAGGTGTAAACATAGCAAAACGTATTTGTTTTTAAACCAAAACGTAGCAAGGTAAATGTAGCCTAAGACCAAGAAAGTGGATCACATCACTTCAGGTCTGATGTCTTTACACTGGCTTTCTCTCCCTCAAAGAATTGATTTCAATTGATTTCAATCACTAAACGGTTTTGGGCCAAAATACATTTCTGATCTGCTTCTACATTATGAACCACCCAGACCTTTCAGGTGGTCTGGGACACGTCTGCTTTCTGTCCCCAGAGTCAGAACTAAACAGGGAGCAGGAAAAGTTACATAGTGTTGCTTTAAATCAAGACTTTTCATACACTGCACTGTAACTTTTATTCCTGTATTTACCTGTCATATTCTATTAGGTTTTAATTGTATTTAATTAACTGCTCTTTAATGCTTTATGTAAAGCACTTTGAATTGCCTTGTTGTTGAACCGTGCTATACTGTAAATGAAGCTGCCTTGCCTTAGTTTGTGTGGAAATGCTGGAAATTTGAAACAAACAAAAAAGGTTTTTACACTTGGCTGAGGTGGCTAAATATGGATGGCAACCTAAGTAATGTGAGTTTATGCACCAACAACCAAGGCAAATTCCTCGTAAGTGCTACTTCCTAAATCCTTTTTTGATTCTGAATCGGATTTAAATCGCTTTATTTGCACACCCAACGTTCCCACTGTACAGATAGTAGCTGTAGCTAGCTAGCAAAATACGCACAAACTGTGTATGTGCTAGTGTACTATGTTTGGCTATGGCAGGATGCATTAACATTTTCAATATTTAACCAAAACCACAATCTTTCTCTAACCTCAACCAAAGTGCACTTTCCAACATTTCAAAAGAGCATGTGTGTCTTCCCCTCATTTTGCGTCACAAGTTTACACGTAGAGCATTCAACAGTTATTGTATTGCTAAGTGTTATTCTAGAATTTCCTCTACACAACTGCTCGTCTTGATTTTATATGCAATCCGTAAAAAAATCCCTTTTGCATGGCCGCGGGAACTAGGGGTGCGGAGGGTGCTGCAGCACCCCCTAGCGAAAGGACAAACTACTACAACCATAATAAAAACTAAAATTAAAAAAAATACTTTTAATAAATTGATTATTAATATAAATCTAATTCCTTTCATTACAAATTAAATGTAATACATTTTAAAATCTGGTAAGTAAGAGATAACCACATAATTTGATTAGAATGAAGCTGCTGATTTTGCCAAGAGCAAGGTGTGCTGTGCGCATCTGACATCTCTCATTCATGAGTGAAGATAGTTGTGGAAACTTTCCCAGCTGGTCAACAGTACAGAAGTTAGCTAACCATGGCACAAAAGCGCATTTTGGATTTCTTTATAAATCAACCACAGGCTAAAAAGCCTAAAAGACTGGAGGCAGAAAACTCAGCAACTGTAACCGATAGAAGTAGCAGCAGCACCCTCTACACCTGTCACTGCCACAGCGTCCCTGCTAGCAACAGACGACAAGGGAGCTAATCTTGTAAGCCAAGCTAGCAGCACCAGGGCAGCCGCAGACTGGCTTGCTTATTTTGTTCTGCCTTGGATTTTGGACTTTGGACTTTATTCTTAGTTTTTTCGCTTTTGGAGCGTGTACCTTGTTGTATTACCGAAGCCTTAGTACTGTTTTGACACCACAAAGTGCCTTCGTTTTAATAAATATATATATATAATATAAAGAGATATTTTGTCTTCATCTTGACAGTATGGGTATGAAAGAAATTTCACTTGGTTGAATAGTGATAACGGGATTATTTTCCGGTGTTTCGGGATCAGTAGCCCATGGCTGGCTAATTATTGTCTTGGATAGGCTATTTATAATGAATTGAATATCTATACAGTTCAATAAATGTGATGGATGCAGTTTGGTGTGTGGTGGTTGACTTTGGCTGAAAACTTCATTCTGGAAAATTTGTCAGCACCCCCAATTCAAAATATGTTCCCGCGGCTCTGCCCTTTTGTGTTCAGTCTGAACATATCTTCATGTTTACATCTGTTATCAATATTGGGCAACCTGTTACTTACCTCTGTGTTAGAGAAATTTCAATCTAACACGAGTACTGAACATTTTTCAAAAGAAATAATTCCATCAGTACAACAGAGTTATGTCATACTCAGGCTACGTTTACATCGCTACGTTTTGGTTTTTAAGCGGAGTTTTGAGCCAAAAGCGATCTCTGTGTACCAAGTGTTTTTAGCTCCAGTACAATACTGGGCATAAACAGGAGGCAGCCGTTGCTAGTAGTTGCCATGGTAACATTAGTAGCTTAGTCTCAGAGAACGAGACGTTGTGACCAATAAGACCCAATCAGGCGGAGAAACCTTTGGTGTCAGTGTCGGTGTTGCCAAAGGTCTTCGTTTGCGGGCGTTGAGACTGTAACACAACTCTGCAAATAACAAACCAAAACGGGTCAGAAGTGTTTCCAAATGTCTCCGGTTTTGGGGCTCGGAAACGCCAGAGCAGGGGGAATGAGAGGGGGAAACGTAGCAGAAGATATTTGTTTTTAAACCAAAACGTTGCAATGTAAATGTAGTCTCAGTCTGCTGCTCTGAGTTTCTACTTTTGACAAAACTATATATATATATATATATTATATTTCCATTCACTTGTGTCCACTTGCTTCTCCTTTTTTATTTTTTTGCAATCTCTAGCCTGATGTTTATATATTTATGGAAGCCTTTGCACCTTAACTAGAAATTTAAATAACGGTGTGTTGGGTTTGAACAGTGCAAGTCGACACAGCACCAGTTTGTATTGATTAATCAACTAAGGGGATCCCTGGGGTTGAATAAGTTAAACGGACATGTTTTGATCCTATAATCCACATATGTGAACATGTAAAAGAAAATGTAAAATGTATGATACACAAAAGCTTTGGTGTACATCGCTCAAGAATCAAAGAGCGAGGACTTATCCTTATCAAATACACACCCAGTGTTGTCTTGCTAGCTGTAATAAGCCCATAAAGTACAGGCCTGTTTGATTGAAAGCAATAAGCTGTCCTCTGAGGGTTGTCAAAAGGCTCTCAGAGAATAGAAGTAATCGTTGTGTACCTGCAGTTGAAGAAGACGAGCTAGTTTGAGGATAAATGGACACACCAACAAAGACATTCACAGCGTTTCATCTCCAAAATACCTGATGGAATGGGTCAGACAGTACAAGTTCAACACAACAATTACAGTGGAGCAGTCAAAGGCAATGGAATTCTTTGTTCTCAGGCTCCCTCCAACAATGCCAGCACAACATGTATAAAAAGAAAAGCATGCTAATTAAAATAAAAATCCGAGACAAGACATACAACATCAAATAAAAAGTCAAAAATAAGTAACAAAATAAAAGAAGATGAAAGCAAAGTTGAGGTGGAGCTCGAGACACGGCAGCCGTCGTTGAGTTTGTCTTATTACAAAGAGCTAGTGGTGTTATTATGAAGCTCTCCTTTAATGTTAAGCCCAGTTCAGACCAAAGATTCCTGACAAGACAAAACCGTTTTAAAACATTCCAGGAAAAGAAGATGCCGCGGTCTGAACTAGTCCGTCTCAGCTCGACTCAAGCCAGCTAATAGAGCTCAACGCGGACCGCCCACTTTTTTAACGGCTCTGGTTCCGGAAGACGTTTCGAAAATTGCTTTTATAAAGAGTTTTAAGTCTGGAACCAAGCCAACCAGCTACAAAATGAATAGTGAGCATAAAACAGCTGAAAACGGCAAAAAAGCCAAAGGTACAAGACTCTGTACTGAAACTATCATAGACTCCAATAGTAGAAGCTTGCTCTAGCTGTTTGCGGTTTCACGGGTATGGTAAACATTTCTATGGTAACAGCGAGTTGGACCGATCAGAAACAATGATGTTACACTTAGGATTTGGGGTAGTGTAGTTTTTCGCCATAAGATCACGGCTAAAACATGTTTTTCTTAAAACAAGGTTGATTTCATACCGACTTCTAGCTTCTACAGGAGCAGAAATCTTCGTTTCACAACCACGTAGCTCGTGGTCAGTCTACCTCGGATGGTTTAGACATTATGACTAATATTTTAAATCCTAAATCCAAATGGCCACACTTAAAGGTGAAAAGCCTGCTGTAATAGCGTTCTCCTGGCTGCATCCCATTGAGTCCCCAATCTCTCTCCAAAAATGTTGTCATTTGCTTCGTCTTTACGCAATGAATCTTACAAAAAAGGGATAATGGCACACAGTTTCAGATGGTCTCTCCTAGTAGGAATTCGCTGTGTTGAAGCAGACCCCCTATTTTGGAAATCAGAGAGCTGTGTGCAACGACACAAATGCCCCACCTCTATGACAGCAAGCTTTTCACCCCGCATGCAAGTGCGTCCATGCAAAGAATATAAACCCTTTTGCCTTTAGATGTGGTTGGACAACACCTCATACAACCTACTTTCTTTCAGTCTTGCTGAACCCTTAACTCAGGAGAGAACAGGGAAAAAAAATCAGAATTTACAAAATGATTGACAAAGGAAGTTAACAGTTTGGGTATAGAGGCTTAGGAATTATTTATGTATACAAATGTGCCTGTCTGTTTGTGTGAGGCAGTCAGCTCTGACATGGGGAGTAAATAAATGTGTTGTATGTGAGCTGTAATAGATGGCTATAAGAGGAAGAGGGCTGTGCATGTGAATCCTACATTTGGCTTCCTCACTCTCAGAGACTCAATATGGGAGCCACTCTCTGCTCTGCCTGACAGTCATCCTGCTGTGGATGTTGTATTCATGTCTTGTCCTCTATCTAACTCGCTGGAAAACATTTGCTACTTGTTTCATTCCTACTGTCTCTTTGCAGCCTACTCTATAGCTATGTCACAACTATGTTTCTCTCTAGATACTTGGGATCAACTGATGGTAGTTTTGCAGGATTCTGATAGTTCTCTTGTTGGCAACATTGTGGGTCCTAGTTTATGCCCTTGCCAAAAAAAAACTAAACAAAAATCTAAAATAAAAAATACCTTCACAATCCAGGAGTCTCATTAACATTCAAATTCTTCCTACCTTTAATGAATGAGACCCAGAAAAAGGATCAGCAGGGCAATTCATTGTAAAAGCAAAGTTAGTTGCTTTTATTTTTAAAATGCTGGGCCTCTCCCAACATTATGAGTATTTGCATTAGGTCCTCTGACTGTTGCATAATGCAAAGCTACCATCTGTATCTGGTAGTTTTAAATTCAGACTATGGGTCCTATCTTGCACCCGGCGCAGCGCAAAGCACGACGCAAGTGTCTTTGCTAGTTTAAGACCGACGCAGTTGTCAATTTTCCGTCCCGCGCCCACGTCATTTAAACAGCAAATGCACCTGCGCCCATCTGTGCGCCCATGGGCGCGGGAGGGGTATTCAGGTGCATTCTTGGCGTATTGGTATTTTGAGGCAGCGGAAAGTGATTGCACCATTGACCAACAAAAACCTGGTCTAAAGTCAATAACGCAGCATTTCATTGTTATTTTAACAGTGCATTAGTGAAATGCGCCTAGGCTCGTGCACAGCGCGCACATACTATGCTTGTTACACACACAGGGACAGACAGCAGCACACAAACATGCAAAATATTAAAAATAAAAATATTACAATGTGAAATAGTATGATATTCCTGCTTAGCAAACCTGCCATCATAATAGCAATGCGCCAAGGTACAAACACGCCTGGCTTTTAAAGGGAATGGGAGATGACACTCTGATTGGTTTATTGCATGTTATGCCCAAAACACACCTATGATTAATTAAGACACTAATGGCGTTTTTCTATTACATCGTACCTGCTCGACTCGCCTCGACTCTACTCGCCTTTTTTGGTTTTCCATTATGAAAAAAAGTACCTGGTACCTGCCAACAGGTACTTTGTTAGTATCACCTCTGTTGAGGTTCCAAGCGAGCTGAGGCGATACCAAAAAGTGACGTAAAAAACCTGCAGACTACTGATTGGTCGGAGAGAATCATCACTTATCACTGCGTCATCATTGCTAGCGACAGACAGTTATATTGCATAGAGAATAGTAATAATCACCTTACATACTGACCTATACTCTACCCAACTCTTGTATGTAGCCACAATGCACTAAACGCGTATGAATGAAAAGTGTAATCGGGTGCATCCTATCCCAGTTTATAGACAGCAACACTGAAAAAACTTTGCAAGGGAAATCTGGAATCTACAACAGGCCATTTTTCTTGAACTGCTAAAGAATATTAACTACCCCACAATTACCAAGCAGCCACTTAAACATTGTCTTACAACATTATTGATTACTGCAAAGCCATCATCCTTCTCAGTGCCAGCTGTACCCAGACATGTGGTCTATAGATGGTGTCACATACATTCTACATGGTACCTCTGTAGTGAAGCTATCGATAGCTGATGTGATGTGGGGGACAATGAGAGCGCCGCTGCTCTGCTGATAAGGACCTGACAGCCACAGCTCCTGTTGAGCAGCTTATCACTGCATTCGTTTATCTGAAAGGAGAAACCTGTGTCCATGAACACATTAATGTCTCTCTTTTGATGCTTGGATTCAACTGAAAGCTTGCTATCAATCACCAATGCCAGTGCTGCACATAGTGAATGATGGCTTATGTGCTACACTGTTTTAACAGGAGCAATATACAGGAATACTAAGATTAATTTGGCTCCAACAGCAGCTCATTATGTTGAAGTAATTCAGTTGTTTGCCGAACATGAACATGCAGTCTATATAATTTAGCAATAATTCAAGTAGATAGCAATCATTATACACCTTTGCTTTGTACCATTACATAATTTATTGTTGCGACACACACACACACACACACACACACACACACACACACACACACACACACACACGCACACTTACTCAAACACTAACCAAACCACAATGGAAATTATCTCTCGGGCTTTATTGTGTTATCCTATTACAAATGTACAAAGATATAATTATTTATTTACTAAGCCAGGGGTGGGGAACCTTTTTGACATCAAGGGCCATATCAGTTTTTATAACTTGTTTTGAGGGCCGCACTTTTTTTTTTGCTGCAGAGCTGAGCACACACAGACACTTCTTTTACCTAGGGGTAAGACCACAACAAAAGAGGGAGTCGAGAGGTTGGATTTTTACTAAAATGTGGCTTTATTAACCAAATTAAATTAACCAAACAAACAAAGACTGTGAGATGGGACCAAGTCAGTCGTCAGTAATGCATGGATGTTGTATGTTTGTGATGTGTCTGAGTGCTGTGTTGCAAAGTATGAATGGCCCTCTCAAGGGAAGAGGAAGCAGCCCTTTTATTTGGGACAGCTCATCAGCTCATTAGCTCCTGAGGCCTCCTGACACACCTGTAGACAAGACGGACAGAAAACGAGCAGAAGGCTGTCACACTATTGTTATGGTTATATTTAATGTGTTTTTTTTGTTAATGCCTCTAATGCTGACATTTAAAATAAAGCACTAATTTACCTTGATCTTCTGTAGCCTAGCTGCATCACGTGCCTGCTCTCTAGTAAGGCCTTTGCCTCCACAGGCCCGAGCAAAGTCTTTGGCGGGCTGGACGTTCCCCACCCCAGATATACACTCACCTAAAGGAATATTAGGAACACCTGTTAAATTTCTCATTAATGCAATTATCTAACCAACCAATTACATGGCAGCTGCTTTAATGCATTTAGGGGTGTGGTCCTGGTCAAGACAAACTCCTGAACTTCAAACTGAATGTCAGTAAGGTGATCTAAGCAATTTTGAGCGTGGCACGGTGCCAGACGGGCTGGTCTGAGTATTTCACAATCTGCTCAGTTACTGGGATTTTCACGCACAACCATTTCTAGGGTTTACAAAGAATGGTCTGAAAAAGGAAAAACATCCAGTAGGAGTCCTGTGGGCGAAAATGGCTGTTGATGCTAGAGGTCAGAGGACAATGGGCTGAGTGATTCAAGCTGATAGAAGATCAACTTTGACTCAAATAACCACTCGTTACAACCGAGGTATGCAGCAAAGCATTTGTGAAGCCACAACACGCACAACCTTGAGGCGGATGGGCTACACCAGCAGAAGACCCTACCGGGTACCACTCATCTCCACTAAAAATAGGAAAATGAGGCTACAATTTGCACGAGCTCACCAAAATTGGACAGTTGAAGACTGGAAAAATGTTGCCTGGTCTGATGAGTCTCGATTTCTGTTGAGACATTCAGGTGGTAGAGTCAGAATTTGGTGTAAACAGAATGAGAACATGGATCCGTCATGCCTTGTTACCACTGTGCAGGCTGGTGGTGTAATGGTGTGGGGCATGCTATCCTATCAATATGGGCCAACATTTCTAAAGAATACTTCCAGCACCTTGTTGAATCAATGCCACAAAGAATTAAGGCATTTCTGAAGGCGAAAGGGGTCAAACATGGAATTAGTATGGTGTTCCTAATAATCCTTTAGGTGAGTACAAGCCATATAATTGTATATTGTCAATACACAATTTCAACTAATCAATCAATCAATCAATCACTTAATCAGCTCCTTGATAGCTCACCTGGTAGAGCCTGCACCCCATGTACAGAGGCTCAATCCTCGCTGCAGCGGCTGCAGGTTCAATTCCGACCTGCGGCCCTTTGCTGCATGTCATTCCCCCTCTCTCTCCGACTTCATGTCTAAGCTGTCCTATCAAATAATCGTTAAAATAAATAAAAGCAACTCCATTTGTCATTATAATATAAGTTATTATCATGGATCACGTTAGCTGGTGAAGTAATTTGGCAAGCTAGCACTAACATAGATAGTATTTACTCAGATAGTAGCGTTAGCCAGCTACTGTAGCTGTAATTTAGCTATGCTGCATGGATCTGATATTCTGGATAAATTAGCTGATAAGATAATTCGGAAGGCTAATGTTAGCCGATTTAACAGCCAGATCAGCCCTGGGAGTCTGGGTAAATAAGCTGACATTATCCACTCAAGACAGTATTTTGCTACTTCAGCCAGCTAGCAATTCGTCCACATTAGCAAGCAAGCTAACTTTCACCAACATTAGCCAGCTGTCAGTGTTTCCTTTTAGATTTTTTTCAGCACAAGATGGAAAGGGTTTTGATGTACCACCACAACACAGAGTCCACACTGTGCCTCCGCTACACTAGGGTGACCTGTCCCCGGCTGGAGCTGTGCCCGGAAATGTCCCTGGTTTTCACTTTGACTGACAGACCCGAAATTGGAATGAAAGAAAGAAAACTGACCAAACATATAGTCGCGCACCCTTACTTTCACTAACTAGTCAAATACATAAATTCATTAAAATGTAGAATGTTAAAACTTAACTTAAGAACTGATTTAAGACACTAAACCACCTTATAAATATAAACCAGTTCATCATCAGACATCAGTAACTTGGGGCATAGCCTACATGACAACTTATTAAAAGTTTACAGTGAAAAGTGTTTAATAAGAAGTTACAGGCTTAAGACAGCCAGAGCAGGCGCTGCTCAGAGCTCAACTTCGGTAATGTCAGAAAGATATTCACAGATTCGAACTTCCGGGATCAATTACTCTACAACGAAATGTTATTAAATCACAAACGATGCATCTTTCCTACCGTAGTAAGGTAAACGGAGACTGGAGGAACTGGAGAAATAACATTGGTCTCTACCAGCAGCGGTGAGAGGGCAGTAAGACAAGTGCTTGGGGACCGTCTACAAACTACAACAAAGAAAAGAGATACAACAAAAATATTTATTAATTTAATGATTAAATAAGGTAGTGTCTCCAAACTTACCTCAATTATAACTTGTCTCCTGCTAGTTGTACTACAGCGCTTACTTTAAAAAAATAAGCATATTCATAATTTTGGGGAATATTGTTTGCCAAAAACATTTAATATTTTATTAATTAAATAGAGTTGTGTCTCTAAACTTACCTCACATATAATTATTCTTCTGCTGGTTGTACTACAGCATTTACTTTTCAAAAATAGGCATATGCCTAATTTTGGGGAATATGTTTCGCCAAAAATCTTTTATATATGTGAAAATGTGAAAGAAGTGCAAATAAACAAACGAAACATAAAATAAGAGCGGAGCGGAACTGAACATGACAATATATGTCATAATTACAGAGAGTCATGTCTCCACACATAGAAGCCCCCCTGCTGTAGCACTTACCTTTCAAAAATAAGCATATTCATAATTCTGGGGAATATTTTTTGCCAAAAACATTTAATATTTTAATAATTAAATAGAGTTGTGTCTCTAAACTTACGTCACACGTAATTAGTGTTCTGCTGGTTGTACTACCACTATCACTTACTTTTCAAAAATAGGCATATGCATAATTTTGGGGAATATTTTTTGCCATTAAAAAAAAATTTAATATCTGTCATAATTACAAAGAGGCATGTCTCCAAAACTACTCCACACATAGAACCCCCCCTGCTCGTTGTCTTAATTTCTTTTCAAAGTGGAGCTCTAGGTCTAGTGACACCCCTGGGGCAGTGTCCCCGTTTTAAGTTTACAAAGATAAAAACATTACCTGTTTTGGAGGTATTTACGCTTCTGAGCTGAAAATGTCCCCGGATTTAGTCTCAGAAATCTGATCACCTCACGCTACACACACTCTGCGGCAGACCTGAGACGGAACCTCAGCCAGCAACTGCAGCGACTCAATCAGCAAACTAGTTGCCTTAAAATTACACGGGCTAGACGCAGCGCTGCCGCTGACCACCAGCCCACAATTCTTGTCTCGTTTGTGGTCTGATAAACAGTATTCATCAAATTCAGTAGCAGCAACTCCAACCCAGCCAGCGTAAACGCCAGCGCGCAGGAGCCAATTAATGTATTAATCTGTATTAATTGTCTTCTGCAGGAGCTAATAAATGCTGGAAAACAAGCATTTCAAGTCATCTCCTTCCATGCCCTACCCACATCTGTTACACTTGCATGTTTCTGTTCGAATCCACAGTCTGAGAGAATGGTAGATTTTGGAATAAAAGTCAATATCAGCACTTCAGTAGAGACTGCTCTTTCTCTATACATCCTCTCTGGTTTTAACATCCCTGCAGTCTACAGGTCGGCCCTTCTTATCATCATTGTCAGCAGGAAGACACACACCCCCTACGGGGATGTAGATACTGGTATATCACCCCGGTTGACTTAAACGCAGCGAATCAGCTAGACAAACCTGGTCCTCTGGTTATATGAAGTGTGCTGATCTGTCTGTAGGATGTACACACCGTGTTCTTGATGCAATGGTGCTACTGTGCCAGCGTGTGTGTGTTTCCATCTAAGATTCATGTATGGCTGTGTGTGTGTGTGTGTGTGTGTGTGTGTGTGTGTGTGTGTGTGTGTGTGCGCGCTAGGTAAACCAGGGGTCAGCTGAGAATGATGGGGCAATGGACTTCACAATTTTAGCTTCATTCAACTCTGATTACTGGCTCAATATTCTCTGTGTAGTAATCTGGGCAGGTTCAGTATTGAAGAATCCATCGCCACAGTATCTTGTCTGAACAGCATGGCTTTGCCTCTTTTACTGCCCACAGAGCGGAAATGAACTGATGTCAGATCAGTAAATACATCTGTCTCAGGAGCATTCAACTGAGTCGGAACAAGAGGTTGGTGGATTCAATAAGTGAACAATTTCATCAGGTATATCATTCCACTTTTAATAAAATATCATTCCACTTTTAATAATGGGAAATCTCCCACACATCAGCATATGCCAAACAGCAAAACAATGTACATAATACATGTAGAAGTGCATGAAGTGCAGGCATTTCAGTTCCTCAGGTCATCATCAGTGCCAAATATGTAAACATTGTACACACATTTTTTTGTGTGATTAACACTTTTTTAACAACATAAAAAACATACAATTTGCAACATCAACACATCACCCCCCCCCCCCATTCATCATCACCACCTACCCAGACAAAAATCAAGAAAAGATGACAGTAACTACAATATTCAATACCATTCTACAAAATAGTAACAGCATAGACAATAAACCATAAACCAAATAAACCTGTATAAATGACAACACCATAAGCCCATCATACACGTCTCTTCCCAGCACAAAGCTTCTTAGGAGCCTTCCAGAAAGTTCAGGTACTTTCCCCATTTTCTAGACCAGTCCCTCCAGGATTTCGCAATGTTGCGATCGTGCCAATTCACGCAAATTCAACCAATCACCGTGACTTTGGTGCGACTCGCAACTTTTCCGCAAATTTGACCAATAACCAGAGTTTCCCGCGACATCAACCAATCCCAGCAGTCCCACATGCCAGACTTTACGTCAGTGTGACTCTGAGAGACACTGACCAAGCGGGAGTGAGAGAGAGCTTGTTTCCGATATGAAGAACATCTCACATTTACCAACAAAACGTACAGCGAAAGGCCGTGCAAAACATTTCAGACCGCCCTGCCAACCTGTAAACATTTTAACATCAATGTACGCTGTAACGTTTTTTCATTCTAAAGTCACTGAAGTGGCTGCTGTTTCAATCGAGTCGGCTCTCTGCAGCGGGCGGGGCTGCTGCTCATGCAGTTCCCCCCGCTACTGAAGCGCACACACACAATCACACACGGTGGATGCAGGAAAAGCCAGGGATGAGATGACACAATGACTTAAATTGAGGACAGCTACGCTCGTTATTGTAAGTGCAATGATAAGTTAAGTCTAATAAGTACTTTATCAAACCGTATGAATGTGTGTCCCAGGCCAGGATAGGAAATGAACTAACAATGTAAAGATCAACAAGCCACTGACACATATGTTCAAATTTGATTCATTCAATAAATTATAATTTTTTGTCTTAAGTCCACCAGCCATTTTCATATTCTACCAACATTTGCAGCATCCTGAGCCTTTTTGGTAAGGTTACTAGGAAAACTCAGCCCAGAGTCATTTTATTCTCCCCGAAACAAGTTTCCTTTTTATTTTTAAAGAACTATACAAAAAAAAAAATCGCAACTTTTTTTGCAACTTTTACTGTCTCCCGCAACTTCACTGTAACAAACATACAAAAGACATGGCAACTTTTATCGCAATTTTTTACAAAAGGTCCCGCAAAATACTGCATTTTGGGCCACAACAATCTCAAAAAAAGGCCCGAAATCCTGGAGGGACTGATAGACATCCAATCTGGCAAACCGTTTATATGACTGCCACCCTAGCCATCTCACACGCCCACTCCTGGATTGATGGCGCCCCTTCATTCTTCCATCCATCACCAGCCATGTTAATGCAACCGACATTGGCTGTCCTTGGATGTAGTTCTCTGACAAAAAGTCCAGCAATCACAAAATGGCTGATTGTCTAAAAGTAAACAAAAGCATCACAGTGTCAGTCAATTTGAAAGTGCATTAAGCATTTTGGGAACTCGGATGGGGACATGAGTGGATGATGATAGTGGAGATGTGTGTGTCCTTCCAAACGGTGTCAGTGTGTACACTTTGTGTGGAAATGTGCCACTCAGTACAAACCTTGTGCCTAAAGATGTTCCTTCCTGTGCTGGTTGAAGGTGCTGCCAGTGGAATTGGGATGGAAATGTATGCAGCAGAGTGAGGTGTGAATACATCCATGCACTGAGGCTCCCTCTCCCCATCCAGGTTTTTCACACAGCTTCCTGACAGCAATAGGCAAGTATACGCATGCCAAAAAGTTGCAAACAGCTTGCCAAATGTTTCCCAGAGAAACCTGTGGTTTGTCAGTTTGTGTTTAAAAACCTGTCGGAGTAGCAAATTCTGAAAACAATCCTGAAATTTCCAGAAGAATTGAATCACTGGCTTCTAGTTGGTGATTCATTTTTTGGTTTGGTGTTATTATGCCTTATTTAAGCATTGATTCTAGTGATTTGATCTAATTTTCTTCTTTTTTTCCCTGTGAAATAGGGATTTTTTTCATCTCTTTTTGATTTAAGTATTTGATATTCATAAGCCTGGTTGTATTTTTCAGTGTATTTTGTGTGGCAATGTGCTGGGTTTTTAAATTAAGGGAGATTCTAAGAGGAAGATGAAAGGACAGGCATCAAGCATTATGATCTAAAAACTGTAAATACAAACATCAAAAACCTTCCTTTTGGCTATATCAGAAAATGGTATTAAATCAATGAGGAAAACAAATAAGATAAGATGTTGATTAAATTCTTGTCTCTCTCTTTCTTTACTTTTCTCTTCTGGTGGGGCAGTTTGGGTCAGTCAGTGAATGTTGAGAGCCAGAGATCTCAGTAGGTGGCCAAGGAAGCCTTTAGCATAGATAAGCAACCCTATCAGCTCCCACTGATATGACATGCTATGCCCATTTTGTGCTAACAAACTGTAAAATTGTTAATATTCTCATGAAATCTTAAGTATATATTTCATTTTAATGGTATCTTAAAGTATGATTATGTCAATATGGAGATTTTCTGCTGATGAAGTTCTTGAAACATTCCACAATTCAAATCTCATTGCATCGATAAAGTGCAAAGTAGTCTGTTGCAGCTTTAAACCAAGACAGTGTCACTTTTGAAAGGAGTAATAACACAAACTTTCTCTTACAAATGAAACTTGAATTCATAAGCAATCAAACAACAAACAAACAAACAAACACTGAACCATGCTCGGTTCAATGCACTCAGGGGTTTTACTGCTGCAGCCTTATTTGGTCTGGTATGACCAGTAGTTTATGGTGGCTAATGTCAGCTAATGTCAGCAAGGTGCCATGTCATTCTCCAATGCTCCATTGTTCCGCCCTCTCAATAACCCGAAAAATTCCCTTTGGTCCTACAGCCCACTTGTCCAACATCCACCAGTGATATTATGAATCCCACTATGGCCATGCCAAGACCCGCCCTTCAATAGCATTTATTGGCCAGGCGTCCATGCTTACGCAAGGTAACATAACTCCATTTGTACAGGTCCTATCCCCTGACCAATCGGCTATCCTAACCTTAACCACTCAAGGTCAAATGCCTAACCCCAACCAATCGAGCTGCTTCGTCTTGGCGTGGCCAAAGTGGGATTCTTAATTTCGCCACCAAAGGGACGTCGGACTAGTGGGCTGTAGGACCAAAGGGAATTTTTCGGGTTACTGAGAGGTTGGAACAATGGCGCGTCGGAGAAATGGGCAGTCCCCTGTCAGCAAAATGTAGATGAATTGCTGTGTAACTGACAATACTGCGTTAGAGCTTTTGAGTGAAATACAGCCACACTTTGGGCCATTTAGCTTTAAGCTTTTCAGCCGTGTTTAAGTTAGTCATTACTTAAGGGTAGGTCAGTGTTACCTGGTGCCAAGTTGCTAACTAGCACCACATGCAGTGATGCATGAAGTGGTATCAGGTGAGGTTGTATCGGAGTAGCTTTATGATTAAAAGTTTGAGTATGTGAGCACAGTATCAGACCCAATACTGATACTGGTATTGGTGCATCCCTATTAAAAGGCTTTGTACAACTTTTTCACATATGCAGCAGTACTACAGAGAATCTGAAAACAAGGGATTTTTGCTTCATTTTGAACAGCTGAAGAGAGACAGGAAATGGGGGAGAGAGAGGGGGTATGACATGCAGCAAAGGGCCTCGCAAGGACTGAGCCTACATGGGGTGCGCGCTCTACCAGGTGAGCTATAGGCCGCCCCAGTGTGGTTCCCTTTTAAGCTGAGTAATCATCATCTTCTGCATGCAACCTGTTTCATCAAAATGAAAAAATAACCGTGGCATTGTATTTAACAATACCCACGGGAATCTACCGTCAACGTGTTCACTGTTTGATCAGATCCCCAATTATCTGATCAGATCCCCAACTATCGGCCGACTGTGACCAGGTTACATAAGCGCATGTAAAATTCTGAATGCAATGCGGTTTTGCAGTTGACTTTCAAGTGTGGGCTTCAAACTAACACAGATTTTACACATGTGAAAACATTGCATTCATGTCACAAAAGGAAAGCAAGCTGTCCAGTGTACTTGTGATCCTGGTTTGGGCTACTAAGTCGGGGGAAAAAAGCCTTCAAGCCTGGTTATAAATGTTGCCAGCTTGTACAAAATGATTGTAGAACAGTACTTGTCCTCGCTGACAAGAACACAGGCAGGTGATTCATTCACTCAATGTTTCTTCTCAATGAAAATTGTCAAATTTGAGGTTCCTGAATTCCAGCAGAGGGTTTTATGAAGGATTTTGAAAACTCTTACTGTATCTGTTGAACTCCACAGTAAACCAACTTACTCATAATTACTTAACCCACCCTTCTAAGCCCGAAAAATACAAGTATCCCATAGCAGCACACAGAATACAGCTAATTGAGAGTGCTCAACAGCTCCAGATGATATCCTCATACACTCCACGCCAGAGGCTGTGGCAATTACTGAAACCAGCAGAGAAAGAATGAAAACAGAGGAAGAAAGTACAACAGCGAATGATAAGTGAGTGTGGTCGAGCCGCCACCAATGAGATACGCAGAAAATTAGATTTGCAGAGTCAGAGCTGTGGGCTTAATACATTACCTTGGTGTTAATGCATCTGTGACTATCCTCCACTCCCTTGCATCCTCATAGTATCGACTTTTTCCTTCACTGGTGTTTATTTGAACTTCTCATTATCTTGATATTTTCACAGAGACCCGTCTTGGCTTAATGAAATCCTTTGCTCCTCAGACTCATGGAGTCAGACTCGAAAGTGAAGATAAATCATCTGTGAGGAGGAGAAATGCTGTGAGACGCCTCAGGGCATCAGCAGTTTCGACAGTGATTTAACGTATTTAGACTGAAAAAAAACGTCTGTAATTTTGCAGAGTATGATATGAACCATTCCATCATTGTGGGAAAGGTCAATGTAAGATAGCGATGATTTGTTTAACAGTTTTTATTTGAATCTTCAGTTTATGTAGTTGGAAGGCAACTATAGAAGAAAAGAAAGCAAAAGCTGTTTCAAATGAAATGACCAAATACATTTGTGCATGTCCTCTAGAACAACACATCGAGGTGTTTTCTGTTTTCTGGGCCAGGGTTGTTTAATTAAAGTACACATAAAGATAATGTATTTTGTAGAGCCACTGGGAGCAGGGGTGCCGCTTAGGATGTTTTTAGTTTTGTACAAATACGCTTAGTTAGTTAGTTTTAGTTCCATTCTGTTCTTTTATTATATTTCAACACATTCTCACTCCCATCGCGTCCAAAAGCGTTTGTTGTTGACGCAAAAATCGATTTGGTCGGGACTCTTGGCGTCACTTTTTGACGCTCTGGGTCAGGACGTACATTTAACTGACGTGCGGCACAAGAACGGGACAGTTAGGTTCAGGAAAAGATGGTGGGTGGGGTTACAAAATTGTAAGTTGCAGTGACACATGGGACAAGAACTGAACACGAACCCCGGTCTCCTGGGTGAAAGTCCTTATTTGTTTGACCCATCCACCACCCCAACCTAGTTCCCTATGCCGATTTTTGATCTTTCATACTACTCTCTACCGTTGTCTTTCTTAATACTACGTCATCTTACAGTGCCGTGGTCGAGCTACTGCTCTGCCCGGTGCGTTCCATACAGATGCTAAAGGGTGCATTTCGGGTTGTATCGGACACTGAGAGCCACTGACCAAACCATTATTTTACTCGTATTTGCACTCGTATTTTACGAGTGGGATTGAGAACCGGTTGTAGCCTATATTTCTTTTAGTAAGTTGTATTTGCAAAAGCCTTGGTTTAGGAGTCCTCTTTTAGTTATTTTTATTTATTTGATTTGAGCAGCACTCACAGGCCCTCTTCCTTTGTAGTTTGCCTCTTGTTTTTGGGTAATATCTGTATTTTACCAAATCCATCTGCTTCCATTACCTCTAAAAGCTGGTTCATAACAATGGTTTACAATCCTGTTGCTGTTGTGATAAATAACGCTCAGTATTTATTTGAGAGCGCTTTTTGTGACATATACTTAGATAGCATGTTGGCAGCTGCTGTTCATTGGAACGATACGTCGACATGGCCGCCATATTGGGACGGACAAGTCTCCTAATGCATGTATGTCTACCAGTCTGTCTTTTTCTATGAGCCTTTATGGTCAAAACCACCTCAACTGGCTCCTTTCGGTTGCAGCTCTACTCCAAGTTCCTCACGGAGGATTGAGCTTCTCACCCTATCTCCAAGGGAAACACCAGCCACCCTCCTGAGAAAACCCATGGATTCCCGGAGGCTGTATCTATGTATATTTATCTATGTCTTTGTGACACCAGAGAACATAAACATACAGTACACATCATCCATGTGACTTCATGTTTACTCCTCTTATTTCATTTGCAATAAGTCATAGTGAACATGAAACAGGACCTGAATTAAAAAAGGCAACAATGCGTCTGTCCTTGATGCGGAGCAAGTGAACAGAAGTACAGGTGTAAAAGTGGCGGGCGGTGGAAGTAGCAGGACCATGACCACAATATGGGATGTTAATTATTGAGGCACAGGAAGATGATGCATGCCCTGGGTCCGCCTGGGTTTCGCAGTCGGTGGAGAGCAACTGCACTGCCTGCGTCTCAAACCTGCGGCTGCCTTGATCTCGTGAGGTTATCGTTGCCCACGTGTGCGTGACGTCAGAGCAAGTCGGCGATCGCCGGTGATCAATCCTGCGCAGACCTGGCTCATCTCGAGCCTAGTACCTCATTCCACTCTTTCATTCACTGTTACCCTTTTGGGTCTTTGGCCCTCTTCTCTGGAACAGACAGACTGTCTGCCTGTCTGTCTGTTACAGGCGTGATAGCACGTTGCAATAAAATATGTTTACAGGTCATATCTAATCCCATTCATCTTCAGACTGAGTACCTGTATATGTGGAGAACCACCCTGGTATTTTGCTTTATTAGCTACCCTCTCTTTCTCATTCTGATATTAATACTGTAACTGCTCTGGCACTTAAATATCTGTTTCTCTCTGTTTCTCTCTCTCTCTGTCCGTCTACTTGTTATTAATGCTCAGATGCATTATCAATCCTAAATAGGTTGTTGAGAGGAGAGAGAGAGAAACAGGATTTAGAGCTGCAGGGCCACAAGTATAACCCAAAGTTTCATCTTGTCGAGTCTGAAAGAGGCTGTTAGACTGCTGAACACCTTCCAGCCACCCACCACTCCACACACATCTTAGTTAAAGGTGCCCTGTGGACCTTTCTTGTAAACAAAAAAAGTTCTGTGTACATTGTGTTTCTCATTAAAAGTTATTGTATATATTATTACATACATGCAAAATGGTGGCCCATCCCAGTTTATCCAGGTGTGTGTACATGCAGTTTAGCAGTTAGATGATGGTGTCCTCAACTCCAAGTCTGGGCTGGAGTGGGTCCAGGTGTGGGATGAGTCTCTCCAAGGTCTTCATGATGTGGGAGGTCAGAGCTACCGGTCTATAGTCCTTGGAGCCACTGGGACGCAGGAAAGAGGCAGGACGTCTTCCACAACACGTCTTCCACAGCACGTGGACCATTTTGAGAGTTAGGCTGCGTTCACACAGCCTGTGTGGGCTGTCTTTCCATTCATTTTGAATGGGGGTAGTGCATTTAGGCTGCGGCGAGGATTGCCACAAGGGGGGACACTTGAGACCGACTCAACTTTTGGAGAATTGCAACCACACGTCACGCTGCGGTGGCCAGTCATGTAACCAGCAATCAGACTTGTCGGTGTGTTTTGAGCTATGGATTGAGGCGGTGTGAGAATCCAGTACAGGAAACATCACTGCCTCTAGCGCTGCCACAAGAAGGTTTTAAAACACTACGAGGGTAAAAAAGTAAACACAAGCACTGAACTGCCCGGGAGTTAGTGTAATAGCTTAATGTTTCCTGAAACAACAAAAGCCATCGCTATGTCTCGCTCCTCTCTTTTTTTCTCTCTCTCCTGTGAAATAATGCTGCCTTCAAGTGCAGTCGGAAACGTCAAGATCTTTTAACGATCTGACGGAAACCAGTAATTGTGAAATATAAAGTCTACTTGGTTGGGGGGTTTAGGAACATAACAGGACGTCACACAAATCGGCTGTTTCATTGACACTCCCCCCCCACCAAACCACCCTGCGGAACGTTGGCCAGATCGCTTATTTGGGTGTGAATGCCCACTCAGGCTCATCTAGAAGAGCTGAAGGACTCCACTCAGCTGGGTGGCACAGGCCTTGGGCACCCTGGGGCTCACACCATCAGGGCCTGCAACTTGGCCTGCATTAAGTCCTTTCAGCGGCCTTCTGGAGTCGCTATTTTGAAGAGTGCAAATAGTGATGGTGGTGGTGCTGAGGAGGAGTAGGACACCCACTGGAGTAGGGAGAGCAGATGGCAGGGGGAGGGGTTGACCATGGAGGGTGGCAGGGTGGGGGGCCGCTGAGTTAAACCTGTTAAAAAACAGGTTCAGTTAATTTGCCTTATCCACTCCTCCCTCAATCCCATTGATACCTGAAACCAGTGATGGTTCTCATGCCCCTCCACGCCTCTCTCACGTTGTTTTACTAGAGTTTCCACTTCAGGTTCCTCCTGTATTTCTCCTTGGCCTTCTTGATCTTAAGTTTCAGGTCCACATGGATCTTTTTAAGCTCCTCCCTATTACCCGCTCTAAAAGCACTCTTCTTGCAGTTTAAAATGTCCGTAATGTCCCTTGTTACCCATGGTTTTATTATTTGAGTAACAATGAATGTCCTTGCTGGGACAGTGGAGTCCACACAGAAGTTTATGTAGTCAATTATGTACTCAGTAGTCTATAGCCGCTTTCTGACCAAGTACTTAAAGGAATGTAGTTATAGGAAAAGTCCACTTCTAAACAGATTAACTACTACTACTACTACTGACTACTCTCCCCCAAAACCGTTTTTTCCAATTGCATTTGCACTGGCCAAGTGGCCATAGGAACTGGTAGGAGGGGTAAGGGAGTGATGCAAGCATGGCAACGGTCTTTATAGCGTTAAAATCAGAAAACAAATACACCAAAAAAAGTATGAACTAAATACTAAATCTAATGTATATAGCATATTTGTCGTAATTTAAACAACTCTCCCGAAGAGAAACGGGTATCTCTCTCTCCCCCGCCTATGCCTGCTGCGCTGTGGACGTGTGTGTGTGTGTGTGTGTGTGTGTGTGTGTGACGGCCGGCCAGCCGCAGCAAATTGTCAATTCGGCATCAATTTTCTCAAGACTGCCTGTATTCGAAATCTAAACATTTGTCGCCTAAAACATTGTCAGAAGTGAAATTAGTGATGAATAAGATGGTGAAAATTGTTAAAATTGTCCCGTTGTTGGTCTGTCTGTACCAGAAACCCGACCCTCGTTGACCTAGGTTCCTATGCTGAAAAGGGAAAAGACCCTGCCCTGAAGTAGGAGCTGAAAGAGTTACAGGAACTGCGGCCAGAGGGACTTAAAAATCCCCAAATTGGTCCAGCCGGAACACGCGAAAAAAAGGGTTCTAGGAATGTTATGTTCTAGGAACTGCAAAAATCCCTCCGGTCGGAAAGCGGCTTATATCCTTGACGTTACACTTCTGGGATTGCTCCGGTGCCGCATGAAATTCCGCTGGATGCGTGTATTTTCCGTTGCCTTCCGCTTTCTTTGTGTTGGAATGTTAAATTCGGTGGATTTGTGAGGACTATTGTTGTCTGCTCATCAGATCTCTGCAGGGTAAATTGAGACAGCTAGCTAGACTATCTGTTCAATCTGAGTTTTCTCTCGCATAACTATGCAGAGTTTCCAGACCCTCCTTCAGTGCACTTTGGAGGAGGGTCTGGCAAAGCGAGACTATGCACTCAGTAAGCCCATCAATGTCCCTTCCACTTCAAAACAGCCCCGCAGTGATTCAAAGGACTACTCAGGCCATCTTATCACTGTTCTAGTGGTTACAGGCTTTTAACCAGGGACACATAGCAGGGATTGAGTTGTGGTCTGACCTGCCCAGAGGGGTAAGGGGGGGGGGGGGAAGAGCTGTATGCCTCCTTCACATTAGCATACAAGTGTAGAATAACATGTACAACCTACATACATAGTATATATAACAAAATAAAATACGTATAATACTAAATATGAAGTAACCATTGTGCAAGTAGCATAATAGTGCAATACTGTAATGTGAGAGGTAAGGAGATATCTATACATCTATATATCTCTGTGTTGTTGCTTTGGTGATATGAATACTGCTGTTGATTCTATAAGAAGTGGCTATTTAATTTATGTAGCTTTGATATTGCTTGTTGCTCCTGCTCCGGTGTCCACAGACTTTTTATTTATTGTCGACCATTGTCGACTGTTTAACTGTCTTGAGTTTGGTCTGTTTAATTCTGATACGGCCTTTGGAATTAAAATAGCCCCACATCATCACATACCCTTCACCATACCTAGAGATTGGCATGGTTTTATGTCGGTTAGCCTAATAGCTGGTTTGATTTGCATTGAGAGATGATTTTATGGAAAGTACCCCATGCCAATCTCTAGGTATGGTGAAGGGTATGTGATGATGTGGGGCTATTTTAATTCCAAAGGCCAAGGGAACTTTATCAGGATGCATAGTATCCTGGATCCATGAAATAACTGGCCTTTAAAAATAAAAATCTGCCTGCCTCTATGGGAATTTAACATAGGAGTGTACGCATTTATTCCCCCTGTATTTTAAGGAAGAACATTTATTTATTCACGATACATTATTCATTCACAATGAAAATTGGTGTCCTAAAGGTTGGATTTTTTCTAATTTTTTTAATTAATGCATTAAGATCAATTTCCAAAGGATGATTTTTTTATTCCTCAAATTTAGCATGGGTGTACTTATTTATGCTGAGCACTGTATGTTAAAATATGATAAATTTTTTTCCCAACCACGCCAAAAACAAATGCTATAGTGCGTAGTTTCTGTCTCCCCCATGAGGATTTTTAAGTAATGACAACAACACCAGGAGCATCCACATGATGCAAGCCTTCGGCGATCACGCACCACCCCCCACCCCTCCTCCACACAGTTGCTAACATGGAGGATTAAAAGTTATTTTTATGTCCTCTTTGTCTCCAAAGCTGAACGCTGCCTTTCTCAGCGTTGGCGTAAAATGCATCACTCGAGTTTCTGCGCGCGAAAGTCGCCAGACGACACCATTTCGTAAACATAGCCATGCTGAGAAATACAGAGAGAGTTGTGTGGAGCTGATAGTCTTCAGCCAGTTGAAGTGGTTCGGGCATCTGGTAAGGATGCCCCCTGGGCGCCTCCCTAGGGAGGTGTTCCAGGCACGTCCAGCTGGGAGGAGGCCTAGGACTAGGTGGAGGGATTATATCTCTAACCTGGCCTGGGAACGCCTCGGGATCCCCCAGTCGGAGCTGGTTAATGTGGCCCGGGAAAGGGAAGTTTGGGGTCCCCTGCTGGAGCTGCTACCCCCGCGACCCGACCCCGGATAAGCGGATGAAGATGGATGGATGGATGGATGGATAGTCTTTATTAGCTTTGTAACAGGCGTTCATTTATATAAAATAGTTGTGCACTATGGCTTTAAAGTCAGAATTCTGACTTTAACTTGTGCATCATTTTGGCTCTCAACCTCTGCCTAAAGGTTGAGGTTTCAAAGGAACATAATGTTCATTATTTGTCTCCAGATAATAATGTATCATTTGTCTTTCAGAGTTTGTGCCCATTTCAATTAATTGTGAGACAGCCATTGTCTTCTTCCCTGCTTGGCAATGCTGCCACAGAAGCCATGCCTCTGTGTGAAGCCCACAGCAGTAATCTATATTTCATGGACCCTCTCCATGAATAGGTGAAAGAGGTGTGGTGGTGCAAGCAGGTCTCCCCTCGGGACCAACCACACTCTTGGCAGAGAATGTTGGATGAATAGCTAATAATAGAAGGGCCTGAAGCTGGCAGCCAACAAGCTACAAACTCAACAACATTCTCACACTCTTTTTCTTGCTTAGTTTTTGTTCCATTCATTTTGCTGAAGCAACAGGTTAATAGATTACAAATCCCCACTGAATCCAAAAAAAAGCCATAACCCACTGTAGCAGCATGCACTGTCTTCTTGATATGTCTGAGAGACTGGGTGATACTGTACTGGCATTTAAATACAAATCAGTCACTGTGCTTCACCTCAGATAAAATAGACAACCTTCTTTATGAGAGAGAATATATAGAGTATAGAAATACAGCTTTGTTTATTTATTACCCATTACCCAGAGGAGACATTAGACCACAACATGTGTGGAATTTATAATGAAAAAGCTGACTGCTTTAATCAATACTGTTGTAATTCTGTGTTTAAATGCTTGTTGCCTACAATTTGGGCCATTGCTATCTCTTTTGTTAATTACATTTATCAAATGGCTGAGGTTAGCAGAAAAACATCCACAAGAAATAAAACACAGCTAATAGGAGTAATCTACCCCTTTGCCAACTGTTGAAGAAACCGAAAAACGGACATTGATGCTGTTATTCTGGAGGAAGGTTCTGAGCTCAGAGTTCTTTATTGTCCCTCGAGGGGAAATTTGATTTGTAGTTGGAGGTACAACAAAAACAACAACACAATAAACATCAAACATCAAACATCCTAGCAGCACTCAACCAACAGATTGACTGAAAACAATGTCATCAAGTGTCAAGTAAAATCCCTTGAGATTGTCAGGAATTTCTACGGGTGTCAGAGAAGGCCCAAGTGACACTACTAAAAACTGTGCATTCAAGAGTTGTGCAAGTTGACCACTTTAATTGAACAAGGAACAATCTGTACCGGTTTGTTTTTGCTCTAGGGAGCCTATATCTCGGCCCAGACGGAAGAGGAATGAATTGATCATGCACAACAAAACAAAACATGTAAGAATTAAATCCCCCTTTCCAATACCATGGATGTAGAGCCACTCAGCCAGCCATGCAAAAACACTTATTTATGAACTGCAATATCCAATGGAAAATAATCTCAAAATGAAATAGCACAACGTGGTGTCAACATAAAACACAGCGCTTTCAAGCCAGACGTTTGTTCGTTCCTCGAGCCTACACATCGCCTCATGACGCTCACTTTTTCTGGAGAATAAAACTTTGAGAAATAACAATGTTTTTTGTCACGTTGCACTTGTTTGTGTTATCTGAAGCTCCACCGGTGGGCCTCATGCTTACTGTCTATCCAATGTAAGATGCCCATATAGAGATAGTAAAAAAGGTATAAGAACCCTAGATTTTAGAGAAATAGTTGCCATTGATTTGCTAGGGGACACTGCGTTGCTCTGACTGGGAATTTTCATCCTGAACATTGAACAGAGGTCAGTTGAGTTTTCTGAAAACAATACTTGATCATGCAGAACGCTCTTGACCGCTTATGGTATGTGTCCATTGTCAGCGTCATTTTCAAGCTTCCTATTCGTTTCTATGGTAGAAGCCATGCAATGCATTCTGGTAGCATTGCGGGGACTTTGGAGAAGCGGGGTGTGGAGTCTCCCGTTCCTCATTTGCATAAAGTTGAATCCAGGCAAATTTATGCAAATGAGGAGCGGGTGGCTCGGCTCGCCGCCTCTCAGAAGCTGATGAAAATCTTTTAAACTGACCGTTGTCGATCTGAAATGAAGACTGCATAGCCTATTTATCGCTAAAAGAGCCACCATTGCGGTAAGTTTTGAAATCCGGGAGCAGACAGACCCACGTGACTCGTCAATCAGTTGCAGCCATCGCGGTTGTAGGAGGGTGTACACTGTTTTCGCTGCTTGTCAGTGGTCATTGAAGAGAAACTGGTGGCATGCCCACTAGCGTGCAATGCTGGGAAGCGGGGCGATCCCTTCCGTGAAAACAAAGCGTATATGTCATTTACCATAACCCCTATTTTCCACCGGGCGCGTCTGCTCTGCGTTCTGGAGGCGCCGCAACTCCCGCGAGCAAACGCGTCCATTCAGGTCAATGCTCGATATTCCACCAGCCGCGCCACAGCGTGTCCCAGAAGCGCGTGCGTGAAACGGCTCTCCGCTCCGCTAAAGATACGCGACAGGTCTATTTTCACGCGAGCCGCTCAGACAGCCGGGCAGGAAGTGAAACAGTGAGAGGATCCAGTCAATTTACCAAAAGACACCACCCAATATCGTTTATGTCTCCTTTACAACACCACAGACAACAAGATTCATCAAAGATCCTTTTTATAAGAACAACACCAGAAAAGAGAAGGCATGGAGTTTAATGACAGGAGTGCTTGGAGTGGAAGGCAGATACTAATTAATAAACTTAATAAACACGGGATTGTACTGTAAAGTACTTGTAGAGACAATAAAATCTGCGAGTCGGGCAGCAAGACGCTCCCGGTGTGGTATGGCGCGTGGCGGTAGACGAAACAAAACCGGAACGCAGCAAAGACGCGCCCAGAAGAGAATCGGAGTAAGCCTTGCTACCTTGAGGAGTCCAACTCCTCTGGCTTAGAACAGCTGGTACAGAACAAGATGGACGACCAGCGAATGTTGGAGATCAACCTGTTTGCGCCCAATCCTGAGAGAGATCTTTTGGAGATTTTGGAGACTTTTTGCATTCTTGCTTCCATCCTTATTCTTCAGAACTGAAGGAGGTTGTGAGTAGAATAGCAAAGAGAAAATGTCTCTAAATCCAATATAATATATTAAAGGGTTTCTTTAAAGAAACATGTAGCCCCTTTTCAGGGACATAACAGTATTGATTGTGTGCAGCCAAGCCAGGTCCATAATTGAAGGCTTTTGTAGGTTGATCTAGACTCAAAAAGTGACATTTCCTTTGCAGCAAAAGTATACATGCAGCTTAAAATGTTTTCATCCATCCATTCATCTTTTTTCATCTGACTATCTGGGGCAGGGTCACAGGGGCAGCAGCCCAAGCAAAATATTCCAGTTGTATCTCTCTCCAGCAACGCTTTCCAGCTCTTCTTTAGAAACCCCCAGGCAATTTTGCAGCTCTGTTGGTCAAAATTTATGAATAAGGCCTAAATCCGAGACTCTTGAGTTGAGACAGTGTGTTTCTTTATTTGTGCCAGTGTTTCTTTATTCATTCACAATAAAGGTTTCATATTACTTTATGCACCCAAGAGGTCTTGTTTTCATGCCTTCGTGTGACTTTAATTTGGCTCGGCTCATAGCTAGTAGTCTACTAATACATTCTGTAGGTAAGGGTTCTGGTAAGGGTTTGTTAATTTGTGTGTTTTATTGTTTTTTCTTCTTTTTTGAGCAATTTTAGTATGCTGTCTTTTACTCTGTGTGATATTTGTGTGTTACAACACAGCATTGGAAGGGAGACAAGAAAAATGTGTGTGCGTGTGTGTCTACATGCATTT
Source organism: Sander vitreus (assembly GCF_031162955.1). Classification (NCBI taxonomy): domain Eukaryota; kingdom Metazoa; phylum Chordata; class Actinopteri; order Perciformes; family Percidae; genus Sander; species Sander vitreus. The sequence goes on along the minus strand of NC_135864.1, from coordinate 25,291,311 downwards.
TGGCGATACATAATTGGTTCTGACATTATTATCATTGCTGTTGCTTTAGTCCACTAATATACAAATAGCTGCTATCATAACAAGTGCTGAGCTATATAGACACACACCAGTTGGGTGAGGATTGTATTCTTTGAATGTTTTCTCTGTTACCCCTTCCACCTTTTCCCTTGACTGGGCAGCAAAAAGTTTGTTTATAGGACCTGCTCCCTTTATCGCCCATGTTATCACGCACACAGGAAAATGGACCCACAGATACATGACTCAGGTGCGTAAAATTCAATGGTTTATTAGCAAGCTAATAATACCAAACAACAGTGTCCAACAAATGGCAGGCAAAAGGGAAAATCCAGGAAAACAGGCAATGATCAAAATCCAGGGGATACAACAGGAACTCAGGAAAACAGGACAACACAAGGGAGAACAGAGAACTTTCAAAATAAAACAGGACACAGAAAACATGAAACGTGACAATTAAAACAATCTAGACACGTCACTAATGGACAACTATAGGCTGATATCAAACCTTCCATTTTTAAGCAAAATTATTGAAAATGCTGTTTTTCAACAACTCAACCTTTTTCTATCCCTAAACAATATTTTTGATGCCTTCCAATCGGGATTTCGACCTCATCACAGCACAGAGACAGCTCTTGTCAACATTTTTAATGACATCCACTTGAACACAGATGGTGGTAAAACTACAGTCCTAGTATTACTCAATCTCAGTGCAGCATTCAATACGGTTCACCACAACATACTTTTGGGTCGATTAGAAAACTGGGTTGGCCTCTCTGGCTCGGTACTAAAGTGGTTCCAATCCTATTTAAAGAATAGGAATTACTTTGTGTCCATAGGTAATTATGTTTCTGAGCACAAAGACATGACGTGTGGAGTTCCCCAAGGCTCTGTCCTGGGGTCTCTTCTGTTTAATATCTATATGCTTCCACTGGCCCAGATAATTAAAACGGCAGGCAAAAACATCGTTTTTTTTTTCACTGGTCAATTTTGAAATTTTGGGCTATTTGTCTTTAATAACATGTCTTCTTTCAGACTTGTAGTGAAAAAAAGTCAGAAATACACCTTTAGGTCTTTATTTTACTACACTTTGTCTGTTTGCGTCTGTAGATTTCTCCTAAATTCAACAAAAGTTGGCGTTCTAAATCATCGCGCTGCTCCGCGATCGCTGTCTGCACCCTGTCATCACATATACCGTTGGAAAGCTCTCTCTCTCCTGTACAATTCTGTCGGATTCAAATATGGTCATTTCCTTTTTATCAGCAACCAATCATGAAAGTAAAAGGGGGAGATTTAACTCTAAATGCGCAACCTCATTGGCTGATGCCAATTTCTGACAACGTGATTCGTTCAGAATCGTCACGTGGTATGCTTTGACGTTTCCTGGTTTGGTTTAACTTTCCGCGGGACCTTTTGAGTGAATAAATGAAAATGACTTCACGTCATCGAAAAGAGTACAGCAGTTGTCACTTGCAAGGGGGAAAAGGAAAATTAATGATGGATTACCCGGTGAAATGCCCTCGGGAAGCGCATCTGAACGTAAGCTGTCGATGGGAAACCGGGGGGGGTGGTTTAGATATAAGCCAATCTATAAATAAAGGTGAAGCGAACGCTACACAACAGTGGCTGCTTGTTCCGTTGTTGTTGTTACGCGATTGAATGAGTTGATTGGTGATTTAACTTGTCCTAATTGTGGTATGTCAGGGCTAAAAATTAATATAGATCCACAGAATCATGGGTTCTGTAGCAGTTTATTGCTCGAGTGCTGTCTGTGTAAAGATGACAAGTACCGCAGGAGCGTGTACACGTCTACGCGACTTTGAGATGAGTCCAGGAACGATGTCACATTTGATGTGAATGTGCGAATGGTCCTCTTGGCACACGAGTTAGGATTGGGATATGCAGCTCTCAGAAAAATCAGCAAGGTGTTGGGGCTCCCTGGCCTTCACCTTAAAACTTATCAGAGGCACGGCAAGAGAGTGACAGGTAGGCTATGGAAACAGGGTTGTGTCAGAAAAGCAGTCTGTAGAATTTCTAATGTCAGAAATAGCTCAATACGTGTGGCTGTTACCACCTTGTAACATATTATAACATTACTGTAACAATATTTGTTTTGTATGGATGGAATAAGGATGTATTTATAAGAATAGAATAAAGTGCCATCTCATTCATTATGTTGTGTTGCAGTGGTCAGTTTTACTTTTACAGTACAGATTTTTGTGTACTGTATCTATAATAATAGGATAATAGGATTATTGATACAATACACATTTAATTTTAGCGGCAGAAATTGAGAGGGGTCTGGAGTCACTTCACAGGACCAGGGAGCAGGTCAGGCAGGCCTATGCGGATATTGATGCAGATGTGGCAGAGTTGCTGAGAGAAAATGCAGATGCAGTCAAATATCAGTGTGTCTTTTGATGGCTTTTGGCAGAAAAGAGGGTTCACATCACACTATGGGATCAGGGTGTGCATCGATATTTTTACAGGACTGGTGATCGACTTTGAGGTTCTATCCTCTTATTGCCATGCGTGTGCCCTTAAAGAAGCTGCCAAGCATGAAGGAAAGATTACAGATGAGAAAATTGACAGCTGGAGAGAAACACATGACTGTGCACAAAATTTTAGGGGCTCAAGCAAGGCTATGGAGCAGGAGGCAGCGAAGAGGATGTGGGCCAGGTCCGTGAGTCGCCACCAGCTGAGATACATTCAGATGCTGTCAGATGGGGACAGTGCTGCATTCAGGGAGGTGGTATCCCTCAACCCATACCCTGGGCATGAGGTAGAGAAATTAAAATGTATCAACCATGCCCATAAGCGTATGGGCACAGCACTACGCAAATTAAGTGCTGAACGCAATTTGGGGGGGAAGGGTCTGGGAAAATTAACAGCCAAAAAATGTAAAACATTACAAAATTATTACAGGGGGGTAATAGTAAATAACCAGGGTTCCCTAGACAAAATGAAGAATGAGATCTGGGCTGTTCTCCTCCACAGCATGTCCTGTGACGAAGTCCCCTTGCACACCAGGTGCAACCTGTCCTGGTGTTGGTATAGGAGAGCGGAGGAAAATGGAGAAACTCCAGAGAGCCACAGGCTCCATGCAGGAAACCTTTTGTCTCGGGAGTTGGGCCAGAAGCTGATACCTGTGTATCACCGCATGTCAAGTGACAGTCTGCTGCAGCGCATGCAGCATGGTGGCACTCAAAATGCGAATGAGTGCCAGGACATGCTTAACAATAACAAAATCTGCCTTTTACCACCTTAAAAATATATCAAGGGTAAAAGGACTTATGTGTCAACAGGATTTGGAAAAGCTTGTCCACGCCTTTATTTTCAGTAGACTAGACTACTGTAACGGTGTCCTTACAGGTCTCCCTAAAAAAAAATCAGTCAGACAGCTGCAGCTGATTCAGAACGCAGCTGCTCGAGTCCTCACAAACACAAAGAAAGCGGATCACATCACTCCAATTCTGAAGTCTCTACACTGGCTTCCTATACCCCAAAGAATAGATTTAAAAATTCTTCTGCTGGTTTACAAGTCGCAAAATGGTTTAGGGCCAAATTACCTTTTGGATTTACTTGTTAACTATAAACCGCAGAGGCCTCTAAGATCATCAGGGACAGGTTTGCTTGCCATCCCCAGAATCAGAACAAAAAAGGGGGAAGCAGTGTTCAGTTTCTATGCACAACGTATCTGGAAGAAACTTCCGGTAGACTGTAGCTCTTTTAAATCAAGGCTGAAGCCCTTTCTTTTCGATACTGCCTTTGTTTAATTCATTGCACTGCACTGTATTGGGAATTTAATTCTTTTATTCCTGTATTTAATCTGTTTTTGATTAACTGTTTTAATTTTGTATGAATTGCTTTTAATTTTGTATTAACTTCATTTAATTAATTTCTAACTGTGTTTTATTGTTTTATGTAAAGCACATTGAATTGCACTGCTGCTGAAATGTGCTATACAAATAAATTTGCCTTGCCTTACAGCGTCTTTGTCTTTTATAGTATTCTCTGTGTGGAAACGTGGTGTGTGTGGTGTGTGCGCACCTTCCTGAAACTATCTCTTGATGGTCTAGTCTAAATCAGCATCACACAAACACGCCCCCCTCATGTGACGTGTGACACCTGCTTCTCAAATGATATCATAACAAGGGACTATAGCAGTTATTATGGTCAAATTTGTCACATAGGCTTCAGCTACATCATTCACATATAGACCTTATTCCAATGTGGTTTCATCAGGCCTTCTTTCCGAAAATCTTCACACTGGCCGGAGTTTTCCGAAAGATCCATTTTCAGGGACCTAAAACACAGTTTGTGCATAGATAAAAGGCCAAAATGCATAGAAAAAGCTATGTTTACAAACAAAGATACATAGTATGTTTACAACGATAAATTGCCCCAGAAATTATTGCGATAAACGATAATATTGTCATTCCGAGACCATTTTCATCTAATAATGATAATGGCATAATAATGCAGGTAAACCCTTTCAAAGATCAATACACTTTTATTTCTAAAGAATATTTAACACTGGAACTGGAAGACATTTTAAATATCCACAATATGTCTTTGATCTCCTTTAGTATGTCGTCTTTCACACTGTTGGCAAGTCGTACTGGCTGTCAAATGTTTGCAGCATTCCTCGAGTGTTTGTGCGATAGACTACAGACTCTAGTACTACATTTAACAATTATTTAACACAAAATATTAAATTTAAATAATATATAATTAATAAATTAAATATATCTATATGGCTGCCACATGGCAAGTAAATGTTTGTACCAAATAAGTTCAGTTTTTCAGTCTTCATTCTGCAGGTCGGCGCTTCGAGGGGGCGGGCCGACACACACACACACACACACACACACACACAGGCGCAACTCTTACACACTTTCCGCACTCCGTGTAGCTGTAGGCTTGTACCGTTAATGTTCTGTGCATTGTCGGACACATGCAGCCACTTTCCTGAAACCGCTTGCGAGACTGACAAGTCCACAGCGGCGTGTATGTCCGAGCCTGTCTCCACCGCCTCCACCTGCAGGTTGTCAACTGTAGTTTGGAATGAAAGGGAGAAAACGGGACGCCGAGTAACACGGCGGATATCGCTCATATACTTTATTTTTTTGACGGCGCCTTAACTGCAAAGTGCTGCAGGAAACCCTGCTCCAACTCTCAACTAGCGTTTTCTGTCTCTCTCTCTCTCTCCGCCAGGAGTCCCGCCCACACAAAGACCATTCGACTGACGAGAGGGTTCACTCCTCGTTACGCTAAGGAACCGAGAGTGGTCCTCCAGTCTCTTTGGTAGAAAGAGAGCGAGAGAGAGACACAAGGAAAACAAACAAGCATGCAAATGGAAATTATCGCGGCCGTAAAAATTATCGAGCTCATTTTTTTTAATCGTGCGATTAATTGATTTATTGACTATCGTGACAGGCCTATTCCCCACCGTTGTTACTTGAACCACTTTGTGATGCCTCTACCTCAACAAAGTCATCTAATGGCTGGTCAACGATATGAGTGTCAATGGCACAGGTTTCATTTTCAAACCTTTGCATTCTTGTGCTTTCTGCTTCTGTGTGAACTGAAGATTTTAAGATTGTTAGTTTTAAACTCGCACCGCAGGAAGGGGCAATGCACAGTGTGTTGATTTTTTAAATGATGTCCCAGATGAGTGAGTGTTTCTTTAACTTCACATAACTCAACAGAATAACATAACAGAAAAAAAGACGATGTCACCTGCCTTCTTACAGTCCTGCAATGTGATCTGGTAAGGTGGGATTTTAATGCGCCAGGTGTTTTGAAGGTACACACACAGTCACTGTAGATACAGGGCCAGTGAGATCCTCTTCTGTGTCGTAGTCTATGGTGCCTCAATAGAGCTTCTTGACTTGAGCTCAGAAAACCGCAGAACCCACACTTCATAGGATAACTGCAATGAGAATTAAAAGGCAAATTAGTTTATTTACTTTTAATGGATCTGTAAAACAAGTAATCCAGAACAACAAAGTGTTATAAATAGCATGATTATATTGTTGGTTTATTACATTTATGCAATACAAATGTACAATGCTTAATGTGTTTGTACTGCTGCTTAGTTCAAATACCAACAGTCTTTTCCCTATGTTGCTTACTTATAATTTTTTATTTTAATGGTCATTTTGGAGGCTGTAATTAGTTTGCTGAGAACTAAAAGTGTTCCTAATATTTTGTTCATCCCATTTAATGTTTGGGCTGCTTGTACACCTCCGACAAACACTTCAGTTACAGTCTATTACATTCTTTGTATTGGGGTTAAAATATTTGATACGCCTCTGTACAACACATCACATATTATAGAGTCAAAAATGACCATTACAATAAATTAACACCTCTCTAAATCATATTCAACAAAAACTGAACCCTGATATCTTCGTGTACCTTATATACAAATTAGTAAATGAGTATATTATAGATATAAATGCACAACTCTGCATGTGAACATACCTACCTCTAGCGAACAAGAGAGGGTTGTGGTTGGTAGAACCTTAGTAAACCTTTCCAGGTGGGACTGACCACAGAGCAGCATGCAGGACAACTGCAGTTAAAAAAAAAGCATTTAGATATAAACAAATTAGTTGTTTACATTTTGTGAGGAATATGCAGGGTCAACGTTGTAGATGTAAAAATGCACAAATGTATTAAACACTGTGTGCAGGTATACAGTAGACTCAGTTGTCAGTTTATAGTATTATTACTAATTCAGTGTCATACAATAGCTATGAAATAAATCCATCCTTCATGAGGCTTATGAGTTTCTGAACTGAATCTCTATTATTCTTATTTACTATACACTGAGAAGGGTTACAAATATTTAGTTTATCCTATACACATATATAAATATATGCGGTTAACAAAATATTAAGAACACCTCTCAGTATGAGCCAGGCCCAGTACAGTTAACTAGCACCATAAACAGCCTTCAATACACCAATAAAATAAAAAACCTCTTTCAAACAGATTAAATAAACTGACCGCCATATCTAGCAAGGAAGGTTTTAATGCATAGCCATTGTATTACGTTGCATTAGTTTTGTTTATGTGTACCTAAAATGCCTAAATTCTAAAGTGATTGTAACATAACCAGCAAATGCCTTGGCAAAAATGACTCGGTGGATGGGGCACACTTACATACACACTTACACTGTATATAATATGCCAATGTACGTATATGCTTTAGCAATTGCTTTAGTGATTATTCATCCCGTTCTGCTTTTTGCTTGAGAAAGCAGCGAGGATACGGAGCCCGGTGATCGGCACATCTGGGTAACGTTAAAGTAGTTGAATGTGCTTTAGCATGTTGGATGTTTCCAGTCACATACCCTGCAACATTGAAGCAATAAGGGTTCGCCAGTGTGACTGACTTGCACACGGATCCGCTTGTTGTGATAACTGTTAACGTTACCTCACTTAACGTTACCTCCGACCAATTGCCCGCAGCCTCGTCCGCCAAGTTGTCTGCATCTCTAGCCAGACCTTCAGAGACTTTCTAAGCCGATGAGCTAACGTCAGCTGTTACTAGCACGGTGCGAGACGTTTCGTTTTCTAACAACTGACTGATTCGCGCCAGAGCTTGGATGACAGAGCTCGTGAACGGTGCACACTCCACGGTCAAGACCGTAAATCAAAAGACTGACATAAACAGTAGATAATGTTACCTGCACTGTCATATAATGTTAACATCCAAGTTAGGGGTGCAACGATCCGATATTAAGATCGGATATCGGCCCCGACATTGACAAAATAGCTGGATCGGATCGGAAAAATTAACAGATCCACGGGCCGATGCAGTTTTTTTTTTTTTTTTTTTCCTCCGTCGCAGCACTGGGACCCCTGTTAACTGCGTACCCTTCTCACTCAAAACACTACAGCACATAACAATTTGTGACTTAAACAGTTTCTAACACTAATAATTTTACATTTACAAATGTAGCTACACCGCCGAACGGCATGTTGGGTAACATTATAGCTGCTAGCAGCCAGGTAGCATAACAGTCTGTTAAGCTGGGAGAGGCTCTGGTCACTACTGCACATTCAAGAACAGAGAAGAAAGTTAGAGGATGAAGAAAGACCGGAGATACACCAGAACAACGTATGCTCATTGGAGGAGCCGTCTGTTGTTGCAAGTTTTTTTGTTTCTAAAAAATCTGACATAATTTAGCCACTGTTGTTGCCTGTCGCTCTAACGTACTCGGCCGTGCTAACGTTACCATGCTAACGTTACAGTGCTAACATTAAAGACATGTCACTTCAAGCATGCAGCAGAGCAACATTATGAACGCAATCTAACTACGGTCTCGCTACAGACCGTTGAGAAAGATGGGTTCAGAGCAATGATTAAAACACTGGATTTAAGATGCCTTGCCTCGCTGAAATACGTCCGCCAACCTACAAACATTATTCAAACAGCGAAGGAGGCTGACAGTGGAGCTACGTTCAGTCGCCCACTACAACCACACTACAACCTAACTTACCTGTGGCCAAGGTAGTGTTTCTACAACTAGCTTACAACTAACTAGTTTGCAGAAAAAAAAATAGTTTAGATTCTGTAACTGTTTCATGTATTCTCCTTCATATTACGTTATTGTATAATGTTGATGAGCCAAGCAAACCCTTTAGTAATCAAAGCTTTTAGTAAACATAATGACATTAAAATGTTTTTGTGATATTCTATGTAATCCTGACAGTAGAATAACCTAACCTAAATAAAGGCCCATTATTGTTATTTATTTAAATTAATTTTAAGAAGTATGATAACATATTTTCGATTTGAATGCACAATTGTTTTTTAAATAACAAATAAGAATTCAATACATTACATCTATGTTATTTAGTCTTAGTTAGGAATGTAAGTAATGTTTAGTTAGGAAAGTCTGGTGCCTTTAGTCTCTTCCACATGGTGGAAGGAAGGTATAAGGTGCAAAAAGGTATACAGTTCATTATTAATTCAACAACAGTATCGGATCGGTATCGGGTATCGACAGATACACAAAGCCCTGGCATCGGGACTGAAAAAGTCAGATCGGTGCATCCCTAATCCAAGTCCCACCGAAGTAAATTGTTAAGTCACACACACAAAATATTTATTTATCACGTTACGCATTTATTTGTTCATACAAAAAAAGGCAAGAAAACATGTAAGACCTTTGAAAACGAAATGTAGCTAACATTTAATTTGTAATTGAATTTTAATATCGTTTCGCGTGACTGGTCGCCAGGACCCGGAAATTATCCAAGAGCATTAATAAAGCTCAAGAAATAATTAGGAAAATCTTCCAAGCACGGATATAACATTACATTATCTAATATTTTCGGAACGTTAGGAAACAGCGATACTGTTATAACGTTACCTCCAGACCCTGGGTGCGAGTGGTGTCTCCCCTCCCCCACCCCCATGTGCCAAGTAACGTTAGCTAAGGTTAGCAACAGCCTCATCTGTAATGGTAATGACCTGAACATGACCGCTTACCGGGTAACCAGCGGATATAACCAGCATGTTCAATATAGACACCGAATTTATCAAACCCAATAACGTTAGCTAAGTTTATGTTTAACATTACCATGCTAACATTAGCTGACTTAACATTGACGCTAGTTAGTGGGCAAGGTGCAGTGTAGCATCAAGCACACGATTAAATAAAAAAAGAAATACCTGTGATTAATGCAAAACCAATTTTGCAGTACTATATTCAAACAAAATAACGTTACTCCCCTTTTTGAATTAATGGTTCTCTTAATACATCCATGAATGGTAGAGGTTCTCATCTCGATGTAATCCAACATGTCGGAAAATGTCGATGAAAACCCCTGCAGAACTGCCCAGGAAACCCTGTTTTAGTGTGGAGCATGTGCAGAGTAATTGACCTGGCCTCAGTTTGAGTCTAACTACAATTTCAAAGTGGCGCCACCATACATTTTGAATTGAGACCAACTTATCACAATAAACTTAATACAGTGAGTTGAAGTAACTACTTTAACAAAGTTTACAATGCCATTATGTATTTTTTGTTCTGTTTAATTGAAAATCAAAGTAAGATGAGCAATTTCAAGTTCTCGTTTTTACAGTGTACCACATCTGCCCAGAGACTACCGCTTCACATCAGAATGACTCCTGTTAGTGTCACCAAACAAACTGTACAAGTCAAACCTGACCTGAAACACCAGAGCAACTTACCTGTACTTGAGTCTGTCTTTTACAGACCCACAATACATTCCAACACTACCGGGAAGCTGCAAGAGTGGAGTTTACACATTGAGAAAAAATTTATTTTTTCTGGGTGACTCTAACGTCTGCAGAATTCCTCCTTTTTCCATCGCAGACCTACAAATTTTCATGGTGCCACTTTAAGACACGCTCAGGCTATACTCTCCAGGATACTACCAGTACAACGGTAGAAAAGATGATTCTCTCCTTTGGACTAAACAAAACCCAGAAAGTTCCAGACACAGCTGTGAAAGAACTGCGGAGACTGCTGAAAATCGCCAAAACTAGATTCCCCCATCCTGAGATCCTGATACCGGAGGTCAACTTCTCCAGAGCCCTTCCTCTTGGTGAACAAGAAAACCTCATAAACCTAAACCATTACATCACGGAGCACTGTGAGTACATTGTGGCCTTACCACAACAAGAGTTTCACACTGAAAGAGACAAGATTCACTGGACTCGAGCAACAGCCCTGACCTTTTCTAATTATTGGCTGGAATACTTAAACTAGGATTCCCCACAAGCCTGTGCATACAGGAGGGGAATCACAGCAACAAAAATGTCATGGTTTTAGCTGAAAATTTCACGCTCACACAGGCACAGTTTTCTTTACTTAATAGGGGCCTTAACTTTATTCCAACACGAGGCAGTAATAGACAGATTGTGGAACAGAGTTGATGGGACCTTCAGGTTTATCATAGAAAACTCAAACTGGCTGTTCATTTTGAAAATGGCCCTCATTCCAAACCCCCACCTTTTACTCTTAAATCGGACTGGACACCTTCTGCGGGTTTTCGGGTTGTTCCTTTAAAATCCAACCTCCTTCCCTTTGAAGTTGAGGCACTCCAAGAGCTTGTGAGCAACAAACATATTGTGATTAAACCTGCTAGTAAAGGCAGCTCCATAGTTGTCATGAATCGTTCACAATACTTGTGGGAAGGTTATTGGCAGCTCATTGATGTAAATTATTATACCAAATTAGATAAACCAATTTATTTGAGTACAGTCCCTTTAGTGACCACAATTTTACAGTCACTTTTGGACAAAAAAATGTATAAACAAAAACAGTACTTACTGGGTAACCCTACTCCTAACAGTTGGCCTTATTCCACCAGGAAGACCAATTGTATCAGATTGTGATTGTGAAACATATTATACAGCTGAATTTAATTAACTTATTAACTAATTAACTTACTCCTCTCTCTACCAGACACACAAAGATGCGTTTGATTTTGTACACAAAATTCAGCAGCTAAATATCCCTGAACAGTCCTTGTCTCTTCATGGCTGATATCGACAGCTTGTATACAAATATTGATATTATAGAAAGCATTCAGACCATTAAGAAACATTTTCCAAAAATATCCAGATAGTAGGAGGCTAGATAAATAACTGCTGCAGTTACTAGAGATCAACTTGACAAGAAATTACTTTGAATTTGATGGGAAATGTTTCCTCCAATTAAAGGGACGGCGATGGGTAAAAAGTTTGCCCCTGCATATGCCAACATCTTTATGGCTTTATGGCTTAAACTCCGCCTTAGAGACATGCAACAAAAAGCCTGCCTACTATTTTAGATATTTCGATATCTGGGGTGTTTAGACCCATTCTAGAGAGGATTTTGATCATTTTGTGACCACTTTAAACAGTCACAATAAGTCAATCAAACTTAAATCAACGGTGTTGATTTTCTGGATACCACTATGTTCAAACACACTGATTTCCTGCAGACTCACAGATTAGAGATTATGGTTTTCTTTAGAGAAACTGATACACATGCTCTTCGTTATAAAACAAGCCACCATCCAAAACATACTTATGCGGGTCTTGTTAAATCACAAATACTCAGATTTCAGAGAATCTGTACTTTAAGATCTGATTTTTTGCAAGTTACTGAAATATTGTTCAAACAACTACCAGACCCAGAGACCAGGGCCACCAGTAAAACATACTTTAAACTTTACAGGCAGTACACCACAAACACATCATTGACCACGCAATAGCCACAAACAGTTTTCCACCAGGTATGACAAGACAAGTGCAAAGAATCACTGACTTTATTAAACCATCCACACCCTCAATCAGCACCTGACAGAAAGTACAGAATAACACACAAACTGGATGTTGACTAACATGCACATTCTTCAGGACCATTATCTCCACTCTGAGCACCACCCACTGCAACCCACTGGCCCTTCAAATAGCCTTAGGCTGGGCACAGAAGCGCTATGGGTACTGCCTTGTATGGCAACATCCCACACAGTCCAACACATTCTTGACCTTCAGATTTCACACAACACCACCCCTGACCCCCAAACTAGCACTCCACCCTTTCCAAAACAGAAAGTGAGTAGGGGAAGCTCTCTTTCACCCATCCCGGATCTGTCTGACGAGGAGGAATTCCCTCCACTCTCTTCACTACCTCTTCCACCACCTCCTCTCCCTGACCACCTAACACTCTTTAGGACCACGACCCTCCCTCCTTAAACTCATTAACTCCCAATAGCCCCAGACCACCCCACTTCCACCTCTCCTCCCCACTCCAGCAGAGACCCCAACAGCCCAACTTGGACCAGACAAATCCTCACAACCCCTATCCCTCTCACAGCTTCTCCTCGAATCAACCACCACCCAGGGGCCTCAATGACCATTGAGGGCCCTCTCCACCTCCTCCTCCCAACCTACCCAGAGCAGGGAACCCAAACAGGTCCCTACTGCCACAGTCTATTTCTCCACCCCCCTCACACCACGGGTTAAGAGAGTCGCCTGGGGGCCCAAACCAACCACCCAGAACTCATCTAACTCACACCACCAGCTTTCACCCGATCCACCCCTCATTCCTGAGAAAACAGGCCCCCCCCCCTGGCATCACCTCCACCTACCTCCCCAGTCATACTAGTCACCACGACCACCCAGACCTGGTTACCTAAATAGGTCCCTACCCACTCAGACTGTTCCTCCCCACTCCCACAACGGGCTCAAAAAGTCATATGGGGGCCTGAACCAGTCACCCAGATCTCGACTTGCCCAAACCCGCAGGTTTCACCAATCCTACCCCTCACCCCTCAGAGAACAGGCCCCCTTCTGGTATTCCTACTCCCCATTCCCCCTGAGAAACCTACCCACCTCAGGGAACCTAAACAGGTCCCGGCCGACCCGGAATCGGATCCTCATCTGGCATCCACCCTCCCCCTCTATCCCAAGGGAGAGGGCCCTCCACCCTCCCTGCCAACATCCGACTCACAAGGAAAGCCAATCACAATCACCACCTCTCCACCAGCCCCTAGTATCAAGAAAGTGGGCACCCAACTGTTAGCACAAATTCACGTACCCTCAGCCCAGCCAGACCATGTTCCAGATCCCCCACCCATTTTCCCAATGACCTTTCAAAACTAATGTTTCTATCATCATTGATGATCTCATTTCCCCTCTCTCCCAAACACCCATAGGTGATGCTGGCATCCAGACGGTCACGATAAAGGCAGGGCAGGCTCTGGAAACCCGGACAGTGGTCCGTGATTGAAGGGTAACCTTCATGATGAAAGGGACTCAGAAGGCCAAAAATGCCCACCATGAGAAAACCCAATCTGAACCCTCATCACAACAACTCCCGGAGGCCGGCTCGCCCTGCCCTGTTCCTCTGGATACCAGTGTCTCTGTTGTCCAGACTCATGTTTCTCCCTCCACTTCCTCACCCTGGACTTGACCCCTGAAAAATATTGGTCCCCAGAAAAACCCTGGTCACCAAACCAAGAAGTCACTTTTGACATAGGCATGAGCCCAGTCCTGCCCATACTGCCCTCACCATCACAAGGAACCAGAAGACAGCAGCCAATAGACACCAAACCCAGAACCCCAGAAAAGGCCACTCCCCTTTTTTCAATCCCATGACCATCAGGGGAACAAATACCTCCATTGGTCTTTAACCCACAAAAGGCAGATCCTGATTATAGGAGACTCAAATATCTCCAGATTGCCCCGCATTAGTGACCCCCGCATACAGGTTGACTACTTCCCAGGCGCTAATCTTAGCCATGCAGCACACCTCCTCAAGAATAAAACCCCGATCTCAGAAGAAATCCAAAAAGTCATACTGTCATTTGGACTGAACAACAGGAATCAAGGCAACCCCACCCACCTGAAAAAAAACTTGCAGGCAGTGCTGCAAGCAGCAAGGAAGACATTCCCGCAGGCTGAGATCATGATACCAATTATCAACTGCTCAGACGACCTACCAGAACACATCCGCGACAATGTAAAACGCCTTAATTACCTCATTAAGGAGACCAAGTGCCAAATCCCGAGATTACAAAGAGAAAAAAATTCCACGGGCAATGACAACATCCACTGGACCGCCTGAACAGCAAATGAGATGTGGAATACCTAGAAGGATTTTTTAGCATAAAGTTGACCTCCGGAGAGGCCCCCCAAAACGAAGATAAGGAGGTAATAAACCTCTCAAAACAACTAACACTATCAAAAGCCCAAAAGCTTCTGCTCAAAAAAGGTCTTTCATTTGTCTCATCGACGAACTTAAAAAATTCCTTAGCAGTAGATCTCTCACAATACCATAGGTGCCTAAAACTTTGCACATATTTCGGCCCGACAACACCCCCCCAAAGGAAACCCTTCCTCCCAGCCTCCCAATGAGAACCAGGGTCTGGTATAAATATCTGGTAGAATATTAATAGAACTAATAAACACGGATCAGCAAACGGTGGCCAAACTGGAACTAACAAAAGGATAAACCTAACCTCACCAAGGAAGAGGAACAAGCACTCCAGGACTTATGGGACAACACAAGCATAGTCATAAAGCCAGCAGACAAAGGCAGCGCCATACTCATCATGGACCGCACTACTGGACCGAAGTACTATACACCACTGACAGAGCCCATATATGAAGATATGGCGACTCACATATCAACCATTCTTGATTCCCTGAAAGATAAACACAAAAAAACAATGTATGTACCTAAAAGAGCAAAAATACACAAACCAGTTAACACCTGGATAAATAACATCCCACCGGGAAGACTCATAGTTTCGGACTGCAGCAGTGAGAGTTATGGCACTGCGGAGTACTTAGACTCGTTCTTAACCCCATTGTCCAACCGCCACCCGAGCTATTTAAAAGAACACTTCCAATTTTGTCCAAGAAATCAAACAAACGGAAATAAGAGGACCATGCAGACTCTTTACTATGGATGTGAAGAATCTGTATACCAATATTGACATCCCCCTGGGCGTGACAGCCATCCGAAAATGGCTTCAAAAATACCCTGTGGAGAACAGACCTGATGAGGAAATACTACAACTACTACACAAGTCTGATGAGAAACAATTTCCAATTTAATGGAAAATACTTCACCTTCAGATTAACCGGCAATTTCCACTGGATGCGGAACGTCTGCGGACCGGCTCCGCCGCGGAACGGCTGCATGCTCCGCCGTCCGTCAATACCCACTAGGTCCGGATTTGTTGCAGCACGGCTACGGCCATGACTGACAGCTGTAGTCACGAGGACCCACAATGTCTCGCGAATTTACGTAGAATAGAACCACAAAACCAACAGTTTGTTTCCATCCTGAGGAGTAGAGGGGAAACAACTCTGTGCTGTGTTTTCAAGGTGTAGTGCAGGGAAATATGATCCGCCATGAGCACTGTGTATTTTACTTTGAAAATTAACCAGATTTTTATTTTGTTTCTGTGCTCGACTTCCTGTCCCACACTATCTGCCGTGTGCTGAATTGCTGCGGAGCTCTCCGGCGTCCGTCAAAAATAGAAGCTCTGCGTATCTGCTCCGGAGGGCTGCGGACCGCCGGAGCTGGGATGGAGTAGGGACGCAGATGTTCCGCAGTCAGTGGAAATACACACATTGACTTTAATGGAAAACAAATGACTCCGTCGACGTTCCGCATCCAGTGGAAATTGCCGGTAAGGGAACAGCTATGGGTAAGCACTTTGCTCTGGCATATGCAAATATTTACATGGCAGAATGGGAAGAGACGGCTTTCCTTAAATGGGATAAGCTTCCCCAGAAATACTACCGATACTTGGATGACATTTGGGGAGTTTGGACCCATTCAGACGGGAATGAAGAGATCAGGGACTTTGTCCAAACCCTTAACGGTCACCATATTCTAATAAAACTGGACCCAATAATACACGACAAAGAAGTCAACTTCCTGGCGACTACAGTATTTAAAGGACCTGGTTTTGAAGAGACCGGGATCCTTGAAACCAAGGTGTATTTCAAACCCACTGACACACATGCCTTCTTGCACAAAAAAGTTTCCAAGGGGATACTGAAGTCTCAATTACTCAGGTTCCACAGAATATGTACAAACAAAACAGATAGGGACAAAACAACACAACTTTTAACGCAAACCCTGAGACGGAGGGGATATACAAGGACTTTCCTCCGGTAAATACAACGAGATGTATTCCAGAACCTTGCAAACCTCAACGATAACCCCTCTCTTGAAACCATAACACAAGACAAAGGGAACATCATCCCCTGATCTCTACCTTTTCAGAATACACAGTTAGGGCCAACCGGGCTATAAAGAAAAACTTTAAAGAAGTCCTTGCAACAGAACACCACAGACACTTGGCAACCAAGCACTTCAAAATAATATCGGCATACAGAAGAAAAGAAAAAAAAAGAACTTAAAAGACATTCTGGTTAGGGCCAAACTACACCCACCAATGTAAAAAAGGAGACCCCAAAACAACCACATAGCCAAAAACCGGAAAACAGGCACCACGATAACCTTACCAAAAAATATTTCCTTGGCACAAGACAATTGCGTCTACATAATACAACGTAGGAAATGCCCACTACAATATGTGGGAGAAACCCGCAACACTCTCAGGGCTCGTCTTGCAAACCACAAGTACAACATCACAAAAGGACACAAAATACTAAACACTTGGTCCAACACTTCCAGGAACATGGATTCCAAAACCTGACCCTGAGAGGTCTTGAACACAACCCGGAGTGGACCACCAACCAAAGACGAAGAGTGGAAAAACAGTGCATAAGGAAACTGGACACAGGCTTTCCTTTCAGATTAAACGAGAAAGACACCACCGAAGACCAGTGACGGCTTTTAGGAGCTATTAATATTCCAAAACTGTGAAAAACTTCCAATGTACATAATTTTGTTACAATTAACACACTTCTACCGAGTCAACCGTTCTCTGGGATATGTTTTCATGCTAATCGAATGTGACCAGTGTTATCGCAAACCGTTAATTAGCTTATAAAGCTAGCCGTCGGGGCACTGGTAAAGTAAAAATAAATTGCTATTTCTGTACCACTAACAAGGCTCAAAATAGCACCACTCTTCCACGGTAGCATAATGAGGGTCCCTACATGTAAACCAAAGCATTGAGAACTTTGTAAGTGTACAGACAGTTTATTAAAAAGATAAAAAGCGAAACGCCATGCAACAGTAACATAGCTTATAGCTTCATCGTTCGACTGGTCATGACTCTTTTCCCAAGATGGCGCCCACGTGTATACATGAACGGTACAGTCTGTATAAACTATCTTTTTAACCCCAACCCGTTCTTGTCCCGCATGTCACGGAAACGTAACTTATATAAGACCACCCGTGAGCTTTTCCTTAACCTAACCGCATCAAAAGAGATGCCAAAATTCCCGACCCCGCGCGTTTAGATAAAGTGCATTTAAATATGACGCTAAAGGAGACTTTTAGGATCAATACGCCAAAGACACCTGACCAAGCATCCGTATGTTACGCGATGGGAGTGAGAATGTGTTGTCTGGCCATATGACTGACAACTTGTTTGGCTCATTATATCATTAACATTAACCAGTGCTGGGTGGAATCAGCAGGCTAACTTTGTTGGCTAGGTAACTAACATTAACGTTAGCCAGTGGCCGCGCCTTGGCCACTTCACCTATTTGCCGAGACACAAGTTGACAGCCCCAGAGATGGACAATCTGTTTAGGCATCTCCCGATGTCCTCTGCTGCCTCGGCGGGGAGTAAAACAGATGGACTGCAGGCTCTTTGCTGCCGATGGCCCGCTAATTTGGGCAACACTCTTTTGTTGTATGGTATCATAGCGAAGACTATAACTCATAGCACTGACAGATTATTTCTGGTTAAAAAAAACACTTAAGCGGAGTGGGGAGGGGCAGTTGAAGCATGCACAGACGCTTAAACCAATCATAGCCTGGTTAAGGTGTATACATGCAGGAATACACCGGTTACTGAAGGAGTTCTCTAGGTCTGTTAACCGGGTTATAAGAATTCCGATGTGTGTTTTTTATCCTCTTAGTGTTTTTTTTGTCCTACAAATGTATTTTTTACATAATCTCGGCCCCTTCTAACGAGGCGCATTCAGGGATGGTTGGAATTTTGAGAATCCGACAACTTTTCACTTTCTAGGGTAAGTGTTTTTTCTTTGGTAATCTTTTAAACAAAACTTTTTCAAACCCCCCGGGCTTAATGTATAGTCAGGTTTTTAAACTGCATGTAAACACACCGACTGTCTGTGCATGATTCCCGCAGGATATAAACCCCCCAAACTTACCTTTTAAAGTAGCCTATGTGGGAATTTTTGGGGTACTGAAAAGGCTAGACGTCTTGACACCCAGCGCAAAATTCAAGGCAACGTAACCCTGTCTTTAAATAAACGTTTGTAACTAGCTATGAGAGTGTCTAACAATACTAAAATAAATACTGTAGGCTTCTACCGAGGCAGATAACATGGCTAAAGTCAGCTAGCTTCCTTGCTAACATAACTTCACAGAGAGTAGAAGAGTTTTTGTGTACACATTTACAAATATTCCAAATATTCTTTATGTTGTTTAAAAGTAAAAATACATTTTGTTTAATGGATAAAAGTTATTGTTTTTTACCCAGACATTTCAAAATAATACATTTTAAAGCTGTTATTGCAATACCACAATACCGTGATATTTTTGCTGAAGGTTATCATACGGCCAGATTCTCATACCGGCCCATGCCTAGTTCCCACTCTGCAGGAATTCTGTAGAGTCTGGGTGGCTGGGGCCCTTCTGCAGATATGGATTCATAAACTGGAGATGGAGGAGTGATGGTGAGAGCGGTAGTGCATGTTTGTTTGGGAAGGCATGAAAGACTTTGCGAGAGGTGACTGTGTCCTTGGCTCCTCATTCAGAATGGGTAGTGGGGAGGCTGTCTAACTCAAAGGGATCCAAGTCTTTCTGTGTGTGTGTGTGTGTGTGTGTGTGTGTGTGTGTGTGTGTGTGTGTGTGTGTTCGCGCTTCTCTTTTGTTTCTCTCTCTCCTGCCTTTAAACACTTGACTTGACAAGAGTGTTTAGCCGGAGGGGTGAGCGTATCAAATCTCCAAAGAGATTTTTCATCCCACACAGAGGGAACAAAAGACAGAAAATCCCCTTTATCTCATCCTTTTTCTCTCTCTTTCTGTTGTTGGTCACCAGCAGTGGTTTCACATTGACAGCTCTTCAGCTCATCCAACACACACACACACACACAATTAGTAAAACGCTAATGCTTTGTCATAAACATACTACATGGTGGAGAATAACGCAACAATACAATTCCTTCCTGCGTATTTTTTACTTTTGCTATGCATTAGCCAGTCCCGGGATTTCGAGAGGTCGCGATCGCAACAATTCACGCGAATTCAACCAATCACCGTGAATTTGGTGCGACTTGCAATTTTGACCAATCACTGCAACTTTACCACAAATTTGACCAATAACCGGAGTTTCCTGTGATTCAACCAATCACAGCAGTCCCACGTGTCAGACTTTGCGTCAATGTGTGATGCTGTGAGCCACTGACCAAGCGGGAGTGAGAACGGGTTGATGTAACACACGTAGGTCGCCAAATTCATATCCTTTGTTTCTGATATGAAGATGAGACGTGTGTGACTCAAACATCTCACATTTACCAACAAAACATACAGCCAACGACCATGCATAACATTTCAGACCGTCCTGTATACATTTTAATATGCTATGTCCTGCTACGCCCTGCAGTGCCCTGCTACGCCATTAACTACTACAACAACTACTATTTCTAGTCATAGTTCCATTATCTTTATTGTGACTATAATTGCCACTGTTCATCACACCCCCAACCGGCACCGGCAGACAACCACCCACCAAGAGCCTGGGTCTGAGGTTTCTCCCTAAAAGGAAGTTTTACTCACCACCTGAGGTTTCTGCATAAAAGGGAGTTTTTCCCCTCACCACTGTCGCACTAAATGCTTGCTCTTGGGGGAATTACTGGAATTGTTGGGTGTTTGTAAATTATAGAGTGTGGTCTAGACCTACTCTATCTGTAAAGTGTCTCGAGATAACTGTTGTTATGATTTTATATTGAATTAAATTGAACATCAATGTACGCTGTAACAATTTTTCACTCTAAAGTCACTGAAAGCTGCTGCTGTTTCAATCCTGTCAGCTCTCTGCAGTGGGCGGGGCTGCTGCTCAGTTGCCCCCGCGACTGACACACACAAACACACACGGTGGATGCAGGAAAAACCGGAGATGAGACGTACACGATGACCCAAATTGAGTACAGCGATGCTCGTTATTGTAAGTGCAATTTAAGTGCAAAGTTAAAGTCCAATAAGTACGTTATTAAACCGTATGAATGTGTGGCCCAGGCCAAGATCGGAAATTAACAATGTAAAGATCAACAAACCACTGACCCATATGTTCAAATTTGATTCATTCAATAAGTCATTTTTTTGTCTTAAATCCACCAGCCATTTTCATATTATACCAACATTTGCAGCATCGTGAGCCTTTTTAGTAAGGTTACTAGGAAAACTCAGCCCAGAGTAGATTTATTCTCCCCGAAACAAGTTTCCTTTGAATTTTTAAAGAATATCATGTGGCCTGGTAGAAAATGATGAGACCAGACACAACATTATTATTTGTGGGTTTCTTTTTATTCCCCGGCTGTACTAGGAACACAGTATTAATTGTCTAATTTTGGGAATGTGAATTGTTCACAATGATAACAAAAACAATACTTATTGTTCCCTTTCTGGATCAAATTAACATCTCCAGCAAAACAGTAAAACCACGGATACGTCCTCTGAGGACGACACCCGTTCCTGAAACACTTTCCCTGGCAAACCCTAACCTGGGCTCTTAATGTAGCTCAAAGCTGCTAGTGGTCATTTAATATTTTTTAACTCTTGACACTTGACAACAGTATTGGTTGGCTTCCTACATAAAGTATAAAACTAGGAATGCAACACAAATACATTTGGCAAACCATACAGTTTCCACAGTTACATCATATTAACTACAAAAGTGCATTAACTCATGCTGTATCTCCCCTCTAAACTGAGCAGAATCATACAAAATAAAAGTTCAGTTACCAAATCAACATAAATACAGCAGGATGATGTAATCAACGTGCTTTACAGACACGCTGTCCCGCTGTTCAGCCCTCTCTCAGCGCGGCGGGTATAGCACTCTTGATTGACTAACAATCTACAACCATCGGCAAAAATACAAAGTCATCATTCAACAACCTTATCGCTGTAGCTTATTTATACCCTTAGCTACTAATGGCGATAACCATTTTTGCATCTTACAAGTTTAGAAGGAAATTTTTTTAAATACACATTGCTGATAATACACATCTGCACAGCAGCTATTTCTTACCGGTACTACTCGCGGGTGCGCCGTGCATTACAGGAGCTCCGCACTTTGCGTGATCTACACTCAAGCTGATCTTAAAGTGAAAGTGTTACTTCAACTAAAAGAAACAGCTATTTCAGTTGTAACCTATTAAACCTATAGGTAAATCTATTTTAGCAGCCCAAAAATCACACTAACAAAAAACTTCTTTTTGTTGCAATTTTCACTCTCTCTCGCAACTTCATTGCAACAAAAATACAGAAGACATTGCAACTTTTATTGCAATTTTATACCAAAGCTCCCACAAAATAAGGCATTATTTCAATAAAAGGCCTCAAAATTCTGGAGGGACTGATTAGCCACATCAATAAAGGCTTTAAATACTTCAACAAGAGTGCTTTGGTTTTCATGCTGTTCTGATACTATTGGATTACCCCTGCACCAAAGAGCACCTTGTTAGATTTTTTTCAACCGCCAGCAAGAAGAAGCACTCCTTTTCTCTGTCTTCACTTCTTTGGGGGGGAAAAACCCAATGTCAAGTTGTTGCTGTGCTTACATAAGGTCACGGGGAGATTTAGTGATTTGAGAGCCCAGGGCAAACCCAGGGATGGGGCCTCTCCTGGGCCTTATTATTCTCCCCCTTTCCCTAACTGGGAATAAGGAGGGTATTAATGGTCATGGATGCAGTCAGGGACTATTGGTTTTTCTCTCACTGGAAGTACATCTATTTAAGCGCTGTATGTATTTAAAGCTGCACTGATCAAATTCGTAAATGAACAATGAATTATCACCAACTATGCGGTTCCCCTGAGCTCTACGGAGCAATTTAGCATCTATTTATTTGATTTCACAACCCGTTCTCACTCCAAATTCGTAAAATACGGATGTTTGGACAGTGGCTGTCAGTGTCTGAAATGACGAAAAAAGCGCCCTTCAGCGTGTTTGTATAACGTACCGGGGAGAGCAGCAGCTACACGGAAACGTAAGCCCACCCACGACCTTTTCCTAAACCCAACCGTCCCGTTCTTCCCACGTTTCACGGAAACGTAAGCTCACCCACAACCTTTTCCTTAACATAACTGCGTCAAAAGGGACGCCAATAGTCCTGACCAAACGCGTTTAGATAAAGCACGTTATATGACGCTAAAGGAGACTTTTAGCGTCAATAACAACGACAAAGGCACCTGACCAAGCGTCCGTATTTTATGAGATGGGAGTGAGAATCTTTTGGATTTTACAGCCTACAACTTTGTTTTAATTAATTTCACTTCATCAACCTGCTTTCTAGCAGCATGCAGCTTGGATGTTGGAGGAGACCAAAACCTGAGCTAAAAGAGTAAATATTGGACTTATATTCATCAGGTGGACACAAACCAAATGAATCTTAAAGGCAGGATTGGTAATGTTGAAAAGCTAGCAAGATTTGGAAGTAGCTTCTCCTCGGGGCTCTGTCTAACCCCTCCCCCTGCCCTCGGAGCTCCGCCCACACAGACGTGCATGAGCACTGCTGCGTCTACTTCATGTCTCATTCACCCGTAAGCAAGCACCTAATATACCGAATGTTTAAAATAAACAGGACTACTGTTAGCAATGCGGCGACGACATGCATTGAGTTCAGGCTCGTTCACCGGAGTACGCACAGTGGGGAAAGGAGGCATTTCATTGGTTATTTCCAAGCCGACCGCTAGGCAGTGATTGGTGGCCGTTTTTACGGGATTTCAGCAGCTACAGATGATAGATCTTTTTTGCTCGTTTTTCAAAGCTATTTATTACTGTCGAGGTGTAAAGCCCATTTCAAACAATATATATATAAAAAAAAAAGTATATTGGAAATGGTTACCAACCCTGCCTTTAAAGGGGCAGTAAGTGGTGCTGCGCAAAGATTGTTGATATTTCAACTCAACTGCCAAACAAATACAACCCCCCTTTCAGGATCTCCGCCCCCCAGATTCACAGACAGATAACTACTGACCGGCCAACACATTCACATGCTGGAATAATGTTTTGTGTGCACTCCTGTTTGTTTTCCATTAACACAGCCAGGGCTGTTGGCATCTGGGTAGCTCACCTGGGGTCCGTTTCAGAAAGCAGGTTTAGTGAAAACTCTGAGTTTGTTAACCCTGAGATGAGGGGAAACTCTGGGTTTTCCGTTTCAGAAAGAGAGGTAACTTAACCTCAGAGTCAGTTACTATGGTAACTGAGCCTGTGAACCTAACCTGGTCGGGAGCAGGTTTTCTTCAAGAAACCTCGAGTTTCTCTCAGTCTCCTCCCTCTCATACAGTGTCAGAGGGAGGAGACTGAGAGAAACTCGAGGTTTCTTCTCACTCATTTCCTCATTCATTCAGTCTGTATCAGGCGCATTTTAATGCAGTTTGTTATCTGCATGAATAAACAATAAAAACTTATTGTTAGGCAGATTATAAAACATTTTTTTCTCAAACATGTCATGTCCTTTTGTCGACGATCCCGTTGATGAAAAAGCTGCATTACTTCACAGAGAGTTTACGTCGGGAGATGATATTGAGTCCCGACTAAATGTATTTTCATTTCCACATTTTTTCACAGTCCAGATATGTAGATACCTTATCCGTCCTCATATCACTAACATCCACCATCGTGGACAGGCTTTAACATCCAAGCAGATTCTTTGTGTCCCATTATGTTTTTTGCAAACGGCAGTTTTCTTATTGGTGTTGCGGATCATACTGTAATAGTATTCAGGCTTCTGTATGCAGAGCCGTCAGAAAAGTGTGACTCACTCTGAAACGTTTTTTAAACGTTTTTTGTATTGTTCCCTGGACACAAACCAGTGAGAGCCATTAAAAAGAAATGATTATAAATTATAGTTCTGTTAGTGATCATGGTGCTGCAGCCTCAGAATGGGATATAGTAGTAGGCCTAGCTTACTTTTTCGCCCGCAGGATTGCACCTAAATGAAATTATAGGTGTAATACAATTCCAGTTTTCACCAGTAATATTATCAGTTAACTGTGATTAAATATGAAGTTAATACACTGTTAATGCTTACGCATTGACTCGAGCAGCAATTTTCTCCCACACCAATTCTCTCTCTGCTGCAGCAGCAGCCGCTGTCTTGCTTTTTTAACGAAATACATGTTCAAACTCGTTTGTACGCATGAGTATTTCCGCTGACCCGTTTGTGGTTGTTACCATGGTGAATCGTAGTATCATGGCTCCATTCATACTGCCTTTTTATTGTGGTGGTGCACGCGCGTGAACCTACTGGAAGTTGATTGAACCAACTCATATCAGCTGTTCTGGAACCGAAAACTGAGTTTCCCATCTCAAGGTTAAAAAAACTCAGACATCAGTGTTAGACTCAGAGTTTGTTAAACCTCCTTCCTGAAACGGACCCCAGGTAGAGCGTGCTTCCAAATGAATAAAATATATTTTTTTCAGCCCACACAGAAGATGGGCTAGGTGACCGTGAGAAGCTATTCACTGAATTTGACAAAAAGTGTATTGATTAAAATCACTTACTATACCTTTAATGTTGCTTTGTTTCAAATGAATGTGTAAAGAAACTGTTTGCTAACATGTTAGCCATATCAACTTTATAAAGTGATAACATGTCAATGTTGTGGTTACAGCTTGTTTCGCTGCCCCAAAGTGGCCAAAAACAAGTACTGCTTTTAGTACTTTTGAGGTAATATTGACTGATGCTTTCCATTTATGCTAGTTTACTTCCACTTCATTTCAGAGGAAAACATACTTTCTCTGTATTTTATAAATTTACTTTCCTATATTTATCTGACAGCTAGTTCATTTGCATATTAAAAGGGGAACTTTATCGGTTTCACACCCAGAGCTCAGTTTACTTGTCACAGGGAGTTCTCATTCTGTTGTGTAATGTCTTCTGTGGAGAAGCCTGATGACAGAGTACTCTTGTCCAGAGCTTGTGTGACAAAACAGAGGTGACGAGTTTTGTTCGCAGGGGGCCATCCTGTATAATGAGTACTTCCACTCTTGTAGGTATTACTTTAAATGCAGGACTGTTGCAGTGTCGCAGCTTTCATTAGTATACATAATATAAAAACAAAGGAATATAATGCAAGCCTTTCAGGCATTCTGTTTGGCTTTCAAATATTTATTCGCCTGTAAATGAACTTGATTTTAATATTATCACTGCTAAGTCACACGATTTACTCTTCCCTTTTTGGTATCTTTTGCCTGGGTAAGTAACCTCTTTAAATGTGCATATGGCACTTATTGTCACAAACTCAGACTCAGGACAAAGAATAAAATCCAAATTAAAATGTTTAATGAAGGTACTTGTCAGGCAAACAAAAGTCAAAAACAGTATTAAAAAAAAACAAGGTAGAGCCCAAGAGGTAAAAAACACAGGAGATTGCAAAGGAGAGTGGTGCCAAAGGCAGTGTCAAAAATACCGGAAAAACTCAGGAGACTTCAGGTTAAACTGCTCTTACTGCTTTACAGGAGACAAAACACTGGAAGATCTGTCAAAGCACTGAAGCGACAATAGCAAAGGAGCCCGTATGCCATGTAGAGACAAGACCAGACAACAACTGAGGACTGGAGATTGTTTTTGTAGATGGATTAACAAGCTGAAACAGGCAACAGGTGAAGAGTGCTAATAGGCTGGGGACAGTGAACGATGATACTGATTGAGGGGAGAATGGATAGTGGGCATGGCTGAGGGAGAGCCCAGTGCCGGTGTGTGACTTATCCACCTCAACGATACCTTCATTGATTAATGAATTTATTAAACCCCTGGACTTTAAAGGGTAACTACTGTTTTTTTCAACCTGGAACCTTATTTTCCTGTGTTTTGGTGTCTAAATGACTGATGGAACAACAATCGTTGACATTGGTCCAGTATTAAGGGACATCGCTGCAGTTGGCAGCAGAGAAACAAGCTACAATGTAAGTTAACAGGACAATTGTGCAGCTTGTATTTACCTTCACAAAAGTGCTCGTTTTGACAGTGACAGGCTCAGATTAATATTCTAGGTGTCTGACAACATTATGGAAAGGAATTCTAAGGTCGACCTGTTAAAGAGTAAGACCCTTTTTTTAAACATCTGCGAAATTGCGATTGCTAAACCCACCAGACTCCATGTAAATAAACAGTAATTATAGCATTGTAAAAAAAATACACTTCATTCAAAGTCGAAGAAACAAAACCATGAAAAGGCGTTTTGGGTCGTCTTCTCACTTTTCCAACCATCACAACTCTAGTTTTGTTTGAAATAAACAGTTTACCGATTCACAATATGTTGTCTCTATACATGCTAAAAGAGAGTGTGTGTGTATATATATTTTTTTATTAAATGGAGTCTGGTGGGTTTAGCACTAGCGACCTCAGAGCTGTTTATGGTTAAACAGAAAGGTCTCAAGAGGTTTTAAAAAGGTCTGTCTGTAGGGATCCTTTCCATAATGTCATCACACTTAGAATAATCTGAGCCTGTCAGTGGCAAATAAAGAACTTTTAGTTGACCAAATTGACGCTGAACATTTACTGCACAGGGTTACATTGCAGCCCAGTCTGTGGCTGCCAGTTGCAGCGCTCATGCTTAATCCTGGACCAATGTCAAAGATTGTCGTTCCTATTAGTTACTTACAAACAAAAACATAGGAAAATAGAGAGATCCAGGTTAGTTACCCTTTCTGCTCATGTTCAAAACGTATCACAATACAATAGAACTTCTCATCTGTTTTTCTGAGACTTTGGAAAGTTGTAATTTTGAGAAAAACCATAAAATTGTAATTTAAATTGGAATAAAAGGCACAATATTTAAATCAGTCACAGATCATGTGTACGCAGCTTGCGGGAGAGTAAGAGACAGGCACAAGTAGTTTACTTGTTCTGATGCTGTAATGACAGTAAAGTGACCACTGACCTCATGTTTACATTTAATGGTAATTGGTTTTTGCACTGTAATGACCAACCCATTCTCACTCAAAACTTGGGAAGTGCCTCGCAACGTCAGATACGACGCAAAACCCCCATTCAGAGTGTGTGTCGAACGCACAGGGCAGAGCAGCAGCTACGTGGCACTTGAAGATTATGTAGTATTAAGAGAGACAATGGTAGCGAGTAGTATGAAAGCCTGAAATTCCACGTAAGGAGGTTGGTTGGGGCGATGAATGGGTCAAACACAGGACTTTCACCCAGGAGACCGGGGTTCATGTCCCGCGTGTCACGTTTTCTAAACCAAACTGTCCCGTGTGTCACGGAAACGTACCTTTTATAAGCCCACCCACCATCTATTCTTAAACCTAACTGTCAGAAGTGATGGCAATAGTCCCAACCCAGCACATTTAGATATGACGCTAAAGGAGTTTTAGCGTCAATAACAATGCCAAGGAACCTGACCAAGCGGCCGTAATTCATGCAATGGGAGTGAGAATGTGTTGTAATGACAGTAATAATACTTTGTTTACATTTCTGAATGTTAAGCACCATTCAATTAAAATCTGACTGAACTAAAAAACAGCACATTGTATTTTCTGTATTTATCTCTAAAGCATTTATCAGTAATAGTTAAAAATGGGAAAATTGCAACGCAGGTCTGTTAGAGTCAATGGGAAACCGGGGACAGGGGGCACTCAGGAAAAAGGGACCGAGGGCACTCTTGGGGAATGGTCATAGCCGGTTCAGGGCGGCTGCTAGCCAGCCGGGATTCTGGGCGGCTGCTAGCCAGCCGGGATTCTGGGAGGCTGCTAGCCAGCCGGGATTCTGGGAGGCTGCTAGCCAGCCGGGGTTCGAGGAGGCTGCTAGCCAGCCGGGGTTCGGGGGAGGCTGCTAGCCAGCCGGGGTTCATGGAGGCTGCTAGCCAGCCGGGGTTTCGGGGAGAGGCTGTTAGCCAGCCGGGGTTCAGGGGGGCAGCTAGCCAGCCGGGGTTCAGGGGGGCTGCTACACAGACGGGACTCTGGGTTTTATCAAAATAAAACAGGAAACAGAAAAATACACAATCCACAGGATACACCACGGAACAGAAATATACACAATCCACAGAATAATACACAGTGAAAACAAGAGAACAGAAAAATACCCAATCACAACAATACATATACAAACAGAAATATGCAAACCACAACACATTGTAGCTTGTTTCACCACCGCCGACTGCAGCAATCTTGCTTAATACTGGACCAATGTCAAAGATTATTGTTCCCATCAGTCACTTAGACACAAAAACATAGGAAAATTGGGTTGAAAAAAACGGTAGTCACCCTTTAATACTAATGCATCTTGGGAAAATAAAGAAAAAGGCGAAAGGAAGGAAGGAAGGAAGGAAGGAAGGAAGGAAGGAAGGAAATTACACTGCAGCCAGTATATTACTGTAAATTCAAATAATATGGTAAGACACTGTATGTCTATTTACAGTGAAATACCTTAAAATTTAAAGACAGGGGCGCCTGGTTTGCACACCTGGTAGAGCGCGCGACCATTTATAGAGGTTTACTCCTTGACAAAGCGGCCGTGGGTTCGACACTGACCTGCGGCTGCATGTCATTCCCCCTCTCTCTCTCCTTTCAAGTCTAAGCTGTTTTATACAAATAAAGGCCTAAAATGCCCCCCAAAAAAATCATCTTTAAAATCTGTCTGTCTGTTACAATGCATTATGTAATAAAACGTCAAAATGTAATACATTTTCACTTTATTATGTAAGAACACCTGCATTATGTAATAAGCATTTTGTAACAAAAGTGAAAGCAATATGTAATACATTTCATGACGTGTATTGACCAATGAAAGGTAATACTAATCTACTGAACAAATAGTATATTTTTAAGAATAGTTTTGAGTCACCATGATTCACGCTAGAATTCATAAAATAAACCTGACGATGTTATATAAAATGAATGAAAACATTCATTTTGGTTGGTTAATCCATAATGCACTATATTACATTTTCCTAAAAAAAAAAAGTGCAACCTCCGCATTTTGTAAGAACTTATAACATTATATAATTACGTATTACAAAATGCAGAGAAATTCATTAAATATTGGGTTCAGGTTTTTGTCAATCGTGGAATGCTTACGAATTACAATGCTTAACTTTTCGTAGCTTTTTGAACGAATGGTTCATGAGAACAGGCTGGACTATTACATATTGCGGATGTTATTACATAATGAAGTGAATACTAATTACATTTTGACATTTTATTACATAATGCAGGTGTTATATAATAAATCTGAGTCAATGTTAGAGTCTGTTTACACACACTGTGTAAGGAGGGAAGGAGCCCAACTGATTCCAAAAGCTGTATCTGCTGCTGATGCTAAAATGTCAGTGATAGGAGAGATACAGCATAATCACAGAAAACCTCAAATTATAATCTGAATGTACAGCACACGTTGTAAAAACGTTTTGCAGTAACATTCATCTCCTTTATTGTTACAACTTTTTGCAGGAGACAAACTTTGACAAAATGTATGAAAAATGATTACACAGCAGCATTTTGCCTGCAACTCCCCAATGTTGCATCATCTTCCTGGAAATTGCTGAGCACTCTGTTGTGTAATGAACTCAGTATTTATCACTGTGTCCTGGAATCTCCCCGTGTGTCTTTATACAGTGATGTATGACTTAAGCCTTGAATTCCTTTCCAGTGTCTTTATCTCAAACTTGGTTTGGCAAACTATTTGGTCTGTTTTCACTTGAGCAACAGACTGTTGCATTTGCTGTCTTGTAGGAAGGGAGGTGATCATGTTTGTGCTTGCCCCTCATTATGCAGTATAACCAGCCTTTTAATGGCATAATAAAAGGAACATTGTTGGGGTTTCCAGCCCCTGGAAAACCTAGAAACCCTGGAAAAAGAGTTTTCCTATTCTAAAAAACACCTGGGTATAGACAAGAAAAACTATAGACTGTTCAAACTATAATTAAAGCTGTAAATAGCATCATATAACCTTTGACCCCTCTAGTTACTCTAACTTCCGTCAAAAAACGGGGTACACCAGATGATACGTTCAAGAGCAATAGTAAGTCATAATGGTCCCTATCTTGCACCTGGCGCAGCGCAGCGCAAAGCCCGACGCAAGTGTCTTTGCTAGTTTAAGACCGATGCAGTTGTCAATTTCCTGTCCAGCGCCCACGTCGTTTAAATAGCAAATCCACCTGCACCCAACTTTGCGCCCATGGGCGTGCTGGTCTTACAGGGAGGTGTGTTCAAATGCATTCTTGGCGTATTGCTATCTTGAGGCAGCGGAAAGTGATCGCACCATTGACCAACAAAAACCTGGTCTAAAGTCAATAATGCAGCATTCCATTGTTATTTTAACAGTGCATCAGTAAAATGTGCCTATGCTCGTGCACAGAGTACGCACACTATGCTTGTTACACACACAGGGACGCGCAGCAGCACACAAACATGCAAAAAGATTAAAAAAACATATATATATTACAATGTGAAATAGTATTATGAGATGATCTGCTTGTGTGCTTTCACTTCACGCACAAGCAGATCAGTTTCTTCTCCTGAAAATCTCTCCTTCCTGCTTAGCAAATTCGCCCTCATAATAGCAATGCGCCAAGGTACAAACACGCCTGGCTTTTAAAGGGAATGGGAGATGACACTCTGAATGGTTTATTGCGTGTTATGCCCAAAACACACCTAGGACTAATTGAGACACTAAGTACAACCCTTTTTGAACCATGCGCCTGGCGCACGAACCCTTTTTTCCGCCATTAAACTACCAAAAGTGGATTTGTACATGCCCTAAATGCACCTGTACCAGGCGCTTCACGCCGTGCGCTTAAATCGTTAAAATAGGGCCCACAATGTTGCAGAATTATACTCAGTAACCCTAATACCGATTTTCTTTCTGCCACACAGTATTATTTTTTCATTGATTACATATACATTTGCAACACAGTAATACAGCAAGTTTATTGTGTGTTGGGGAGATTTTTCTATAGCAGCGGGGCTTTGCTGCTGTTTAATGCATATAGGGGAAACACTGAGAGACTCAGACCTCAGACTTTGGATTCATAGACAATATGGCTCCCTATAATAATTCCCTAATATTGAGGAAGACCCTACACCTGCAAAGGTTTTACTTAATACTGAGGGAGGAGGTAAAATGCTGAAATGGTGTTGTATATTTTCCACTACTGTCTGATATTTTATAGACTGAAGGTTGATTAATTGCAGATAATCAGCAGATGAAATGACAATACAAGTATAAAAAGTATAAAAAAGAGTATAGTCATGTGAAAAAAGTAGGACACCCATGCTAAAGTTGACTAAAAAGAAGAATAAAAAAATCATCTTTTGCAAATTGATCATCACATACCCTTCACCATACCTAGAGATTGGCATGGGGTACTTTCCATAAAATCATCTCTCAATGCAAATCAAACCAGCTATTAGGCTAACTGAAATAAAACCATGCCAATCTCTAGATATGGTGAAGGGGATGTGATGATGTGGGGCTATTTTAATTCCAAAGGCCAAGGGAACTTTATCAGGATGCGTAGTATCCTGGATCCACTAAATAACTGGCCTTTAAAAATAAAAATCTGCCTGCCTCTATGGGAATTTAACATAGGGGTGTGTATACTTATGCCCTCTGTATTTTAAGGAAGAACATTTATTTATTTACGATACATTATTCATTCACAAACAAAATTGGTGTCCTTAAAGGTTGGATTTTTCCTCTCTTTTTTTAATTAAGGCATTAAGATCAATTTCCAAAAGGTGATTTTTTTATTCCTCTTTTTAGTCAACTTTAGCATGGGTGTCCTAATTTTTTCACATAACTGTATATTGCAAATAACTGTAGTGATACATTTATGTACCTAACTCCAGTTAAAAACAACTTTATCAAATAAACATGTTGAAACTATTACTATTATTGGTGATTTATAACTGCTGTCAGCAGTTGTGCCAGAGTGCGTCATTCCAAACAGTTTTGAGTGCCTTCCTTTTTTTTAAAAAGGCTTCTCTTTTAAATTGTATTGGGTGGTGACAGAGGTTTCACAAGGGGATTTACAACCACAAACTGAAACTACTGTATGCATACAGAATTTAGTGATTTAGTAATAGTAATACTAATTGTGTTGCCTAAGGGGACGGACAGGTGAGGAACACTGAGTGTAATCATATTTTGTTTGTTGCCAGGGAAAACTGCACAGGGCACCTTTAAAGGAGACATACTGGGATTCCTCAAATAAAAGCCGGGGCCTTTATTTACCTGAACTGCAGAAAGTACCAGGCTTTTATTTGAATCACGCTTTTGTTAGAGGCAGGCCTTTTTTCTAATTCCATCTGTTTGATAAGTATAATTGTTTTAAATAAACTGTTTTAAATGAAAAGACATAGCGTTCCAGTCGACAGAGATCATTCATTTTTTAAGAAACATTTGCAAAAATATCACCATATACAACAACAGCCAGAAGGGCGACAAAGCAATTTGTGTCCAAATTAATCAAACACCACCATTGTGTCAGTTTGAACCCTGTAAACGTACCGGGTATTTATTTCACATTGCTACAGGTACTACGGTATTGCTGGTTGCTAATTTTTACGTTTGACTTGTGTTCTGGGTTTCACATGGTTACATGCTTTAATGTTCAAATGCCCCGCCACTTTACACACATACGTCGCGACTGGTGTGATCCCATCGCAAGATGGTCTCCATTTGTGAAGTTTTTTTTTAAAGATTGATTTGGAGCCCAGAGCCACAGGCTACATTTACATTCTTAAATTGTTTTTAAGCTACAGTTTTTAAGTGGCATTTTGAGCCAAAAGCACACAAGTGTTTTTAGCTCCAGTAGAAGAAGTAATCTCCGTTTAAACCCCCACACCAAAATATCTCATCAACGTTCTCGTATACCGGGCGTAAACAGGAGGCAGCGTGTAGACTCCACCCGCTGCTGGTAGTTGCCATGGTAACGTTAGTAGCTTAGTCTCAGAGAACGAGACGTTGGGACCGATAAAACTCAATCAGTGTCGGTGTTGCCAAAGGTCTCCGTTTGCGTTAAACATTTTGCGTACACTAAAGACAGTGAAGACCAACCATAAGGACAGGCTTTTATATCTTTTGATGTAATGTGCTGGCTATAAATTAATTATTATAGTCATTGTTAACAAGTAATATAATACACCTAGGTGATTGTAACGTATTAATGTTAACGTTTAACTCCCTCACACTTGGCTAGACAGCTATCTTTACTTTACTCTCCAATTCAAGACACAAACAGTTTTACAAGACCCGCCCTCTAGTGAAAATGCGGTCCTGAAAGTGCAGCCTCCGGTGCTGCAGCTATATGCTACTCGTCGAGACTGCAACACAACCCCGCAGATTCCAAACCCAAACGGGTCAGAAGTGTTTCCAAATGTCTCTGGTTTATGGGTTCGGAAACGCCAGAGCAGGAGGAATGAGAGGGGGAAACGTAGCAGAAGATATTCCTTTTTAAACTGAAACTTAGCACTGCAAATGTAGCCTCAAGCAGAGAGTAGTGAAGTCAGAGTTCCGAGAGATGAAATGTTTTCAGTCTTTTCAGAGAGTATTTTATTAGAAGGATAAACCCCTAGAGATGAATCATCTCACGAATCTTCACACTATTACTCAAATATACAGGAAATACAAAACACAAAATACATTCACACATACACACAGCATGCTCCCAAGCCTAACTACTCCAACAATAATTGATTTTTGCCATTTGCCATTTTTTATAAAAACAAATTTGCTTTCTCATGAAGGTATTGGTATCCTAATCATTGTTGGATCCCGTATTTTAGTGCATGTGTTGTTTTTAAACCCTTTTTTTTGCCTCTTTTTCTTCAGTGTTTCAAAATGTCACCACCATGAGTACAAAGTTGAGCTGCATTTGTTGTAAATGTTGCAATACAAATAAACTTGTGTAAAGTGTGTGTATGGCTGTAGTGGAATTGTTCCGTATAAATCAATAGTTTTGGAACACGCTGTTCCACACCCCACCACTGTGAGAAACCTGGCTTAAAGTGTCTGCTGTCCTCTCCCAGCCCATTCCTACTGGTTGCCATGGATAAAACTATCCTGGGACAGAAGTTCTATAGCTTTTGTTATTATAGGGAACTATTATTATAGGGAACTTGAAACCAACGGTATCATGATCACCTTTCACTAAAAAACCGCAACACCTCACCCAAGTGAGCAACAGATGGTTTTAGAAATAATTGTAAGGCTTGACAGAAACAGAGAGGGAGAGGGGGGGGGGAGGGACTACAGAAAAGCAGACACACGATGAGACAGCAATACAGACCAGAGTAACTACGAAAGTTTGAAGTCAGAGGGGTTAGGAGCACGCCTCCAGGGTTTACAGTGAGAGATTAGTGAGTGGAGCATGAATGACAATGAGAGACAGAGAGAGAGAGTTTTGTAACTTTGCTTGTACCAGTCACACACGCTGAGTCAGTGCTGGCTAGAACAGATCCCAGGCGAAACACACTTTGAGTCCCTTCCAAAAAGAGAGAGAGAGAGCCTGCTTAGGGTTGAGTGTGTTAGGCAGTGTTTCAAAAATGACCAAAAGGTCTGCATCTACTCAGAATGGTGGAAAAGTCGAAGCAAGTGGACACAAAGTTTCCCAAAATGGGACTCTGCAGGACGGAGACGACAGGAAGGTGGGACTGGGGAAGAAGGTGACGCTGCTCCGAGGGATCTCCATTATCATCGGCACCATCATTGGAGCTGGGATCTTCATCTCTCCAAAGGGCATCCTGAAGCACTCCGGCAGTTTAGGAATGTCCCTGATAGTGTGGATCGCCTGCGGGGTGCTGTCACTCTTCGGTGAGTTAGTTCACAGTTGGATCCGTATGAAAAAGCTGTCTTTTCTATATTTTGAGAGTTGCTACATTAAATGGGAAAGGTGCTGGTGGATGTTACAAAATATGTTTACTGTCTGTACACAGACTGTTCCCAAAAAGTTTGTGTATCAGAAGTTTTGGGTATTATATCAATCCAATTTGTCAAAAAAAGAAAAAAGAAATACGTGGATGGTTCCATACAACACTCTTCACAAGTAGAATAAATCAGTTCACTACTTTCGTTGAATTTGGGTGTTTTACTAAATTGTATAGCATTTATTACAAAAATGGATAAAAGAACGTTGAAAAAAGAGAAAGCTTAAAAAAACGTTAAAAAAAAGCAAAAAAAAAAAAAAGCAGAACAAATCAATCAGAACATCGGAAAAAACGACAAAAAACATGGAAAAAAACGACAAAAAGTGTCAAAAAAAAGACGACCAAAACATTGGAAAAAAAAAAGTTTTAATTTTAAATTTGGACCCAGAAAAAATAAAAGATTTGCATGGTCGACAGAAAGACGACACAAGGGTTAAATAACTCCTGAGAACAAATGAAGAAAATGATCAACAGAAGTCCATAAGTATAGCAATGTAACACATCAAATGTCTTCTTCCTAGAGTGTGCTTTTCCAATTATTTTTATAAAAATAGATGTCACATAAAAAGGGAAACTACCCAGCAACTGCTGGGTAGTTTCCCTTTTTAAGTAAGTACAACTTACTGTTTAATTCCTTACTAAAAACATTGGCATAAGCTTAATGTGCTGTTTATGGACAAAACTAAGTTAAGCAGAAGTTAAGCATGGTTTTTATGTACAATTTATGAGCGAAAACTACTCTTTTATAACTAAAAGCCAAGTTTTTGCTTGCTTTGTCGGCTCAGCTCACGTTGCTCTTTTATTGTTATAAAAACCATGATTAAGCTTGGTTTTATGATGCACAACAATATACAGTATACAATCAATTGTTTTTTATATTCATCTTTAGTGCAAAAAGTGTTAGGCAAGTTACTCAGGAAGTGTAATATGTTACTCTTTACTTATTACTCCTTAAAAAAGTAATAATATTACTTCACTTATTACTTAGCATCATGGGTAATTAGTTGCATTACCAGTTATATTACTTTATTACTTTTGCGCCCCCCCCCCCAAAAAAAAAAAAAAAATTTAAAATAACAACAACACACAAAACACACGCACAACCTGCCAGTTCCTTTAGAACTCGTTCTACTTAATTGGAACAAAAACATTCTGCATTCAGGCTGTAACTGTATGTTACGAAGACTATCACACATTTACATAGGCCTATTACGTTTTTTGTCGAGTTTCCCATACAGTAGGCTCACATTATAAAAAAGGACCTGGCGACGCAGAACCCCATTCACCATAGTAACTCGCTGTGCCTGCGAGAGAGGAGAGGCTCAAATTGACATGCTGGATGTCATCCATGTTCCCACTCGGATCAAAGCCTCTATATAATGACAATACTTCCAGCTGTTGAAATTATTCCTCTCTCTCCGTCACCCTCCAGCCTTCGTTTAGCTTTTTAGCTAGCGTACGCGTCACATCATTTAAGAAAAGCTTACCTGGCACAAAAAACAAATCACATTCTGGTAACGCAGTGTTCCTTGGATAAGTAACTGTAATAGAATTAATAGGGCTGTCAAAATAACGCGTTAATTACGATTAATTAATCTGAGAAAAAATAACGTGTTAAAAAAAAATAACGCAGATTAATCCATTCCATATTGACGTTTGACCCGGAGCCGTCCTAGCCACCATTTGACTGTAAAATGAAGGAGGGAGACGAGAAAGCGCTGCCTGGATCATGGATTGGAACAATTACTTATAAAAATCTTCTTCCTGGTACCGAAATTCGGTGCTAAGGCACCGGTGCCTTAACAACCGGTATCTACTGGACCGAATAGCAACGCAAATTTCGGCTCCTCATTTCGGCGCCACTGATATGTCTGCGCTGCTCTCTGATGGTCTGAAAACGGACGTTACATTACGCATTGCTGCACGTGACGCTAGTTAACACTATACTCGACAGCAGCTAACGTTAGCCTACCGCTAGCTAGTAGCTGGATTAAACACGGAAAATGCTGACAGCTAAAGCTAAACAGTGTAAAGTGTGACTGTGTTTCACTGTAGAGGATTCAACACCGGGATGAAACTGGTAAGTTATTGTTAAATGCCCTTCTCCCATCTGGTGGTTGTTTTTGTCGTTCAACAGCAATTTACTAGTGAAATAAGTTATTGTTATAGTTATACATTATTATTAAATCATTTAATTGTGACCATATGGCCTAGAAATAAACAAGCCGTTATTTAATGTCGCCAACTGTTGTTTAGTACCCTTTTTTTTCTTTTCTTTTTTTTTTACTTTCTTAAAGAATATCAGTTCAGGCATCATTAAGGCACCAGGCAGAAATTATGTATGCGATTAATTTAGATTAATTAATCACAGAGTATGTAATTAATTCGATTCCATTTTTTAATCGATTGACAGCTCTAAAAATTAATGTTTGGGAAATTGTAATACTTTACGCCAGGGATCATCAACAGGGGTCCTCAGATTTAACGCAGGGGGGGCTCCAAATTATTGTAAAATGTTTAAGTTTTTTCAAAAATTTAAAAATCGTTTTTTTCAACCTGGACCCTATTTTCTTATGTTTTTGTGTCTAAATAACTGATGGGAACAACAATCTTTGACATTGGTCCAGTAATAAGCGAGATAGGCGAAACAAGCTACAATGTAAGTTAACAGGGCAATTGTCCAGCTTGTATTTACCTTCACAAAAGTGCTCGTTTTACCACTGACAGGCTCAGATTAATATTCTAAGTGTCTGACAACATTATGGAAAGGATTTCTAAGGAGGTCGACCTTTCTGTTAAAGAGTAAGGTCCTTTTTTTAAACATAAAAACATCCTCGAAATTGCGTTTACTAAACCCACCAGAATCCATGTAAATAAACAGTCATTTTAGCATCGTAAAATACACTTCATTCAAAGTCGACAGAAACAAAATAAAACTAAAGTCGTTTCAGGAAGTCTTTCCACTTTTCCAACCATTACAACTCTAGTTTTGGTTGAAATAAAAGACAGTATACCCGTTTACATGTGAAAATTACTGTATGTTGGCTCTATACACGCTAAAAGTAATTTATTTTAAAAGGAGTCTGGTGGATTTAGCTCAAGCGACCTCAGAGCTGTTTCTGCTTAACAGAAAGGTCTTAAAAAGGCCTATCTCTGTAGTGAGCCTTTCCATGTTGTTGTCAAACACTTAAAAAAAGTCAGCAGTGTCTTGAAGTATGAGACATGACGCATTTATTAACATTTAACTGAAACCACAGTCTTTCCTTAACCCTAACCGAAGTGCTTGTGTTGCCTAAAAAGCAAGCCTCTTTCAGTCAAATTCCAAAATATTTATTTATGTATTTATTTTTCAGTCAAAATTCAAAAGAAGTTTTGATTGAATCCCAGGATACATCTTTTGTTTATATCACAGTTATGTGACCCAGATAATGTAACAACAGCCTATGAAATAAACTACACCTCTTTATTATCATAAAATGTTATTTTATTCTTAAATAATCACCCCTTAGGACCTTAGCTAAGGTTAGCAATTCATTGCGGTTAAACATAGAAACGCCGATCACTTAAAAATATTGTGAATTATGTAATAATTGTTACAGGCCTATGTAGTACTATATAACAGCAATTTCCAGGAGACAGAGTTGAAATATCAGTGCTGCAGAAGGCGGTGGTGAAGTAATGCCTTGCACATCTGTGTATTCTAGCATATATTGTTGCAGTATCCTTAAATCCTTCAGATTTTGTGCAGTAATGAAACGTCCAAGCACATTATCCTTATATCCTTATCCTTAACCACTTTCCCGCTTCCCTTAATTCGTATTCCCTTAACTTGTAATTAAAACTTGTCCGTGTAAATCAGTTTTTCTCAAGTTATGGGTTGAGATCCTGAAAGGCTCCTACAGTCTGGCGGATCATGGGGCCCAGGGAGGGACTGTACATCTCTGTAGATGTGGCTGAGACAGTTTGACAGCCCTGGGGACTGTTTTGTGCCTGCCTTCTTGTTTTAGAGCCAGAGCTAATCTGTCACCTCTGTCACTGCAGGAGCCCTGTCCTACGCCGAACTGGGGACTTGTATTAAGAAGTCTGGGGGGCATTACACGTATATACTGGAAGCCTTTGGACCTCAGATGGCTTTCGTAAGGCTGTGGGCTGATCTCATTGCTATAAGGTAATGTCTCCCTCTTCCTTACCTCAAGTTTCATGAACCTACAGTCGCCTTAAAACTGCATTAAAGGTAGAGTAAGTGATGTAAATGTGCCGGCCGGCCAGTAGTTATCTGTCAGTGAATCTGGGGGGCAGAGCTTCTGAAGTTGCAAAACTTCTTGACAGCGCTAACATTTGAGGGGATAGAAACTCTGAGAGTCCAAAATTGAAGAGGCTATTCTATTAGCTGTGTCACCCCATGGAACTTTATACAACCTTGCTACACTAAAGAGGCATGGTGTGCAGTCAGTTGTAAGAGTCAATGGCACATATACATTCCCTTGAATTAAGTGTTTTAACTTACTGTCCAGTGACTGAGTAGTAGCCACTATGTCACCAGGCTTCCAACGCCACTTATTTCAGGAGGATGTGCAAATGAATTTCACAATGCCACTGATCTGACTGGGCACTAACTCTGGTTGTAGTAATACTCCACCGAAAATCTATTATTTGAGTCTTAAACACTCTCTGCCTGTAGGCTTGAAAAGTAGCTCTGAAAGTTTGTAGCTTTATGAAGAACGGCAGCTGTTCTCAGTTTGGATTTGCGGCAGTTACGATGGATTCTAATGGCAACCCAAAGACATTGAGTAGATATGTTTCAAAATGTCCACAGAAACTTCTCAAATGCTGCAGCATAATTGATTTCTAACTGTGTTCCAGACAGTTTATCTACACCAGAGTTGAATACTACTTCTGTGTCACACATTTTTACCTCCTCATAGTCTCACATTGCAAGACCTTCCTCCACAGTGCTCCGGAGAAAGGTCTGGCTTGTCCACACAGATGGGAGAAAAATGTGCTCTGGTTAATTGGCATTTCTTTAAACCAATCACAATCAAGGAACTGGTTTCAGTGGAACATGTGTACGTTCAAAAGACAGAAAACTCAGATTGGACAGATAGTCTAGCTAGCTGAATGTTTTTACCCTGCAGAGATCTGAGGAGCAGTTAAAGGTCCAATGTGTAGGAATTTCTGTATAATTTCTATGGTTAACTGCTCCTCAGATCTCTGCAGGGTAAATCCAGACAGCTAGCTAGACTATCTGTCCAATCTGAGTTTTCTGTTTCACGACTAAAACAACTTTTGAACGTCCACATGTTCCACCAAAACAAGTTCCTTCCGCCTTTTGCAGAGGCGCAGTTGCTCCGTGCGGCACTTTGACAATTGTGATTGGTTTAAAGAAAGGCCAATAAACCAGAGCACATTTTTTCTCCCATCCCAGAATGCTGTGTGGACTAGCCAGACCTTTCTCCGCAGCGCTGTGGAGGAAGGTCTGGCAATGCGAGACTACTTTTTTGTTAAAGAGTATAATCCGTTTTGTTTAACCAGAAACAGCTCCAAAATCGCGACCGCCAAATTCACCAGACTCAATTTAAATAAACGATACTTTTAGCATGTGTGGAGCCAGCAAATTCACATGTAAATGGGTGAATTAAGGGTTTATTTCAACCAAATCAGAGTGGTGATTTCGGAAGAAAACAGTCTGGAGTGCTCAGAAGTTCAAAACAAATTATGAAGGTGCTCTTTGGAAAGGGAACAAAAGCTTTAAAGAAAAAAAGGATCCAAGTGTGTTGTGAAAATTATTATAAAAAGCCTTTATTTAAATGGCTATTTCGTATTGAAATCTTACGTTGAAAGTAGAACTGGACAGCAACCCACGCGTATCGGCACAAAGCAGCCTTCTTTAGGGTGTGGATTCTTCAGAGTGGGGATTGTTGAACCACTGGAAAGACGGACCAAGACCGGCTTTTTAAAGTTTTTTGTTTCTGTCGACTTTGAATGAAGTGTGTTTAAGTATGATGAAATTACTTTTATTTAAATAGAGTCTGGTGGGTTTGGTGATGGCGATTTTGGGGCTGTTTCATGTTAAACAAACAGGCTCTAACTCTTTAACAAAAAGGTATATATCTGCAAGGATCCTTTCCATAATGTCAGACACTTGGAATAATTATTTGAGCCTGTCAGTGGCAAACAAGCACTTATTGTGGACATAAATTGATGTTGCGCAACTGCCCCTTAACGTCACGTTGCACCTTGTTTCCCAGCTGCCAACTGCAGCTGTCTTGCTTAATAATGGACCAAAAACATAGGAAAATTGGGTCCAAGTTGAAAAAAACAAAGGATGGAAGATTATTTGTTTCCCAAGCACATGATCTGTGTTTGAGAATTTTATTTAGACTGTGTTGTGTGACAGAGCCCTCAACACCAGACACATATAAAAGTCTTATCTGGCTGTGAACTTGAGATACTGAGTTTGGTTTAGGTGAGAAACAAACGCTGTGTGAAGCTGTGTATGTACACAGCCAAGGCGAATAGTATAAACAGTCTCGTGGCTATCCTGAGCTGGCCAATTTTATGCTGGCCTCTGGCGAGTGGGACTCAATGGAAACCATGGGAAATGAACCAAGACAGAGGCAGAGAATGAAAACAACAACGGGGGAGACAAAGAGAGATTTCCCCCGCTTCAGCAGCTCGGCAGCTGTTGTGGGAAATGAAGAGGGAAACAGTGATGAGCCATAGGATGAGCCTGTGGGACCAGCCAACCTTATTTGATTCTTTTTGAAGCCAAGCCTATGTGGTCAGATCAGTATCATAATGAAGGAATGAATGCACACAGTACGGTTGACAAAATGTATTTTGGGGTTCATATATAAATGACTCTCTACACAAAAATAGTTTTCAATGCATGTAAAAATATGTATATGAATATAAAAAAACAATTATACAAATAATGCACAGAATGTAAACCAATGTCCACGAATTACAAATGTATTTTTTTTTTTTTTTTAAACAGGAAATTATCTGTAGCCAAACACAAGGGAGGGAGACACACACACACACACACACACACACACACACACACACACGTTGGTAAGTGGCCAGGTTAACTTGTATCAACAAATGTTCCCTGAACATTTATAAATATTTTTCTTCTTGCCAAATGACAGTGGTCACAACTGAAGCCACATGTGCAAAATTCTAACTACGGTCTGCATTGCCAACAGTCACCTAAGCTAAATAGTTCACATCACATGTAAAACTCATTCC
Organism: Sander vitreus; assembly: GCF_031162955.1. Lineage (NCBI taxonomy): Eukaryota > Metazoa > Chordata > Actinopteri > Perciformes > Percidae > Sander > Sander vitreus. The sequence continues at coordinate 25,248,270 of NC_135864.1, read as the reverse complement.
AAACAACACAACTCTTCACACACACACACACACACACACACACACACACACACACACACACACATCTCAAAACAGGCTCAGTGCAGCCAAACACTATGAACAATCCCTCACTGAGATAACACACACTGTCACTCAGAACACACTGACAGTCAAAACACCAAAACACATATTAGAAACTTGTCATCTTTACAGTTTGAATAATTTGAGTGACTTCACACAAATCAATATTTTCTTCAAAGAAAAGAGTAATTCTTTCACATGAATTTATTTTATAACAGTTTTTGAGGTAAACAAGAGGGAATGAAAATCAGCAGTTTGCATATATATACTGTATATATATTGGTTTTTTTGTTTTGTCTGTAATAACTGACGTAATTACTGGGGAAAAGTTACAAACTACAAGGTATGTAATAGTAACAAAGAACACAGTAATTGGACTGATCCGGCCTCTTTCCAGCATCAGGCCACACATTTTCATCATCACATTGGATGTCCTCTCTTGCCATGCACTTGCATCATCTCTAAATACAAATGAATGTAGTGTTTCCATTGCTTCCACCTCCATTACCTTCTGAAAGTGCACAGTTTTACTTTAGTAGAGGAAGTGTTTTTTCAGATATTTTTTATAGTTGTGTATGTAACCTCAGACATCTTATCTGGACGTATTGGTACCTTTGCTCTTTTACCTGTTCACTGTTTCTCTCAAATGGTACAGTGTATAATTGATTCATTCTTACTTGGTGTTTCAGAGTCTTATTGAGCTTTCCTATATATATACTGTATGTGTTCACTACAAGTCTAAGTCTTCAGCTGAAATTGCAATCAGCAGTGTTTAAAATTCATCAGGCTGAAATCCATTCTGGTGTGTGTGGTTAACAGTTTTGACAGCAGTGTGTTAGCATTTAAACAAAGTGCTGTAAAGCCACAGTGTTGTGCAGGTTGTGGTTAAAGCCATGGGATAAGTGTGTAGAGTTTTGAAAACTGTGTTTAAGCAATGAAAAACGAACTAGAGTTTGGTCCACATGAACTGCTGCTGTGCAGACTGTGGTTAGAGCTTTGCACGTGTCTACAGTTGTGCCCACTGTCGTTTAGCAATTGACGAAAACTGTAATTAATACAGTACAAAATATACATTTTTCACTATGCATGTACAATGTGTATTGTACAAATTAAAATATATAAATGCAGAATTGAAATGTTTAATTTAAGACAATTGTGCTGAAAAGATTGTATTTACACAGTATATTTTATGTGTGTGTGTGTGTGTATGTGTGTGTGTGTGTGTGTGTGTGTGTCCTCCAGGCCTGCAGCGTTGGCAGTCATCTCTCTGGCCTTTGGTCAGTACATCCTGGAGCCTCTGTTCATGCCCTGTAGTGTCCCCCCTATGGCTGTCAAACTGGCCACCGCCATCAGCATAAGTACGTATACTGCAACATTAATACACCGTTACATAATACGTCAGTGTGACAATATGTCAGGATGACATTATGATTTTGACCGGTTGTAACTGGTCTGCAAATGACAGGAAATGTGCATTGAAAAGGAGGAAGGCATTGGTGAAAAGAAGTATTTGTCATCATTTACTTCATTAAAAGTGGCAAAACTACAATGTATAATATACTCCATCACAAGTCAAAGTCCTGCATTCATAATCGTACTAAAGTAGAATTCCAGTTCCGGCTCTTTGTCGTTGTCGTTACGTTTTCAGCAATTTCTATCGGGATGAATCAGGTTTTATCTTATCTTAAAAGGACAGAAGTATCAATAACAAAATCTTTAAAAAAAAGTAAAAGTACTTGACCCCCATGAGTGTTATAGTTAGTTTTAGATTATATTTTTACTTGACATTGACATCAGTTACATTGGACGAACCAGATGCATTGCTTGAGTGTTTTAGCACACATGCTAATTTTCAACACCTGTCCATGGGAGGCTTTAAAAAAAAAAAAATCTGAAACAAATGGTAGTAATAATTACAATGCTAACAGTAAAAGTAATAATACTGACTTATGGAACATACCTATGGCAGATAGATTGAGGTATGGGTAAGTAAAACACTTGGTTAAATTGATGCACAAAGATCCCGGTTACAGTTAAAAAGAAACAAACAATAACTGTTGAATTTTGATGAGACACAAACTCCAGTCCACACATTTAACTGAACACGCTGACTTATTGGGACTTTAGCTTATTCACCGTATCACCCAGAGTTAGATAAGTCGATAATGTCGTAACTCTCTCTGGCGCACCCACTGCTAGCCTAGTTTAGCACAGATCCTGGAGGTAACGGGCTCCAACTAGCCTACTGCTCCCAATAAGTGACAAAATAAGGCCAACATTTTCCTATTTAGATGTTGTGATTTGTATAGTCACAGCGTGTACAAATAACAAGGTCACATGAGACACAGCCATCTTCTAACCGTATAAAAACTGGGAACTATATTCTGATATGAGAATATGCCTTCTGAGAATATAGTTCCCAGTTTGTATACGGTAAGAAGATGGCTGTGTCTCATGTGACCTTGTTATTTGTACACGCTGTGACTATACAAATCACAACATCTAAATAAGAAAATGTTGGCGTTATTTTGTCACTTACTGGGAGCAGTAGGCTAGTTGGAGCCTGTTACCTCCAGGATCTGTGCTAAACTAAGCTAGCGGTGGGTGCATCAGACAGTGTTACAACACGCACGGAGATGAGAAGGGTACGTATGGACTTATCTACTGTAACTCTGGGGGATACGGTGAATAAGCTAAAGTCCCAATAAGTCGGTGTGTTCCTTTAAGTCAGACTTGTCATAACTCTCCCATTTGCTCCATGAAGGACACACTACAGCACTTGCTGCGTTGGCACTGAATGTTGTCACTGGACATAAATCGTCTGAAAATGACCAAATAAAAACCTAATTCCTGTGTCTCTTTCTTTGTCCCTGTAGCCTCTGTTATGTACCTGAACAGTATGAGCGTGACATGGACGGCTCGGATTCAAATCTTCCTCACCTTCAGCAAGCTGCTGGCCATCAGCATCATCATAGTGCCTGGAATGTACCAGCTCTTTAAAGGTAAGACAGTTAGATTTTGTTTATAGATCTTGACGTTTCCGACTGCACTTGAAGGCAGCTTTATTTCACAGGAGTGAGAGAGAGAAAGAAAAGAGATGAGCGAGACATAGTGAGTGCTGTGTTGTTTCAGGAAACATTCAGTGATTACACAAACTCCTGGGCAGTTCAGAGCTTGTCAGATCTCCGATTACATGATTGGCCACCGCAGGGTGACGGGAGGTTGCGTTTCTCCAAAAGTTGAGTCGGTTGCTGTGTTTTTTTTGCGTGTCCCCCCTGTAGCAACCCCTGCCACAGCCTAAACACACTCAAATACAATCCCCACTGATGATAGGCTTACTGGCCTATAGGTAAGGTAATAACTAGTGCCATCCACAGATAAAGTTAATTCTAAGGATTCACTGTGCCACATGTATGTTTAACATTAAAACTTGATTATAAAATCATGCATTTATTGCACAAAATCAACAATTATTAGGCTATTTTAATGGCTTAGTGTTCTATGCAAAAAAGGTATGTATAAAGGTTTTAGGCCCAGGCTTAGCACCGCCCAAGACGATAGTGATTGGTTTAAAGAAATGCCAATAAACCAGAGCACGTTTTTCTCCCATCCTGGAATGCTGAATGGACTCGCCAGACCCTCCCCCGCAGCGCTGTGGAGGTAGCTCTGGCAAAGCGAGACTAAGTGGCCTTGGCCTAAAAAATGAACCAGTATTGAATTCCAGGTATAGGTACCTGTATCGGTATCAAAAATGTTGTAACAATACCTAGCCCCATCACCACCACCACATCTCCATTAATCTAATAGCCTCTTTTACCACCAAGAGTCTGTAGGACATTTAGTGAATCACCCTTGCTGCTGTTCAGTAACATTCTCAGCTGTAACAATTAAAATGGCTTCCTTTGTCTCACACAACCACATGCACTGTAAATAAAAACTTGAAGCCTTGCAGGCCGTGATACGCAGCTGCTCACAGCAAGCAACCACTCAGGCATTTAACAGCTGGTTAGGGTTAGAAGAGACACTTTTCCCCTCAGCTATGGACCTAACTGTGTAGAAAGCATTACTACAATATTGGTGAAAGTTCACCTCAGAAATTAAAATAAAAAATAATATATAAAAAATAAAAAAATAAATAAAGCAGTGGACAGCTATACATACAGCATCTGGGGAGCAATCTGGGGTTCAGTGTCCTGCTCAGGGACAGTTTTTTAAAGTTTTTTATTGAATGTTTCACAGGTCATGGAAGCAGAGTTCAGCTTTTTAGTTGACCTTTATGTAATCCCAGAACAAGTCCGAATTTGGGAGTATAAGTGATCAAAGACTGTACTCCTGATACCTGCTGAGCTCCACAAATTGCAGACTCCAGTCTCGTTTACTATAAAAACAGCCACCCTTTTTAACACAACTTACATTCATAACACTGATTAGGAATTGTGTTGATTTCTGTAATTCTATGTGCTGTATGTTATTGTTTCATCTGAGGCTGGATTACCAACTGGACAAGAATGCCACATCGTCACCTTCCTAAAATAATGGCCTAAATAATTTTTTGACCAAAATGATTTCTTTTTGCCTAAATCATCTCCTCATGGTGCTGGGCACCTCTGGTAAAATTGCCTATATCCTCAGTTGAACAGGTCATGTGATTCTACACCTTTAGTATAATGGCCTATGTCAAGCGTGTGACTTAGGTCGTTTAGTTTTTTGTGTTTTCTGAAAAACCTGAAAAAATTACTTAGGCCATTATTTTAGGAAGGTGACGACATAAAGCTTCATTAAGTTTCAAGAACCATTTTCTTTATTTTCTGAGCCCACTAGATGGTGCTCTTGTTTTAAAGAAAAAGGCTCAAAGAATGGATATTCAGTATGCTTTTAACCCTTTGTTAAACAGACAGCGGCATGTAGTGGGCTCAAAAAATAAATAAAATGGTTCACAAAACATCATGAAGCTTCATTTGGCCATCACAAGCAAGAAGGCAACTGCTCCAGGACCCCAAACTCACAGGGGCCCAAGGCCCCATATGTAATGTTATGCGGAAAATAATAAAAGAGGTGGCCGTATCGTTGGCTAACTTTAGTGTGTGTGTTTGCAGGAGAGACCAAGAACTTTGAGAATGCCTTTGACCTGAGCAAAGTGCAGCTGTCTGGTATGCCACTGGCCTTCTACTCTGGGATGTATGCATATGCTGGGTGGTAGGTATGGTCCTCATGGGCACACACACCGACACACACACACACACACACACACACACACACACACACACACACACACACAATATTTTCAGTACAATCATCTTGAATTAAACATTCCTCAAACATATTCTTAAAGGGGTGATAGTATGCAATACCGATTTTACCTTGTCATAGTTGAATTACGACAGTTGGGTGGGTAAATAGGACATACATAGAAGCTCAAAATCCCATCGATACCCCTTTACTATGCAAATCTCACATTTTGAAACTGCCGCTGAAAACGGGCGAAACTAATTTTGTCCGACTGTGTTTCGCAGTTCAGCAGGAGCTCAGCAAGCTACGTGACAGCAGCCGGTGCTGCCTCGCCGCCCGGCATGTCCTACTTCATAGACTCCGGCTCAATGTGAGCTAGCTGGATCTCCGTCACGAAGGGAAGCCCGCGGCGCTCCATACCCGCGCAAAGTCACCGTTTCTGGGTTACTGGACTACAAAATGCCTGCAGCTAGCCGCAATCTGTACACACAGGATTGAAGGGACAGTAGCAGCTAACGAAATCCCTAGCTAATGTTTGCATGCATTAAATTGAAATCTGACACCATTTTTTGCTTTCTAAGATCTTGGGGTAGATGTTATATAAGTGGCGTGACAAAATTCAAACTGTAATTAAAGCTGCAAGCAGCGATGGACAGGCACTCGCGCCTCTGCGCGTGTCGGGGTTACTGGTGGATGCCGCTCCTTGTGACCATGCATTTGCGCGTCACTCAGACACTGCAAATCGTCACCAATGAAAAGGGAACTCCCTGCTGAGTTCAACGATATCTCACACAAGACTCTACATCATACAGTTCATTAGCTGTGAAAACGGGCGTGGCTAAATTATAGGGAGCGGGTCAAACCATCACCAATTAAAAAAGAACTCTCTGCTGAGTTCAATGATACCTCACACAAGACTCTACATTAGATGGGTCAGCATGTATGAAAGGGGCGTGGCTTAAACATAGGGGGCGGGCCAAAACATCACCAATGAAGAAGAGTCTCTACTGAGTTCAATGATACCTCACACAAGGGTCTACCTTAAACAGTTCAAATGTTATGAAAGGGGGCATGGCTTAAGCATAGGGGGCGGGCCAAACCACCAATGAAGAAGGAACTCTCTGCTGAGTTCAATGACACCTCACACAAGACTCTACCTTAAACGGTTCAAATGTTATGAAAGGAGGCGTGGCCTGAGTAAGTGGGCGTGGTTAACGTATAGGGGGCAGCTCAGTATCACATGTCGACCACACATTATAAGTTTCATGTAAATCGGATGATGTTTGTCATATAAGGCGCATTTCCTGTTGCCAACGGGGGGCGCTATGACCAAAAGTAAATATTGGCCTGTATATGTCCTCAGACCTGGACCCTTGTGAATCATGAGAAATTTTGGGCAGATACGACAACGTACACTCACTCAAGTTACAACAATTTCTTTGTTCATCGCTAAACACTCAAAATGGCCGCCACACCACGCCCACACTGTTTGACGAAATTTTTTTCTTTTAATAAGTTTTCATCTGTAAGGTGTTGAGATGGTACAGACCAAATTTGAAGTCTGCCGGATGAATCTCTAGGAGAAGTTCATTAAAGTATAGCACCTTGACTTTTAGGCCTACTTCCTGTTGCCACTAGAGGGCGCTATGACTTTAAGTAAATATCGGCCTTTATTTGTCCTCAGGGTTGGACTCTTATGAATCCTGAAAGGTTTCGAGCCAATTGGACAATGTACACTCAAGTTACAGCCACTTCCTGTTTTGATGGCGAAACGCACAAAATGGCCACCCCGCCACACCCTATGACGAAAAGTTTTTCTTTTAACAACTTTTCATCTTTAACGTCTTAAGATGGCACAGACCGAATTTGAAGTTGATCGGATGAAATCTCTAGGAGGAGTTCGTTAAAGTACGACATGTGGAAATGGCGAAAATCGCACTAATTTCGGACTTCCTGTTGGGTTTAGGGTATGGCTCCAATGACGTTTTTTGTACATCTTGATATGTGACATATGTGTACCAACTTTTGTGAGTCTACGTTAAACGCACTGCAGGGGCTCAATTTGTTTTAACTTTGTAGGGGACGCTAGCGAGCCATTTTTGTGCGCCTATTCCCGAAACCTTTAAAATAGGTAAATATTCACCAGACTTGATGCGACCGCCAATTTTGGTGAGTTTTTTTTAATATGTTAAGTCCCTCAAAAAGCCAATTCATTTGCAGAAAATAATAATTCCTTCAGTTCCAATAGGGCCTTCGCCGCTTCGGCGCTCGGGCCCTAAATATACTCTAGTTATGCCGGCAGCTGGCAGCCAGCCATTTTCGTAAAACGGCCCATATTTGAGCTTTATATAGTTGATTTCTGCAATAGAAATCAACTATATAAAGTAAGTATAAGTAGTAAAGTATATAACTATCTGAAATAGCAGACAATGTATAACTTTGCAGTGTCTGAAATATGAGACCTGCTGTCTAGTCTCCAATGGATGTGTATGTGGTTCGCTCAAACCAAATAGCGCGCAGCTCATCTAAATATTCATGAGCATACCATATTTGGAAGAAAAGCTCTTGTTACAAATAGGGCCATATTCACAGGGTAGTTAAGGACCCATAAAATACCATTCGAGCAATTTTCAGCCAAACCACTGTTACATACCCTATTAGGAGACCTTAAGGAACAGTGTGAAATACCCTATATAATCATTCTATCACCCCTTTAAATGGTCTCAGTTTGTCGCACATCATTTTGTGTCTTCACTTCAGTTTTACATGCATTGCACATGATTGACCACTCAGGGGTGGTTCATCAATCAATCAATTTGTCAATCATTGGTGGTTATACGCTGTTTTTGTTTTTTTTTCAGGTTCTATTTGAACTTTGTGATAGAGGAGGTAGATAACCCTGAACGGTAAGTTTAATCTATGTGTTGGCTGTATCCTTATAGTCTGTCTGCATTTGCTGAATTCAAAACCTAAAAAAGGAAAATATTGTTATCAGTAGTTGCACAAAGGTAAATTATTTCCATCACTGGGAAATATACTTAGCTTATAGCAGCTATAATCAATACTTTTTTAATATCAACAATGGGCTGCATGACTATGTGATCCAACAGAACATGCTCTGCATTTCCCCTTAGCTCTACGAATCATTTTAGCGTTGTTTAGCGCATTGTTTTGGTTTTACGGTCTGCAACTTCACTGTGTTGGTTCACTCTTATGGCTCTCATCAAGCCGGTTTCCACCAGCATCAGGCTAAACCAGGGGTCGGCAACCTTTTTAATATGAAGTGCCATTTTAAAATGATCATGTTAATCGGTGTGCCATATTAGCTTTAACGCTGGCATCATCTATCGAGCCCGTTCAGACAGTGTAAATCTTTTTCCCTTCACGCCGCATTCTGTTAAGAAGGCAACGAGTACTAGCTAATCAGAGGCAGAATAGGGCGGGTCTTTGCGGAATGTGGATGAGGAAAAAGACAATCAAACTACCATAAATAAGCTGTTCTCATGCCAATGGCTGTGAAAGAGGCCATTTGGCATGCAGATTTTAACATTTCCGAAAAACTCTCAGGCACACTTATTGCTAGTGTGCCATTGGTTGAGCTACGCGTGGTTGCTGACCCCTGGGCTAAACCTCCTGTACGCTACCTGCTTAGCACCAGACAGGAGACACAGTAAGAGACAAGCTGGTGAACATAGTGGAGCATTTAGCTGCTAAAGAGACAGATACTTTTTCTCAGGAGATCAAATTAGAGCTAAAAGAGAGGTATTATTTTCTACTCTCAACAAATCTCATGTGAAAACCCAAACCAACAATGAATGCATACTAACAAGTATTGTGTGTGTGTCAAAGCCTGATATATCTTCTTCCTCTGTGCCAAAGAGCTCCATTAATGATTAGAAACACATCAATGAGCCACAGGGTTGCACTGGGTGACATGCTCCTTTGTTACCATGAACACGTCACAAACTGCAGTTTATTTTGACTCAATCCCACACACACACACACACACACACACACACACACACTATCCTGCTTCCCCAAATACTCATTAAAGCACCAAATGTGGATTAATCCCCTGCTAAAAATAGTCCCCCAACAAATGCAGTATTTCCTCCTGTCTGAGTAACGTTTGTAACAGTGGTCAGCTGATTCAGGAAATTACCGAGCCCATTTAAAAAAAATATATATTTTGACGTCTTCAGTAGGAACCAATGGGCTTGGAGCTGAGAGCCACAGACAGGGACAGGGTAGGGAAGACAGAAAGTATTGACACAATCATGGTACGTGTCCACATTGGCGTTTTTGACGGGAGGGATCGCCCCGCTTCCCAGTATTTGGACGCTTGATGGACTTACCACTGGCAATATTCTATTAGATGACCACTGACGAGCAAAGAAAACAGGCTCAACCCTCTTACAACTGTGACGGCTGCACCTGATTGGACGAACACTTTCACTTGTGGGAGCTCTGCTTCGAATTTAAAAACGGACCAACATTGCGGCTCGTTTGGAAACTTTCCCTAATTTCACGCAAAATAGTTCACCGAAATGTGTTTCCGATTACAAATTTTAAGCACAAATAAGCTACGGCTTCATTTTAGATCGACAACAGTCAGTTTAAGAGAGTTTTCGAGAGGTGGCCTTCCTTGCTGATTTGCATAAAGTAGCCTGGACCTCAACCTTAGGCAAACGAAGAGCGGGCAACTCAACGCCCTGTCCCTCCAAACTCGCAGCAACACAGCTAGAATGCATTGCGCGGCTGCTTACATAGACAATGAATGGGAAGCGTGGAAATTACGCTTGCCAGTGGACACGTACCGTAACACACTGTCAGAGTAACAGTGTTGGTGATTCCCAGCCTGTACTTGTTTGTGCTGGCCACCATTATTTGAATAGCAGATTTTACTTGAGATTTTCTGGTACAGAGCATCCTCCTGAAATCTGTTAACTCATGCATAACTCAAAGTGCATTTAAATCCCCCCAGCAACACTGTTGTATTTCTATGAATAAAGTACAAAGACTAGAAAGGCAGAGGTCATAATATAGATGAAATGGTGAGTGAGACACATGTGAATGACAGTGTACTTCTTCTGTCAATGTCCCTCCTGCCATCAGGAATGTGCCATTAGCCATCTGTATCTCCATGGCGATTGTGACCTGCTGCTATGTGCTGACCAATGTGGCGTACTACACTGTGATGTCAGCAGAGGAGCTCCTGGCCTCGGAGGCAGTCGCTGTGGTAAGTAATGCTAACACTTTCCAACCAAGATGGAAAGGCCTACACAAATTTTCACTAAGGGACTGTTTGTTATTTATATAAAGTGCCACCGGAGGAGTTTTAGGATCTTAAGTAAAATTAGACTTGACCCTCCCCTCGCCAGTAAAAAATGTTCTATGACCCTCCAAAATGTGATAAGAGGCATGACCCTCCCCATCAATTTATGGACGCCTTCTGTACTGGTTAGCACTTGGCAAAGATGTGCAGATGCCCTGTATTTTTTACAGCCATAACTTACATGATTTAACTGCTTACACATCCCACTCCTCTGTTATGGTGTGGTGGCCATTTCAGTAGATTTACTCACTAACATTGTTGTGGAAACACAATAAGCACGGAAACTAAATGCACACTTCGTGCATTACTTGAAATACTAAGTTACTCCTCGAATTAACTAGTATTCACCCGAAATAAAACAAAACATTGAGACCATTCAGCAAAGCACACTGGGTAATTCATTCAACACACAAACTGGTTGCTATGGACTCGTCACTAGGCTTCCTCAGTCATTGTATATTTTAGCTATATAGGTAAAGCTGCAGATGTTGAACATTATCCAAAACATGTTTATTTTTAAAGCAGATTTTAAATTACATTGTAACAAGTCGCCCTTATGGAATCCAATCGCGGCACGGCTGTCTTGGAACGCAATAGACAGACGGTGGCGGAATGCCCCGACAAACTCAACTAAAATATAACAGTGAATACTCAGTGTTCGACCTACAGTCTGTTGAGATGCCTATACAAGCTGGAGCTGGCCTTGGCTCTCCTGCAGTGGTGTGTGCTACTTGAAAGCGTTTAGTTGAGGTCTGACCTCTCTCTGCTCTTGGCGATGTTTACTCCTACTGTGAGCCCCGCGTTTGCCTTCCTGCACTTAACATAGTAATTATTAGCGAAGTGTCTCCGACAGCTCGTCTTTCCAGCAGCTGTTAATGTGATTGTTCCCGCCCAGCCCTGTAATGCTAATCACATCACGGACATCCCCCTAATATCAGCCACCCTGGCTTATTAGACTGAGGACTGCTATCGGTGCTACTGTAAGCCTTTAGCTGGGGAAGTCTCATTCACTAAGAGATGTCTGATCTTTTCTAATGCACTTAGTTTTATGGCCCTGTGTACGATGAGAGATAGGAGAGCCTTAAGAAAAGGTGTTAAGAGCATTTCTCCGTTTTAGGAAGGCTGTGATGTGATAAAACAATTACACGCTTCCTTCCCCACAGACAGCCAGCAAAAGTTTACATCTCAAACTTAATTTGTCTAGAAGTTGTCTTCAGGAGTCTGGACTCAAGGCACAATTAGTAATGGTAGACGGCATCATTAAGAGGTATGTTGTGAAGGGTAATAGGCAGAAAGAGTTGAAGATTTTGAAGCATGAATGCGTGCAGAAATGCTAGTAGGAAGCAGCAGTAGAAATAAAAATAATTTAATGATAACACAAAGAGAGCTTAAAAAAAAACATGCAAGCTGGTAATGTCCAAAGAATAAGAGAAAAAAAGCTTACACTGGAAGGAACTAACACACAAAGTCTCACGACGGAAGACAAACGACGATCCACCAACAACAGCAGGGACACAGACAACACAGGGACTAATACACCAGGTAACAAGGACTAACAAGGGACAGGTGATACAACAGGTGGAACACATAAGACAATCACAAGGGCGGGAAAACCAAAAGACAGGAAGTAAAACCAGACAAGACTAGGGAGAAAAAAAACACACTTCAAAATAAAACAGGAAATAGGAAAACCAACAGAAAACATGAAACCAGCTAAACAAAGAAACTTGACAAGGGACTAGACGTGACAATCCCTTACTAGCTATTTTGTTATGTTTTTGTGTCTAAGGCCCTGTTTACACGATGACGCTCGCGGGTGCAAACGAAAAGATATTTTATCGGATGTGCCTTTCGTTTATACGGCGACAGCGTTTTGGGGGCTTAAAAATGCGAAAAAGTGAAACCACCCTCCAGAGTGGAAATCTTAAAAACGCTCCACCGTCGCGTTCCCGTCTAAAGGGTACAAACGCAAAAGTCTGAAGACGGCGTCTAGGTAGTCTGTTGTTACGGAGTAGGCTACAGAAATTATAGGCTCCTGTTATCGAAAATATTTTTAATGTAATGGCTCAATATTTAAGTGATTTTGACAATGTGGATAAGGTTGTTATAGTTCGATGACCATATGTAGGCTATTCATTTGAGCCAGAGTAGGCTACAACGTTACGGATGAAGAGAAAGAGAGAGAGAGAGAGAGAGAGAGAGAGAGAGAGAGAGAAAGAGAGAGAGCGAGTGGCAGCAGCCAGTGGGCAGAGGAGGGTCTGCTTCAGCCTCCTCTGCCCGCAGCCTCTCGCTCTCAAGCAGCGGCTCAAGGGCTGCGAGCCTCAGGATATTGGTAGTGCTCCCGTGGGTGCTGTGCTGTGGCTTATCATGGTCGACTGTGCCCGGTCATCATCAGACAAACATGCAACTCCACCACCTCGTCTTTTCCAGACAAGCTTTTGTTGTTTTGGAAAGAAGGTTCTACGCAGGCGCGTGGTGTTGTGTGGCAATGCCACCTAGCCGCCTGGCGTGCATACTACATCGAATTTCACACACTTTTGCGTCACCATATGCACGCAGATCACCCCCCCAAAACTCTCGTCTAAACGCGGAATAAAAAGTGAGAACGCAACGCCGCTTTTGCGTTTTCTCTTCAGATCGTTTCCGTCTAAACATAGCCTAAGTGCCTGATGGGAAAAACAATCTTTCTAAGTCTCTGACAACATTATGGAAAGGATTTCTAAGGAGGTCGACCTTTCTGTTAAAGAGTAAGATCCTTTTTTTAAACATAAAAAACCCTGCAAAATTGCATTCGCTAAAGCCACCAGACTCCATGTAAATAAACAGTAGTTTTAGCATCGTAAAATACACTTCATTCAAAGTCGACAGAAACAAAACAAAACTACTCTTACATATGGGATAATATAACATTTGTGGCATTTTGTTTTAGACAGAAGTTACTGTACTGTTATCCTCTCAAAATGAGCAAACAAAGTGGATGCACTTACATTCTGGGGACTCTATATTAGTCTATTATGTGCCTGTTAACCTCTGTTGGTATCAGGTGGGATTACACACTGCCCGAATGTGTAATAAGAATGTAATAACCACTTTAGTCTTTTCCATCACTGAGCCACATCATTTCCACCATTTCACAAAGCACATTATAAAAGAAAACTAATGAAAACAACAAAACAAAAACAATTGCTTTCTTAATCTCATGATGGAGAACTGTTTCTTGTGTATAAATCCCTGATCATAACTGCACACATTTTGATCTTTGTGTTTTCTGTACATAGTAAAAGACATATTTGGAGTAATTCTATTTCAGTAGGTGGAATGCATGACATTTTATGACCATTTTCTTTAATGCGTTCAATACCCGACTGTTCTTTTTTTTTAAAATACATAAAAAGTATTGCATTATTATAGAGTGGTTACATAGAAATGATCTTAAATGACAATGAGATTTTCTTTACAGCCAGTGCTTGTCCATACAAGCGTGGTCTGTGATTTATCAGCAGCTTCATGAATAATAAGCAGCTTTTGCTCCCACTTCTGCGTGACCCATTATTGACAATTACTGCCTGCCTAACTGTCCTGTTCTAGTCCTGTGTTTCCTTTTATAACCCCACCCACGATATTTTACTAAACCCAAATGCGTCAAAAGTGACGTCAAAAGTTCCGACCCAGCGCGTTTAGATAGGACGCTAAACAACGCCAAAGGCACCTGACCAAGCATCCGTATTTTACGCAATGGGAGTGAGAATGTGTTCTCAGATTGGTGAAAATGTTTCTTCTGCTCATTGTGTTGTCCTAATTTGCAGTGAATCAAATTTTTGCAGTGAATCTAATTCCCCCCCCCCCCACCCCTATCTGTGATACATTCTTCACTCGGTAATGAAGGCCTGTAAGTGACAAAAACAATAAAGTCAGAGTTTCTTAACGGATAAGCTAGCTATCTTGATACTCAAAAGAAAGGTCTAGCGCAAATGTTATATATCCTCATGTGAAATAAGGGATTGATATATATGTTCATGAGTTTGTGAGCAGATACACTGCTGACATATGCTGGTCACTTCTTACATCCTTGAAGCAACAGATTCTCTTTGCTAACGTTGCTCCCTCTGTTTCGACCTGTCACAGACTTTTGCAGAGAAGCTGTTGGGAAACTTCTCGATAGCGGTGCCGGTGTTTGTGGCCTTGTCCTGCTATGGCTCCATGAATGGCGGCACATTTGCCTTATCAAGGTACAAATACTTTGTCTTTGCTGGCTTTCTTCTCACATCTATGTATATTCACTTACCGGAGAGCCGCTTCACGCACGCTTCTGGGACGTGGCTGGTGGAGTATTAAGCATAGACTTGAATGATTGCTTGCGGGGTTAACAACACACTACATATTTATATTAGATAAATAATCAGTAAAGTGCCATATATAGCACTAAATATGTTTTCAGTTGTACAGCGCTATAGAAAAAAGAAATACTGTCTCTAGTATTTAGTGTATGTATATACAGTAATTCCATAAAGTATGTTTTGCACTAGTTCGCTGCCTCTGTTTGGAGTTTTTACCCTCATAGTGTGCAGGTTCCTGACTATTTGAACCTATGCACCTGCTTTTGTTACTGCAAATAATCTCATAATGTCAATGTTGATTGAATGTGATTCAAGATTGAAATGGGCATGTTTTAGGTCATACATCAATGAATTCAATATTTACTAAATTCATGTCATTCTTGCTCAAATTTCTGTATGTGTGTCTGTGTGTGTGTGTGTGTGTGTGTTCCCCAGAACATTCTACGTGGCATCACGTGAAGGACATCTCCCTGAGGTTTTGTCAATGATCCATGTCCACAAACACACTCCAATGGCTGCTGTCTTAATACTGGTCAGTTTACTGCAATATGAACAATAATAATAACAATAACTGTTCATTAGACACTACTGACAACACTAAATCCCACTAAATCCCTTGTTTGAAATTGCAGTTAGCGTTTAGCAATCTGTAATGACAAGAATAATACTAAAGTCTAAGTCCACACTAAAAATACTACTCACCATATTCCATGTTTATTATCATCTGCTGGCATCGTGACGCATAATGTTGCTTTGGTTTCCTGCATATACCTTGCATGCTGACATACAGTATGGTTAAACAATTGACCTATGTTTTTAGGTATCATAAAAATAGATTTTAATGGACACCTGCCAGCCAATCACAAATGAGAATATTTTTCTTTGGCCTTGGTAGAAAAGAGACTTCTAGTCTAACCATTGCAACTACCAAATTGGGTACAAATCTTTTGTTTTTTTAACTTTGTGTGTGTGTGTGTGTGTGTGTGTGTGTGTGTGTGTGTGTGTGTGTGTGTGTGTGTGTGTGTGTGTGTGTGTGTGTGTTTGTGTGTACAGTACCCTATGACAATGCTCCAGCTGTTTGTAGGCGACATCTACAGTCTGCTGAACTTCATGAGCTTCCTGCGTTGGCTGTTCATCGGTGTGGTGGTGCTAGGTTTAATCTACCTCCGATATACCAAACCTGACCTCCCCCGCCCCTTTAAGGTCAGTGTTTCCACAACTGTACACAGCTGTAGCTGAATCTGTGCCACAATATTAACGCAAATACAGGTCACTTATCTTCATTGTATTCCACAGTCTTTTTCTTGTATATAGTTAGTAACCTAACTGTGTCCATGTTCGGACACCGTTTGCAGCTATTGGCCATACCGGACACATCCAGTCAATGCAGTTTCCGATCTTTTCGCGGTGCTTTTCCTCGGCGATTTTCCCCGAAGCGCAAATAGACGTAAGAAGTAATTTATACACATCTAAAGCGTGATTTATGACTTCTCTGCTGAGAGCGAGACACACGATTAGGCACATGGAGAGAGAGACCGACGGATGGATAGACAGAGTGTGACACACACACACACACACACACACAGAGAGTGAGAGAGAGAGCTTTGTGTCTGCCGCGGAGAAATGGGCGCCCGGTATGAATGGCCAGGCGCGTGATCAGGCACGAATCTACGCTTCGCGGCTATTTGCGGTGCTTCAGCGTGCAGTTTGTTTTCACTGTTGGTTTCCTTTTGCTGACTCTTGTAAAGACAAAGCTAAAGTAAATGGTTAAACTTTCCCATTACAAAGGTACAAAGTTACACTTCAGTTCGGCCATCATAGGATAATTTATATTCATATTTAAACAGATATCCTGATAGAATATTAGTCTCATAGTGTCCAAGCATGGGTACAGTTCTTAATAACAGATGGCACTCCTGACTTGTCCACAGGTCCCGCTCTTCATCCCAGTGGTGTTCTGCCTCACATGTTTCTTCATGGTCTTCCTGTCTCTGTATTCGGACCCGGTCAACACAGGGATTGGATTTGCCATTTCCCTCACTGGCATCCCCGCCTATTATATCTTCATTCACTTCAACCACAGACCAAAATGGCTTCAAAGGGCTTTAGGTAAGAACTTGAACTTCACATTCAACAACACCAAACCTCACTCCGAACTCGGATGAAAAAATACGGACGTTTGGACAGTGGCTTATGCCGTATGTCCTATGTCTGTATCAGGTAGTATAAGTAATTTGATGGTACTGTGTTGCCTCACAGCAGTTTGATTGTCGTGTGGAGTGTTTGTGTGTGTGGGGGGGTGTCTGTGTGTGTGTGTGTGTGTGTGTGGGTGTCTGTGTGCACGCGGGGTGGTCTGATGGTCAGCCCTGCAGCACACGTTACAGCAGGAAGAGGAGAAATGACAGAGCATACAGGTAAAAGAAAGCTGTCGTTGCTTTGTAGGAATTGGAGGAATTTGTAGTTCTTCCTCCTTAATGTTACTCTCTAATGTGACACAGTCGGACATCAGCCTCCACAGAAGCGAATATGGCCACAGCAGCAGAGATGAGAGAGCGTGCCCTAGTCAGTGAAACGGTTAAGAGAGGAGGAATCAATCTAAATATCAAACTATTGGTCACAAATTATTGGATATGTCTCTAAAATATAAACGCATAGGCTCTCTAATAATAACAATATAAATTAAAGCTGCAAGCAGCACTGGACGGGCCCTCGCACCTCCTTGCGCATCGGGGTTACTGGCGGACGCCGCTCCATGCGCCCGTGTATTTGCGCGACCGTCGGACATCGCAAACCGTCACCAATGAAAAAGGAACTCTGTGCTGAGTTTGATGACACCTTACACAATAGTCTACGTCAAAGGGATCATAAATGATTAAAGGGGGCGTGGCTTTAGCAGAGGGGGTGGGCAAAACCATGACCAATGACAAAGGAACTCTCTGCTGAGTTCAATGATACCTAACATAAGACTGTACCTTAAACGGTTCAAAAGTCATAAAAGGGGGCGTAAGTTTAAGTTTAAGTTTAAGTTTTGATCGGATGAAATCTCTAGGAGGAGTTTGTTAAAGTATAGCACCTTGACTTTTAGGTCTACTTGCTGTTGCCACTAGGGGGTGCTATGACTTTAAGTAAATATCTGTCTCTAGATGTCCTCAGGGTTGGACTCTTATGAATCCTGAAAAGTTTTGAGCCAATTAAACAATGTACACTCAAGTTACACCTACTTCCTGTTTCGATGGCGAAACGCACAAAAAGGCCGCCCTGCCACGGCCAGGCCCCATGACCAAAATTTTTTCTTTCAATCACTTAAGGTCTTAAGATGGCACAGACCACATTTGAAGTCGATCGGATGAAATCTCTAGGAGGAGTTTGTTAAAATACGAGGAAATGGCCAAATTTCGAACTATCAATTAAAAATGGCGGACTTCCTTTTTTGTACGTCTTGACATGCTACATATGTGTACCACGTTTCGTTAGTCTACGTCAAACGTAAGGGGCTCAATTCTTTAAGTTTTGTAGGGGGCGCTAGCGAGGCATTTTTTCACGCCTATCTACGAAACCCTTAAAATATCAAATTTGTGACCAGGCCTGATGCATGTGCAAAGTTTGGGGAGTTTTTGAGTATGATAAGGTCCCCAAAAAGGTGATTCATTTGCCGGGAAATGAAAGTTTTAATAGGGCCTTCGCCGCTGTCGGCGCTCTGGCCCTAATAAATCATTGCAAAGATGTTAGAAACGATGCATTGCGAGTCCATCCCAAGTTGTATCCTGTGCACACTTTTTTAAATCAGTGCACTTGCATCATGTACTTTTATATCAGCGCACCGATGCAAATTGGTGAATCTTTCCATCCCTAATGTATATCATGAGAGATGATGTCATTGTACGGTTTTCTGTGTGTCCCCAGATTCCTTCAACAGAAGCTTGCAGATCATCCTGCTTGTCGTTCCTGCTGAGCAATAACAGCTCGCCACCACTACATCACCTCCTTGGTCCCTTCAAATCACATATACATACTAAGCTGAACTGGAACTCCGATTGAAAGTTTTGATGTCTCTGCTGAATGTGAGTTTTTTAAATGTGTTATATTAAAGGATAAAGACTTATCTGGAAAGGCCATCTACCTATCATTGTGTTTGTGACCATTGCTTATTTATGTAACAGTAAATGCCCATCTGAACACCATTTTCAGATGGGCCAACTAACTGTGCGTCTGAACAGACCAAGTCACAGCACATGATAATAATGTCTAATGTGTTTAGGATTGGGCATCGAGAACCGGTTCCAACTTGGAATCATTTAAAAAAAAAAAACATTTGGTTTCCGTAGCGGCCACCATATTTCCAGGCGCTCGTTGTGTAGTAGGAGCACAATAGGACAGGCAATCTGTGGACAGGCCTCATTACGTTCTTATAATACATCCATGGCTGTGGATGGCTAGCAGAAACCGTAGAGGTTCTCCGTGAAAAAATCCAGGGGATTGCCAAATCCGCTATCCGCCGTCTGGCATGGAGAAGGTGATCCGTAATACCGTCACCTAACACCAAGCATGCAGAGAGCAAGATGGTGCCATGGCTGTGGCAAACGCTCTGAACAAGCATGGCTTCAGAGGTTAAACCTGATTTAGTCTCACATTTCCAGACCTTCCTCCACAGCGCTGCAAAGGAAGGTCTGGCAAGTCCACACATCATTCTGGGATAGGAGAAAAACATGCTCTGATTTATTGGCATTTCTTTAAACCAATCACAATCGTCTTGGGTGGTGCTAAGCACTGTACAGAGCAACGGTGCTGCATAGAGCCACAGTGCCTCTGCAAAATAGCCTCGGGAAGGAACTTGTTTTGGTGGAATGTGTATGTTCAAAAGTTGTTTTAGTCGTGCAAAAGCCAAAAATTGGCAAAAGTCGTTAAGCGGGGCTCGCGACAGGGATGCTATTTCTAAATCTAAATCTCTCTTGAACCGTTAGCCCAAGCCATAAGGCAAAATAAAATCTGTAATATCCAGATTAAATCCAGTAGCAGCTAAATATCATTATTTGCAGATGATATTTTGTTGATCTTGGGGACTCTATTCCAAAAATTCTTAAGATTTTCAACGAATTTGTCAATTTGTCTGCGCTGCCGGCATCACTACACTCCAGGATTGCTGTTGTTAAAATGAACATAGTTCCTCGTGTGAATTCCTTAAGTACAATGATCCCCTTACCCCCACCGATACATTTCTGGAAGAAACTTGACACCTTAATTCTGCAATATATTTAGAATAATAAACAAACTAGGCTTAAATACTCTACCCTGTATTTACCTCAAACACGGGAGGCTTGGCCCTCCCCAACCTTAAAGTGAATCACAGAGGCTTTCAGCTACGGGCCCTCAGAGTGTGGATGGACCCCTCATCTACAGTCCCATGGAGAGAAATAGAGCAAAACCTCACTGGAAGTCTAAGACTGCAAGACCTTGCATTTGCAGGTGTGTGTCCAAAAAAGTGTATGCTAGCCTATGGCCCTATTATCACCAACACATTGACTAACTTTAAACAGGTGGAGGAGCAACTATGCTACACCAACAAGTGGCATCTGGACACCCCACTTTGGCACAATACACACTTAATGTGGTAACAAACCCTTTGCTTGTAAGGTGGAGTGACAGAGGCATTTATACTGTAAACCCTTTATTCAATGAGAAAGGTATGTTGAGTTTTGAAGACCTAAGAGCTGGTTTTGAGCTCCCCAGGACATCCTTCTTCTTGTATCTGTGCTTAAGAGCAGCCCTAAAATGTTATGGAGTGTCACGTGGAAACAGTCTTGAGCCGCACCCAGTTATTAAATGGTTTGTTGATTTTCCTGTGAGAGGATTAGCGTCCAAAATCAATGCTAAAGTGATGGAAGCATCCATACGAGAACTCCCAATAGCAAGGAAATGGGAGCGAGAGCTGAGCCCTTACGGGAACGCAATTAATTGGGACAGTTTGGGACATTTTCCAGCAGATGCACTTCAACATATGTCACAGGACATACTGGACTCCACAGAAGAGATACGTCTCATTAGTCTTATCTCATTAGATAAGTCATTCCCACTCCCTATTGCACGTTCTGTCAACCTGAACAAACTGGAACTTTCCTGCACAGTCTGGGAGTGTGAACAGGTGCATGTGTTCTGGAATAAAACAACATCAATAATATCTGATGTGATAGGATGTCGAATTCCTACTGACCCGGTTGTTTTGTTACTTAATGACGACTCTAAATTACACCTGCTTGGGAGACAGAAGAAAGTTTGGCTAGCCGGCTCAACCGCAACCAAGAAAATGATAGCTCAACACTGGCTCCCCCCCCCACTCGCTTCGTATAAAACAGTGGTTGGCGTATTTTCTAGACAAAGTTATGCTTGAGCTCTCTACAGCAAGGATTAACAAAGCCAAATTATTGACTATAGATCTATGGAAAAACGCAGCAGCACAAGTATTAGTCCTAATGACCTCAGCATCACAAGAATTAGAGGAGAGTGACTAGGCAAGGTGTGATTTCTGATTTCTGTTTTCCTCGAGACCGCAGAGGGTGGGGGGTGGGAGAGGGTTTTTGTTCTGGTTCAGTTGTGTTTGTCTGTTCTGTATGTTCAAAAATATAAAAATAAAAAATTGATCTAAAAAAAAAAAAGAAAAAGCAGCTCAAGAAGAAGTACTGGACGTAGTGTTGCATACATACCTCCACAAAATCATGAGTTACTTAGAGTCAGAGTTTGAGAGTTGTAAAGTTGTTTCATCATCACTTAGTGACGTTGGAGGATGCGTTGTACGGTTGACAGGCTTACAGCATTGATGTTGTTAAATATGCAGTCTCTTGTACATCTGTAAACATGTGTCCTCGTCCTCCATGATGTCTCTGCCTTTCCACTCTGTAGAGAATTCAAATAGAGTATGTGTTCAGTATGAACTGTGACCAGTTTACAAGCTACCTGTTTATGCAGTACTATTCAGCCATATGTATTTCACAGTACAATACTGTAATACTGAAATTGTCATTAGATATTTGCACACCTGTTCTCATTTTATGGACGCCACTGTAAATCGATTCAAGTTGGTTCTCTAATGGTCAACCTGTGGTTGATCACATGATCAGCAAGTGTGGCCCTAATCTCATCAGAGATGGCTCTCCTTCCTTCTCTTCTTTGCCCTCCCCCTCTTCCACCTCCTCCTCCCCCTCTTTTTCCCAACTCTTGGTCATTGAACTTGTCCTCGTTGTCATCCCCTGCCTCTCCCACCTCTTCCCCTTGCTCTCTGTCTATTATTGGCATCCATTGTAAAAAAACAAAAGGTAATCTGACCTTTGACCTATTAATAGGCCTATAGTAAAGGGCAACGCCATCCAGAGTAGCTATATCATTACATAATGTGTTTCAGGGGTGTTTCAGGCCAAGTACAATAACTACAGTTTTGTCTGAATTTAACATCAGGTCACTGTAGGTCATCCAGATTTGTATGTACTTAACTTATGCTTTAGTTTAACTAACTGGTTTCTTCTAGCTTGATCAATAGATATAATTGGGTATCATCTGCATAACAATAAAAGTTTATGAACTGTTTCCTAATTATTTTCCCTAAGGATTAGTGCAGCTTTAACAAGTTTTTTTAATGTAATTTAGGGCCACAACTGTGCTAAAACAGCAACAATAATTACTTCGGCATAAAATACATTATTTCATTTTTTCTTTCTGAGTTCAGTAAGAAAAACCCATCTTGTATACATTGCATTTTATATCAGCCATGTTGTAGCATGCAGATGATCCGGCCCTAACATTACGACCTTTGCCATTTGATTCGATCGTTATGAGGACTTCCATCACCTCCCAACTCTGCTCCCCTGGTAGTCCACTCACATTTCACATTAGTCAGACCGTAGCAGCACCACCCTCTTCCCTCCTGCATCAGGAATAAAGTGGCTTGGCCCTATGCGGTCTGGTTGTAGTCTAACTCCAAGGTGTGTGTGTGTGTGTGTGTGTGTGTGTGTGTGTGTGTGTGTGTGTGTGTGTGTGTGTGTGTATAGTCTGCTGATGTGGCTGCTCTCCATTCCTCCTGGGTGGGATTTGCAGGTAATCTGTCTGTGTAACCGCTGCCCTGTGGCACACTGCATTCCCTCTCAACACTGTAAATTGAGGGCTTTTACTGCTGATGAGAGGATGGCAGGATGGAGACAAAATGCCCAGGAGCTTTCACTTTAGCGCTGAGTCATAAAAAAAAAAAAAAAAAAATAAAGATGGCTTAAACTTTGTGAGAGCAAAGTAGCTGTGCCTCCACTGCAGGCATATGAACCTTTTACCACACTGCTGATGGCTCATAGGCTGTCACTGCTCAGGCTGGACTGTTACTTTAACATTTATTTAAACAATGTATGCCTACCATACACTAGAAGATTTTGAACAGACTTTAAAAAGACTAAAGTCTGACACCATCTCACATCAATGTTAAAGGTGATGTGAGATGGTGTTAATATGTAAAGACTGGAGTTCTTGTGGGGTCTAAAATTGCCACCAAGCTAGCTAGCTACTGCTAGCGTTAGCTAGTAACTTTAAGGGAAAGTTTGCTGATTTCTGTTCTGCCATACATGCAGATGAATGGTGGCAGTACCCGGAGGTCTGCGTTTATCCGCCGGAAAATCTGCCGTTAGATGACTCGCTTCAGAAGGGTTGAAAATCAGTGACTTTCCCTCTTTAGCGTTTAGCTTAGCACGGCGCCATAGCAACTATAAACAACACTGGCTCTTGGTGTTTGCTGCTTCCTGTTTGGTGCTGGAGGGAGCGCACCCATTGGTTGTTGACAATGTTCACATGATTTAACTTCACTACCAAGACGGAACGTCCAGATGGGAAAAAGACTGACTGGGACTGAGTTTTATGACCATCTTACACCAAACGATTGATACGACGGGAGGGCCCAAACTATAGCAAGACTCTCAGGATTTCATTACGATATTGAAAATAAGTCTGCGACAGTGGAATCGCTTGAAAAGCCGTTTGGTGTAAGGTTGGCATTAGATGAGCCTTAACTAAAACATGACAACCCCATTTAACAATGCTTTACATAAACTTCACCGTCAGGTATGTTACTTTGTGGCATACTGTCTTTTTTGTTCCACCCCCAATGGCTCTGGCAACTTTTTTCGCATATCTACTAATAAAGAGTCTATTATATATAATATAGAATATTACAGCTCAAATAGTCTCTCTTTGCCAGATAATTAACACACCAAAGAATTTTTGTAGGTTCCAGGTGCAATAAGAAAAAATGTCAATCTAGCCAAGGACTCCTCATGTACGTGTGTGTGTGTGTGTGTGTGTGTGTGTGTGTGTGTGTGTGTGTGTGTGATGAAATGGTTTTATTACCACACTATCAGCGCAGACATTTCAGCATTTCTCACATTTTATATACCGTAATAAAACCGTCAGCAAATAAGTCCTATGTTGATAAAACAGTTTCCATTAATAATTAAACAAACAATTAAACATTAAAAATGTCCCCTTTTAAAACTTTTTTAGTTTTCCAAAATATTAGGGGGAAAAATCTATAAAAGACAAGATGATTTCATCACAAAACTGTGTGAACAGCAATGGGTTTAGAACTAATAGGAGTACTTATCTTGCATTCATTTAAATTGTAGAGGAAATACCGCATACTAATGGATATACAGTAAGGGGTATTCCTGGATCTCAAAAAAAGCATTCAATATTTTTCACCATGGCTTATTACTGAAAAAATTAGAGGGGTAGCACTCTCCTGGTTAACTCACAATTACTGAAGGTTACTAGTGGGGTTCCCCAAGGCTCAGTGTTAGGCCCAGTTATTGTTTGTAAATAATAAATCTGGGGTTAAAATGGATTTCATTGTTAGATGATACTATTTAAGTTTGTTGTGGTAATAAATTTAAACAAATTTTGGATACAGTGAAAAGAAATTGAAAAAAATCCAACAAATAGGCTACTAAATTTAAGTAAGACTGAATTCATATTTTCTGGGCAATTGGGCAACAAATGCACAAGCAAAGTCATGATTAATGATGTTGAAATAGTGCTTGTAATTACATTTCTAGGACTGATAATAGATAATACATTATGCAGGAAACCACATATACATGATATCAAAGCAAACATTCTAGTCAATTGCAGCACTGTATAAAATTTAAGATTTTCTACAATCTAAATATCATATGCACTTGATTGCCCCCTTATAGTTGCATTCATAACTTAGCTGTGTGGAAGTCTGGGGAGAGATCTACAAAACAAATACAAAATACAATTTTCATATTTCAAAAGAAAGCCATAAGAAACAAAACTACTTACCACAAACCAACAATCTCAGTTTATTAAATTAAAGACTCTAAACATTTGTGTGTAAAGTTAAAAAGCAGTTACCTGAAAGTATCTAAAAGTTGTTTGAAATGATAGAAAGTAAATACTGTTTAAAAGGAATTTACGTGTTTAAAAGATAAACCATGTCAATGTCAAAAAAATCTTTTTATTTCAGTTAAAGGGGTGAATTTATGGAACAGCTGTAGTGAGGAATTGGAAACATGTAGTGTATATAAAAAATAAATAGATTTGTAAAATGATATTAACCCATCCTAATATTGTGTTAATGTACATATAACTGTTTATCGTGTTTTGTCTGATGCTTTAGCAACATTGTTATTGAAACTTTCATGCCAATAAAGCAACACAAGCGCTTTGTCCCATGTCCCCACAGACAGCAGGCGGCGTGTGCTGCTGCTGGGGGTGCAGCGGCAGATCGTGGCGTTGCAGATGCAGCTTTCGACGCAGCGGTTTCGCAACGTGAAAAAGGTAATGTGGAGAGACAGAGGTGTAGGTGTTAAAGTGCAGTCACAGTCAGGAATTACTGTGGAAGTAGCCTCCAGAAGAGGTCACACTGTGATCACCACTGATGAACAGGGTGTATTCAGCAGCCAGGCATCATGGTCAGGTGAAGAAATGGAGTATGATTCAGTATACTGTATCTGTTGGAGAAGTGAACATGAGCACAGATCTGTACTCATTAGAAGATAGAGATCGTTTTATGAATTAAACATTTAAAAAATCTGTGAAAATGACTGATTACTTCGAAGACACGGACAAATTCATCAGGTCTGTTGCTGTACTAGACTAGTTGGTTTTGACCTGTTAGATGAAAAGAAACGTTTTCGCCTCAAAAAGCATATGCTCTAAGAAAGGAAACTTCAAAAAGACAGATAAAATAAAAAATAAAATAAAATGATCATGTCACTCAAAGCTTTCTCCTCTGTATTGTTATCTGTTTGTTTCAACTTGTCTGTTTCTTTTTTCTGACTTTTCTATGAGGAGCCTTAAAATAGGATCTCTTAATATTCACTCAGTTAAAAAATGAATTAAGTAAGTACCATCAGGATCAGCTGATTATTGGTGGGGATTTTAACTGTACTCCTGATTTCACTGTGGACAGGATAGACGAGGAACCTCACCCACAGTCAGCTCAGAGTTTGAACAGCACCATTAATCAGCTGGATTTAGTAGATACATGTAAAACATAAAAACATCCACAATCCCGACAGTACACTTGGGTGAGGGTCATTAATAATAGGGTGAGTGCAGCCAGACTCGACAGGATTTATATTTCACAAAACCTTAGCTCTAGACTAGTCCACAATAGAATAACCCCTGTTGACTTCACGGATCATAACTTTGTTTTTATAGATTTGATCATCTCGCCAGGTAAGAGGATTAAGTCCTACTGGCATTTTAATAACAAACTTTTACAAGACAGCATGTTCTGTCAAACTTTTGAGCACTTTTGGCAGTGCTGGAAAAATAAAAAAAACTGATTTTAAGTCTTTGAAGCAGTGGTGGGAAGTTGGTAAGGCCCAAGTTTGTGTTTTCTGTCAGCAGTACACCTCCCATACCACTGCTAAAATCAATGCAGAGGTTATGGAACTTGAAGCCAACATAGGGAGTATTGAGGAGGGTTTACATAGGAGACTCTGAGCCTTCTTTAGGGCTTTTGTTGCAAAAGAAGAAAATGGAGTTGAGCTCCTTCCTGCATGAGAGGGTGAAGGGAGCTCTTGTCAGGTGTCACTTCTTCCAGTTAAAAGACATGGATGCCCCAAGCTCTTTCTTTTTTAATCTGGAGAGATCAGTGGCACAGAGGAAGCAAATGACATGCCTTCAGAATCCAGGAGGCAAAGTAACCACCAGTCCGGGTGAGATGAGGAGCCATGCGATGGATTTCTATGCCGACCTCTTTGGGGCTCAACATTGCAGCATGGAGTGTCGTGAGGAGCTCCTGGAGGGGCTTCCTCAGCTCAGCCCTGACGAGAAAGCTGCTTTGGACTGTGAGCTAACTCTGGAGGAGCTGACAGCTGCTGTCAACCAGATGGCCACAGGACGGGCGCCAGGGATTGATGGTCTCTCCACAGACTTCTATAAACGGTTCTGGAATACTCTTGGACCAGACCTTCATGAGGTTCATTTGGAGGGTCTTAGAACAGGATCTCTTCCTATTTCCTGTCAGTGAGCAGTGTTATCACTGCTGCCATAAAAAAGGAGATCTGGCTTTACTTAAGAACTGGCGCCCAGTTGCCCTCCTCTGCACGGATTATAAGGCGCTTTCCAGACCATTATCAAACAGATTGAAGGAGGTCCTGGAAATAATTATACACTCAGACCAAACTTATTGTGTTCCAGACAGGTCGATCATGGACAACATTTTCTGTGTTTTCCAGATGTTCTTGATGTGTGTAAAATGTATAATGTTGATGTTGGTATTGTCTCTTTCGACCAGGAAAAATCTTTTGATAGGGTGTATCACTCGTATTTGTTTTCTTTACTTAAAGCTTTTGGTTTTGGTGATGGTTTTCTGTCTTGGGTTGGTTTGTTGTATAATGCTGCACAGTGTTTGGTAAAGATGGGGGCAGGGCTGAGTCGGCCCGTTCCTGTGCAGAGACAACCCAGTCTCACGGCAGTTCGTGAAATGGTCATGTTATTTAATCTATTGATTCGTGTTCACGGGGAAGTTTTTCTCGTTTTTTTCGTGGAGACCAGCACGAAAATGTAAAGTAATGTATTTCAATAGGAAGTGATGCCTTGTAAGTAGGTCAGTAGAGGGATAAAGCAGTGTCCAGTCTGCCAGGGGGGCTTGAGTGGAGGAAGGAAGGGTTAAAGGTTTTGGGAGTGTTTTGGGGTTCTGAGGGGTTTGTTAAGAAGAACTGGGAGGGAGTGAAGGAGAAGGTGTGCGATTGGTTGTCTAAATGGCAATGGTTGTTACGCCAGCTGTTGTATAAAGGTAAGGTACTTTATTGTCACATACACATACATGTAGCAAAATTCATTCTCTGCATTTAACCCATCCCTCAAGGGAGCAGTGGGCAGTCATTTACAGCGCCCGGGGACAAACTCCAGATCTGAGCCAGTGCCTTGATCAAGGGCACTGACTGGAGAGTACATGTTTTTTGATGGTGGGGGAAACTGGAGCACCTGGAGGAAACCCAAGCAAACATGGGGAGAACAAACAAACTCCACACAGAAAGGGCTGGAATTCAAACCCAGAACCTTCTTGCTGTGAGGCCACAGTGCTAACTATTGGGTCACCATGCTGCCACTTTTTTTTGTATAGGGGAAGAGTTCTGTTTGCCAATAACTTGGTTGCCTCGACCCTTTGGCACAGGCTCATTGCTATTCAGAGGGCCACCGTCGACTTCTTCTAGTTGGGTCGGCACTGGGTTTGGGCAACAGCTCTCTACCTGCCTGTAGCTGAAGGGAGCCAGGGGCTGGTGGAAATCCAGTCAAATATTGCTTCCTTTAGAATCCAGACTGCTCAAAGAATATTATACAACTGTGGCCCCAGCTGGCTAGATACAGCCTGACTGCTGCTGAGGAGAGCTGGGTGGTTGGGCTACGACAAGCAGCTTTTCCTCCTACAAACTGAGGATATGGACCTCACTGGGCTGACTTCTTTCTACAACTCTGTGCTGCAGGCGTGGCAGATACTAAAATGTACTCGTGATGCAAATGAAACTCCGGGAATGTGGCTGTTTGAGGAACCTTTCTAACCTTTTTAAGGACTTGAACATTACAGTCTGCTAGCCTGCGGGCCAGTCTCAGAGAGGCTGGGTGTACCAAACTGGGTCACTTGATGAAGGTGACTGCTGCATCTGTTGACGTCCTAAGAGCGAGTAGCAACATCACCTCCATCAAACTGATCAACAGGGTAGTGAATGAAGTTTGTGCTGCCCTAGAGCAACCTCAGCAAACTGTGGTAGAGAATCAGACTGTGTGATCAGTGGAGTGAGGGATGGGAGTTTCCTCTCTCTGACCATCACCCCAGGTGTGGGGGAGTGGCGCGGGGAAGCAGGCCAGCTACTGTCGTTTTCAACCCCTCACCTGGACAAGTTTCAAGCTGCAGGGAAGTAAGCGCTTTATTATACCTGCATAAAGGTCCTGAACCTGCAGTCTTTGGCCGAGCTGAAGGAGTCGAGGTGGACTGAGTTTTTTTGTCCAGACGTTTCCCAGAAAGGCAGTTTGCGTTCCCTGTACAAGCTGCCCGTTGAAAAGCGGGCAGCGGACCTTCAATGGAGGATTGTACTTTTTTTTCAGGTGGAAACACTAGATTTACTACATTTATTTGTTCAGTGTCCTTGGCTGTCAGCTCTGCTAGAGCTTCTTAAAAGGTGGGTTCAGGGTTTGGGGAGGTTTTTTCCTTTGGAATTGTTCATTTTTGGTCCAAAATACAGAAAGCAAAAAGCGACTGTTCATATTTTGAATGTTTTGTTTGGGTGTTTTGCTCAGTGGGGGAGGATGGAGAGTTGGTGGTTCATTTTTGATTAAGAAAAACACATTTTTGTTTGATTTGATTTGGTTTTATTGTTGTTTTTTTTGCCTTGTTTTTTTGTTTTGGATTTCTGTGATTGTGAATCTTCTCTGAAAATGGTCCAATAAAGGGACTTTGAAAACCTCTCCTCTCCCCTCCTCTCCTCTCCCCTCCTCTCCTCTCCTCTCCTCTCCTCTCCCCTCCTCTCCTCTCCCCTCCTCTCCTCTCTTCTCCTCTCCTCTCCCTCCCCTCCCCTCCCCTCCTCTCCTCTCCTCTCCTCTCCCCTCCCCTCCCCTCCTCTCCCCTCCTCTCCTCTCCTCTCCTCTCTCTCCTCCCCTCCTCTCCTCCCTCCCCTCTCCTCTCCCCCTCCCCTCCTCCTCTCCTCTCCTCTCCCCTCCCTCTCCTCTCCTCTCCTCTCCTCTCCTCTCCTCTCCTCTCCTCTCCTCTCCTCTCCTCTCCTCTCCTCTCCCCTCCCCTCCTCTCCTCTCCTCTCCTCTCCCCTCCTCTCCTCTCCTCTCCTCTCCTCTCCTGTGTTTTCTCCACAGTTTCTCCCATTTTCTTGCCAGAATACATGTTGGGATGCAGTTCCGTGTGCAGACACATGGTGGTGCTGCAGTGCTTCATAACTGCTGGACATTTCCTATTTAAATGGATGTGAAAAGCACCTAACAGTACTAAACAATGAAAAACACTACTACAAAACACACTTAAGATGATACATGAATAGTCCAAGAAGAGATTTTATTGAGTTAATTCTATTTGAATGTAACAACGAGTAAGGAATGAGAACATATTCATGTTCAAAAATTGACTTGTGCATTGAAACCTCAAACCTCAGCAGCAGAATGAAAATATTTTTCCTTTCTTAAACTCAAACAGGGACCTGCAGCATGTCAGAAATATGTTTCAGTCAAACAGGAACCTTCAGTCCATCAGACAATAGAAGAATGTTTTATCGATTCAATAGTGCAGGTTTTTAAACTGACAAAAATGGCTTTCATGCTTTCTAGCAAACCAAGGTTAGTAAATGTTCGAGAGATGGATTCTTTCCAATTTAAGGATGAAACACAGAGAGCGAGGGAACAAGAGAGAGACAGAGAGGAAAAGGCTGGAAGAGATATGCATGTATTATTTGTGTTTTGTCTTTCAGTTTATCCTCATTCTCCCTATCTCTCTTTAACAGAACACATTTGATCCAAGTCAGTTGTCTTTGTGATGATTAAGACACAGGAGAGTACAGAGTCTTTACCAACTCTATTACGTTTATTCACTGCTTTTATTACCCTGTATCATACAGTTTTACAATTATACAGTATAAGTAGCTTTAAGGTTGCTAAATCATCTTATTCCATACTGTGTGACAGTATCATAAATAAATTAATGTCGTTTCAGCCAGGATTGTAGATGCCATCGAGGACACACAGAGTTTAAAACATTTAAAGTTTGAGAGTTTTTGGGGGTGGGACCCTACTATACACGCCAGAAAAGTCTGCAACATTGTTTTAGCCTGTGGGGTTCTGCACAACATTGCGCAGGAAAACAGGGTGCCATAAATGTAGCGATGGAGCCAGATGACCCGATGCCCAGAGAGCAGTGTCCAGCATAGCCCCAACTGGGGGCTATACGAATGAGACAGGGTATTATTCCTCGCTTTTAACAGGTATAGTGTTATGTTTGGCAATGATACTCAATACAGGAAACATGACGATGCACAACATTTTTCTTTATTCTTCAGGTTTTCGTTTCTCTTTTAAAGTGTCGTTAATGTGTGTTTATTGAAATATAGGTACACCATGTAGGCCTAAGAAATAGACGTCTAAATAAATAAATAAACTAAGAAATAAACTTCAGCTGGAGTCCGATTTACCACGGCAACACTGTTGACTGCATCAGTGATCTCTTTCCATACCCCATTCTTTCTACAGCCTTTAATACCAGTTTTCAGGCTGCCAAATAGTACACACGTTAGTGCAAATGAACCTGAGATATCAGGGTTTCAATCTCCACCTCTGAAAAGTGCCGCTTCTTAACCTGATTACGTCTCGCCACGTCATAAATTGGAGGGGCGAGGCCTCAAAACCGAGACTATATTGGGGAGTGAAATTTAAATTACGATCGTTTCCAGCCGCTCAATGTACGACCATTCTTACGATCTCATGATTGGTGTGATACGAACGTTTCAAACGTCGTAAGATGATTTCTGCGCTCATATCTGCGCTGGTTTCTACGTTAGGTTGATAAATAAGGGCCAATTTGTTTTGGTGAGAAACACTGAATGTAGAAACTTTATGTAACAACAAACTTCGAGCTAGCAAGCTACATGCTAAAAATGGCAAGTTTTGAAGAAGATTTGGATCCTGCTAGAAGGCGGGCCTGCTTGGTTCTTTGGGGGAATGATTGTAAAGATTTACAAAGAATATGTTTACGGAATTTCATCTCTATCTGGGACGTTTTGGGACCGATTGGTGGGATTGCTGTGGATGAAGTACACACAGTGATACTCTGGTAAGAGCCAATGAGGTTTAACCATGTATCCAGCTAATTTAAATAGCTTACATTACTGTATTGTCAACAGTTAACTTCATTTAATATTTTATGCAGCATTTTCTTTTGCGGGGTGCAAATGTTCCATCAAAACTAGTTCCTTTCTGAGACTTTTTAGCAGAGCCACCGTAGCTGCGTCCAGAGCTTAGCACTACCCTAGACGATTTTGATTGGTTTAAATAAAGGCAAACAATCAAGAGCATTTTTCTCTCCTATCCCAGAATGCATCTATGGTGTAGCCAGACTTTACTCAAAAGCGCTGTGGAGATAAAGCTGTCAATGCGAGACCTATGGTCCACTTCTGATGAATATAGATTTTCATTATTTCAGTATTGAATAAACAATAGTAGTGATTAATGGATGTTTTCAAATTTTGAGAGGTTACAGTTTTTTACAACTGGTTGCACACAAAATCTGATCATGTCACACAAATTTTGAAACCCCTCACTCAAAGAGCAAAACTACACACCAAATCTCCAAAACCATGAGCTATTTCTCAGCTTTTCAGTGTTTCATTTTGAAGGAGATATGAGGCATTTTGCATTTTGTGTGTGCAGTTTTGAGAATTGTGTGTAGTTTTGAAAAAAAAGACAAATGTGTGTAAGAAGTTGTAAAAAACAGTTATAATTATGTACTAATGATAATATTGGTCTATTAATATATGTCATCATACAATAATATGATATATAAGTATTTTTTTTGTATTTGATAAATGTTGGCTCTGTCATCACTTTATCTGATAACGTCAGTACAGAACAACTCAAGATTTGTTTTCTTGGAGTGTAAACACTACCTGTCCAGTGTGTGTGTGTGTGTGTGTGTGTGTGTGTGTGTGTGTGTGTGTGCGCGTATGCACATACGTACATTTATGTGAGTGGGTTTTGTGTGTAAGTGCAATGAGCCCTAAAGGGGAGGAGCCACCAGCGAAGAAGGAAGTGCTGTAATAAGGAAACAGCTAACCTGATGCTGAGAGTAAGGTATTCAGTGGCAAGGAATGCCTGAGGGCAGGGTCAAAGGTCACCTCTAACAGGAAGTCACTTAAAGGTTAGTGAGTAGGTCAAAACTATAAAGAACGATGGTTTTCATGAACGTGTGTGTGTGTGTGTGTGTGTGTGTGTGTGTGTGTGTGTGTGTGTGTGTGTGTGTGTGCGTGTGTGTGTGTGTGTGTGATTTAGTGAGAGAGTTTGCTATACTGGGGCTGTGACTCAACTCAGTGAGAGGAGGGTGGTGATTCCTCTGGCAAACTGTGACTAATGGGGTGGTCGCTGCGTGTGTGTGTGTGTGTGTGTGTGTGTGTGTGTGTGTGGTGTGTTTGTGTGTTTGTGTGTGGTGGACCTTGAGGTTCCAGGGTTGTCCCCATTAACAGGAAGCAGCAGACTCCCCTCAAGGTAAGAAAGGTCTACCCTCAGGGTTACTCATGGCCCAAATGGATGTGACAAGACTGTGTTTGTGTGCGTGTGTGTGTGTGTGTGTGTGTGTGTGTGTGTGTGTGTGTGTGTGTGTGTGTGTGTGTGTGTGTGTGTATTGTTGCCTACTTCTAAGCAGAGATGAATGAATGGATGTACGTTCTAAAGATCTTCGGAAGCAGTTTGTTACTGCATGTAAATGTGTAGGAGAGGGGGCTGATTGGCCTGAGGCTGCTGCTGTCAGCTAGGCTGACTGACACACACACACACACACACACACACACACACACACACACACACACACACACACACACACACACAGTGACTCAGGTCTAGTGAGTAATACAGGAGTTAGGTAGTGAGGATGGCTGATGGGATACAGCCACTAATTCAAAGTGACCACAGTCTGGCTCCAGAGAGACTGCCATCATTACTGCTCCATAAACACACGCACAGAAACCCAGAAAAAATATCCACTTAGCATTAACACACCAAAAGTCTGTTTGTGTTTTTCTTCTAAATCAGTATGTTTTTTTCTTCTAACAGGACAAACTGTATGTGGATCACTACTTTTAAATTTTATTTTTTTAAAAATGGTTAAAAAAATTAAAAATAAATTGATGATCGATGAACAGGCCCTCGCACTCTGCGCACGTTGGGGATGCCAGCGAGTTTCTGGTCAATGTGGCCGTATGTATTTATGTGACCTTTGGACACTGCACGCAGGAGTTAGACTTAAATCCCTCTATGGAGTGTATAGCTTTGGAAATTACATATTTCAAATTGCGCACCACTTCCTGTGTCCACTATGTGGCACTAGAGAACACAAACTTTATATACGTCATGTTGCTGTATATCGTGTGTAGACCACACTATGTTAATTTCAGGTAAATTGAATGATTTTCATCAGGGCTTACTTCCCGTTGCCAGTAGGTGGCGCTATAACTATAACTCATTATGGACCTGTACTTGCTCTCATGCATGTTCTCTAATTAAGCATACAAAATTTGGGGCAGATTGGACAGTGTACACTCAAGTAACAAACAACTACCTGTTTCATGACGTAACATCGAAGTTCGCAGTGCTGCCACGTCGACGCCCTTTGAAAAAATATCACAATCTTCAAAGTTGAAGCATCATCAAGGTCTTAGGGCTTTCCCGAGGTGGATCTGGTCAACCAGCTCGGAAGAGGACATCAAAGTTTAACGACTTTAACATATTCATTCATATAGCCAGTAGATTGGGCTATGACTATAACTCAATATTAATATCTACATGTCTTCAGACAAGGACCCTCATTAACCCTGAGTAGTTTAGGGCAGATTGGACAATAGTTCAGCTAGATACCCCTTTCTGTTTGGTGAGGGAACATCAAAATTTGTCGCCTTGCCACTCCCACACCATATGATAAAAAATCAAAAGCTTCACAATTTAGCTTGGCAAAGGTCATTAGATTATATTGACCTGATCTGAAGTCGATCGGATTAAATCTGTAGGAGTATGTTAAAGTAGAATGCAAATGGTCGAAATCATCCATCATTTGCACATTCATTTTAATAAAGCTGATGTTCTGTTGTGTTTAGGGTATGACTCCAAGAGGCTTTTTTTTGTAAATTTGGACATGATACATAGGCATACCAAATCTCATAGGTCTAGGTGAAACACACCGCAGGGGATACTGGTTTGAACTTCTGTAGGGGGCACTATTGCCGTGACTAACATAATATGTTAAAGATTTGGGGCAGATCGGACAATGTTTGTTCGAGTTACAACAACTTTCTGTTTCATGATGTAACATCGAAGATGGCCATGCCGCCACGGCGTTGCCCCTCGACAAAAATCACAATCTTCAAGTTGAAGCATCATCAAGGTCTTAAGGCTTTCCTGAACACTTTTGAGGTGGATCTGGTCAACACGCTAGATGGAGTACATCAATGTGAAACGACTGTGTTTCAATATTGATATGCACATGTATTCAAGCCAAGACCCTTATACAGCCTGAGCAGTTTGGAGCAGATTGGACAAAGTTTAGTCTAGTTCCTAACCACTTCCTGTTTCATGGCGAAGCATGAAAAATCAACACCATGCCCCGCCCACACTGTTTGGTGAGAGCTAAAAAGCTTCGCTATTTGGCTTCGCCAAGGTCTTTAGATTATATGTATTATAGTATTTATAATATTATTATATCATAGTATATTATATATATAAAAAAAAATTGTGATCAGATCTGTAGGAGGAGTTAGTTAAAGTATAACCCCTAAAAATGGTAAAAATCGTCCATTATTTGAAAATTAATTTCAATAAAGCGGACCTTCTGTTGGGTTTAGAGGGGGTCTCCAATGAGGCTTTTTTGTATGTCTTGACATGATACATATGCCTACCAAAATTCATACCTCTACGTGAAAGTTAAAGGAGGGGGCTTTAACATGGAAAACTAATAGGGGGCGCTATTAAGCCAATTCATAATGCCCAAGCCCAACACATCAGATTGCAATTTTCACCAGGTCTGACATGTGTACCAATTTTCATGCATTTAGAGTAGCCCAAGTACCCTAATATCTGCATTCAAACACATACAATAATAATAATAATAATAATAATAATAATAATAAGAAGAAGAAGAAGAAGAAGAAGAAGAAGAAGAAGAAGAAGAAGAAGAAGAAGAAACCTTAGAATTTCAATAGGGCCATCGCCCCCGATGATGGCAGGGGATTTTGTCAGAACAGACAGCATAGAAAATCTGCTTAAAAATGTAGGAAATATTGGATAGGATAGAACAACACAATGTACTGTAATTTTGCTAAATAAAACACATCACAGTCATTATTAATCATTAATATTCACTTGTTTTTATTTTCAACAAATTGTGTATCCAAATACAATACAGATTTTCTTGGGCTCTTAAGACAAAAATTTGGATAGTCGTCATGGAAACATTAATTGGTCATGTGACAAGGGCTGGGAAGATTGGTGAGAACAGGCAGCCAAGTGACAGTACTCTGATCCAATGGAAATCACAATTGTCAGATTGACAGCATTCTAGCTGAATAGAAGGGGGCCAAATCATATTTCTCTGGTCTACAGACTCTACAGACTCTACAGTTTTGAGTGACATTTCATTCAGATATCTGGAGGTGACAGAGGGACCCCTGTTGAAAACGGCCATGCCAGTTTTTCCCTCACCAAAATGTAGCCTTACTTTGGAGGGTTATTTAATCCCCTTCTTGACAAGGTAGCATGACATAGTTGGTAGCAATGGATTCCTTAGGTCTTCTAGTTTCATATCATATGATACAGACAAATATCAACTTTTGGATTTTATAAATCGATTTTGGATCATTCAAATAAAAAAATCAATTTACACCGGAAAAATCGATTTTTTCAAACCCAGCCCTTGTTAGGAACCTCATGGCAACACACTATTAACGTAACTTTTACTGTATTATCCCACAATTGTTCTGTATGTACTATAGTAACCCGATTCCGATTCCTGAACTTGTGTATCGGCCGATACCGAGTACCAATCCAATACCAGTGTGTCATATATTTTATTATGTTTCAACAGCTGTCTACTACTATCCCTGTAAGGATAGGATATGATTGCTATCACTGTTATTGGCCTGGCTCATCTTAAATTCTTCATAAAACATGAACAAACACAAACGCCATAGAACTTTCTTTTATTATCCAGTTTGACAGCGAGTCATAACGGAAAATAACATAAATAAACTACCTTTAAAGTAGATTTTCTTCGGGGCTAAATTACGTGGTATCGGATCGGTGCATAAACTCAAGTACTTACCGATACTGATTCCAGCATTTTAGGCAGTATCGGAGGCTTTTCCGATACCAATATCGGAACATCTCTAGTGTGTACCTCCCCTAACCCCTCCTTGTTGTCTGTTGGTTTTTGTTTTGTAATATTTTGTCTTGTGTGTAAATAAAATCCCACATGGAAAAAAAGAAGAAACTCATCAAATCATTTGACATTTCTCTTCTCATAAAAGTACATTTGTGTCACCATAGCAACTGCAGGAGGAAATGGAAGACAATATTTGAGCGAGCGGGGGGGAAATAGGGCCTTCTTTGCTTTCAACATATTGCGTGGGGAATTTACTGTGTTATGATGAACAATGTGCAGATGTTTTCTCAGTCTGTATCAGTTTCACTGTGTGGGCTGCTGCTTGTAGAACAAGTCTGCTGCTCTAAGGCAATCTAACTCGAAAGAAAAAACACACCAGGCTCATTTTGTTTGGCTGATTGGATTCCCCCAGTGACTAATGCACATGTCGCCAACACATCAGACAAGTTTGATCAAGTTTTGATGTGATCCGCCGATTTCAATATTTGCCCAATGACTGCTCTCGTTTCTCTCCCCTGAACAGCGCTCTGCAAAGCTCACTCTTGTCTTAATTTAATTGTTTAAAAAATCAAAGCAGGCATAGAGAATGGGATGAGTTGAAAGTTGAAAAATTGAAGCTTTGAGGAACGCTCCGCCTCTGATCCTGGGTTTGTAATTGTTTCTGACTTTTTGGCTGAGAAATCGGAAGGAAGTCCCCACACCTTCAATGATGTGTTTCGGGGGAAATAAGCGAAGGCGGCTGATAGGATTCTTTGGCATCTTTCTCTCTCCCTCCCTTTGTTAATTCATTCCAGCTCCTCCAGCTGAATCTCGTTGTTTTAGGATTTGAACATCTCACCACCCACTGTTCATTATGCCTACCAACACAGTGGCATTAATCTGATTTTTGTGAATAATGAAGGCCTCCATAATTCTCTCACTGTACATTACCTCCATCTGTTATTCTAACTAATGACTTACAAACACGCTGCAGTCATGCCTCATAGTAGAGATCACACACAAATAAGTCTGTCTCCAACCCATCAGTCATCCATATAACTCACACATGACAGTGATAAGTGTTGTTTGGACACCAATTCCCACAAGGCACTGGGAAAGTTGATGGGGCTGAACCAGGAAAAGACAATACATCATTGTGTTTTTGTTTACCCCAGGCTAAAGAGAAGATGTCCTGCTAACATTAGACTACAAGAAATCCTCAGAATGGCTCATTTACATAAAAAAACAAGAAAGTCAAGAGGGTTCTGGATGACATTTCAGAATCATCATTACTTTACAAATTTTCATTTCCGACATTTTCACTTTTTTGTCTTTGAAGTGCAATCAAAAGATGGATGTTGAGTGGGAAGTCTCAAGAGCCTGTCAGCTGGAGGGCAACCGACTCCACACTTACTCCACATGATGATACATGGGTTTAAAAGTTTGCAAGTCTCTTACAAATATGGATGAGCCATGATAGAAATGTAGTTAGAACAAGAATACTGTCACAATGGAGGAAGATACCACTCTCATATCTGTCTAAAAAATACGAAGCTACCACAGTTAACCGGTTAGCTTAGCTTAGCACCAAGACTGAAAACAGGAGGAAACAGCTACCCTGCCTTGAGTTTTTTTGTCGCTGAAGATAGTATGCAACCAGAGGAGACTCCAGAGCAGCAGCTCGACCGCGGCACTGTAAGATGTCGTAGTATTAAGTGAGACAACGGTAGAGAGTAGTATGAAAAACAGAAAATCTGCGTAAGGAGGCAGGTTTGGATTTTCAATGGTGTTTAAAGCCCCCACCGTCGACTTCAAGGCAGCGCTGCGACCGTCGACTTCAAGGCACTTAACCCTAACCCTTGCCTAACCCTAGTGCCTTCCAGTGCCTTCCATGCAGCGCTGCCTGGAAGACGACATTGGGGGTTTAAAACACCAAACACCGGTTTGGATGGTGGATGGGTAAAACAACACCGGACTTTCACCCAGGAGACAGGGGTTCATGCTTCTTGTCCTGCATGTCACTGTAATGTACATTCTGTAACCCCACCCACCATCTTTCCTTAAACCTAACTATGCCGTTCTGAGGATCAGTGATGTGCCCGTTTTGTGTCTGTCCTTTTAATTGTATTGTATGTTTTTAATGGACCTTGAGTCTAACAATATAAGCTATCTATCTATATCTATTGTGCCGCATGTCAGTTAAACGTACGTCCCGACCCAGAGCATCAAAAAGTGACGCCAAGAGTCCCAACCAAGCGCGTCTAAATATGACACTAAAGGAGACTTTTTGTGTCAATAACAAACGCCAAAGGCACCTGACCAAGCGTCACTTTTTGACGCGCTGCGGAGTGAGAATGTGTTGGAAAGTCAGCTCAAGTTATATTGTAACACATTGAAAATGACCTCATTTTTAAACTCTCATAAATGAAATAAATGTTTTCCTTAATAGGTTTGCTTAAATTCTCAAACTATGTTATAATATTAATAATTTCCTCATTCTTTGCTTAAAACCTCCAATGGCGTGCTCTTCAGAATGCCCCTGACTATGGACATGTAAAATCTTAAGTCATTTTACTGTCTCACTCCAAACTAAATTTAAAAAATTGACAGCCCTGCCATAACCATAACTTTTGTACGAGCATACTATTTGGGTTACTGTGTTTTAAAAATCCCTGTTTTTTACTTCAGTGTCAAATAGCGTCCTGAAATTCCAAAATATCCTCCCCTTTTACTGTTGATGTTTTTAAACTTCACTGTAAGACGTGTTGAGTATGATTGAGACCAAAGACTGAACATTTTACACACAAAATCTTCCTACAACTATAAGTTTTCACACTGATCAAATAATGTTGGCAGTCACAAGTCGTTGGCCAGGTGGGTTTTGATATTTTGATGACCAGTAATCAGTGACGGACTGTGATCAAAAAACGGCCCTGGCATTTGCAACACACCGGCCCTATTTTTGTCAATGACCTAGCTTGGAAATTAGTAACTCTGCCTTCCGAGTGAATCTTTCCACGAATCAGTAGTGGCCCATAGGGGTCCATAGGGGGGCAGCCCTTCTGGCATTTGCCCAAATTCCAGATGGCCAGTCCGTCACTGCCAGTAATAATGGACAGTACTGAATCTACCCGTGTGCAGGGGCGATTCTACGATTTTTTAAGTGGGATGGCACAGGGGGGGACCAATAATGAGCCAGGGGGGCCTGGCTCAGCGTCCTGGAAGCCTACAGGTCCTGGAGAGTAGGCAGATTGCAGCCATTCACCTGCTCAGCAGAATGGATGATACGCTGCAGTTGTCCGAGCAGTGGCAGCAGCGTACCAGATGGTGATGGAGCAGCTGAGGATGGACTCACTGATGGCATCATAGTCAGTTTGACAGGTTGAACTTCTTCAGCTGCAGCAGAAAGTACATCCTCTGTTGGGCTTTTTTTGAAGTATAAAAATGTATATGAGTATATAATATACATATATAATGTAAACTATATGAGGTCCTGGGAGATGATGGAGCCCAGGAAGCCCAGGAAGCCCAGGAAGCCCAGGAAGCCCAGGAAGCGGAAGGACTCCACAATGTTGACTGTGAAGTCACCCAGGGTGATGGGGGCGAGTGAGGCTGTGGAGTCACCCTGGGTGATGGGGGCGGGTGAGGCTGAATCCTTCCAAAAGTCCCCAACCATCTCCGCTGTATTCAGAGCATTAAGCTCCAGGTTGTTCTGACTACACCAGGTCACCAAGTGGTCAATCTCCCACCTGTAGGTAGACTCATGCCCACCAGAGATGAGTCTCAGTATCAGACATGTGTGATTCAACTTATACTAATAAAGATAATTGTTATCGGTGCCCTAGCGGTGAAAGTTGACTATACTTTAGCTCTGGACCCGAACAATATTACAACAAAATCACAGAAGCTCATGTGAAGTGGAACAGATTGGTACATTGGTACAAAAAAAAAAAAGATGTTTTGACAGCACTCTAGCCTAATGGATTGGGGGGGGGGAATCATATTTCAGGAGGGGCGGTGTCACCCCGTGCCCCCCTTCTAGCCCTGCCCCTGCCCAGGTGATCACCTTCAGAACCACAGCAAATGTGACAGCCGTATAGTCAGGGTGTTTCTGCTGTGCTGGACTGCGCTAAGCAGGAGCCAAAAGGATATTTGGTCTTTTGAGTGGGAGCTTTGGGACTGATCCACTGAGGAAGAGCTGGATTGAGGGGATCATCCACCCTCAAGTGAGGTGAAGATCCTTGCTGAGCCATCCAGAGCTCTGCCTCAGCGCACACAAACCCAGAGACTGATGTAGATATTAGGCAAAAAAAGATCTCAGAATGAGTCTCAGAATGACAGACAAAACAAAGAGCAATTTGAAGGGCAGCCTCTAGCTCACCCAGTAAGATCGTGCGCCCCATGTAGGCTATAGCCTTTGCAGCGGCCCGGGTTTGAATCTGACCTGCGGCCCTTTGCTGTGTGTCATCCCCCATCTCATCTCCCACCTTTCCTGTCTATCCACTGTCACTCTGAAATAAAGGGAAAAAAGCCCCAACAAAATAATCTTAAAAAAATAAAAATAAAGAGCAATTTGATTCACGTAGCACCTTAAAATAAACCAAATTTATAAAATTACATTAAAGTAAGAAATTTCCTCTTGGCTTTTTCAGTCTCTTCTCATGTATTTTAGTGCACATCCATACACGGTAGATCTCATCAGTGTTTTTTACATTTATTTATTTTTTTTTACAAAAGAAACAATAAATTGTGCTATCATTGCAGATAAATTAACACAATGTATTTATTTGATTTGACCAAAATAAGTACAGAATACAGATGTTAAAACATACACCAAGTATATACTGTACTAATTTCTTAGCAAAGTAACATTTTAGTATCACTTGGACTTTAAGAATGATTTGCCGGCAATGTAAAATAAACCAATCATAGAGATAATGATTTAGAGATGCGCCTTTATGAGCCAGTTGAGGTGGGGATAGGGAGGTGTTCCAGGCACGTCCAGCTGGGAGGAGGCCTCGGGGGAGACCCAGGACTAGGTGGAGAGATTATATCTCTAACCTGGCCTGGGAACGCCTCGGGATCCCCCAGTCGGAGCTGGTTAATGTGGCCCGGGAAAGGGAAGTTTGGGGTCCCCTGCTGGAGCTGCTACCCCCGCGACCCGACCCCGGATAAGCGGATGAAGATGGATGGATGGCCTTTATGGTTCTCATGTCACAAATCATTTTATGTCCATTTTAAATGACACCATATTTGTGTTGATTCTACGTTGTCTGCATTCCAATGTTACATAATGTACCTTTAATGGTGTTAAGGGGTGTAAGGCAGAGATCTTCAACAGGGGTCCTTCAACAGAGTAACTGCAGGGGGGCCACCAAATGATTATTTTTTTGAAAGTTTAAAAAAAACAACTAAAACATATTAGAAAATATGAATCAGCCTATTTGTGAAAAAAAAAAAACATTGATTACTGGCCTATAGGTAAGGTAGTCGCCAAGGTAGCCATCCACAGATACAGTTAAGCCTAAGGAGTCACTGTGCCTCATGTATGTTTAACATTAAAACATGATTTATAAAATCATGCCAATGTGTATTTTAATAGCTTGTATTCTATGCACTATAAAGGCATGTATAAAGGCTTTAGGCCACCCACAGGTTATTGTAGGCCCAGTTTAACTTCATTTTATACGTTGTAGGGGGTCCCTGATCCGTCTCTCTCAGTTAAGGGGTCCTTGGCTTAAAAATACTTTGAAGACCCCTGGTGTAAGGGGTTCGGAGGCCGCTGGACACAATGTCTTTGGAGGCCTCATGCACTGCCCCAGCCTGCTACTGCAACTTTAAACCATCCGTCTGTCATTTAATGGATACAGCTGGTGTTATTTATTACTTGTATTATCGTCAACAAATCTGTGAAGAGACTAAAACCAACAATACATTTATCCCAGTATCGTCTGTTTAGCCACAGTCTGATAGTATTCTGCGACATGATTCCACTGATGTCCAAACACTGTTAAAGACACATAAAAGAGCCATACTGTACCACTAAGTGACATCCATCCTCATTACTGTGAACTTCACCGATGTAGTTTCTTTCTCTCAGCTCAAGCTTATCTATCTATCTATCTATCTGTCCATCCATCAGCCTTAAAACCGAGACTACCGTTACACCAAAAATGCACTGCACAGCAAACAATCTGATCTGACAAGCACTTATATGGACACACTGAAGGCTCAAAGTAACTGGAACAACATTCTACAGTATGTGTAGTCTCGCATTGCCAGACCTTCCTCCACAGCGCTGTGGAGGAGGGTCAGTGAGTAATAATTACTCACTGACGTCCAGTGATCACCTGTTAATGAGACAGCGTTTGCAGCACCTTGCAGCAGTTCCAGTTGGGCTGCTTTCTCCGTGTCATACAGGCTGTGTATCCGTGAAAACTACTGTCCCCCTCGACGGCAACGAGACAGGTCAGAACATGCCATTTCGCAAGAGCTGTAGTAATTTTTTGGGAATTGGTTTCATCCACAGGTCGGCAAGTAGCACTCTCCAAAATACTGCTTTGCCTGAGTGGGTAGCATGCTAGTGGGTAGCATCAACCTGAATTAATTAGCTCGTAGGTGGTAGCTCAAGCTTGACGTGCTTCGTGATATTTTAATTCGGCTTTACAAAATGTGCATATGGCTTTTGACTTGTCTACGAGCCGTCCGGGAGTTTTGGAAAATACAAAGCGTCTTTCAGAACTGTGTTGCTGCTGTCTTTCTCCATCATGCCTGCAGCCTGCAGCAGGAGGAAGTATCGCAGCTTGATGATAAGTAAAGGTGCAGCAAAGGGTCAAAATAGTAGCCTGTTGGGCACGACGTGAAGCCGAGTGAAGTGTAAAATAAATTAATAAATTCTGGCATGCGATTAATGCGATTAAAAAACAATGTACGCGTTATCCTGGCCCTTAATCGCATCGCGATTAATGCGTTA
Source organism: Sander vitreus (assembly GCF_031162955.1). NCBI lineage: Eukaryota > Metazoa > Chordata > Actinopteri > Perciformes > Percidae > Sander > Sander vitreus. The sequence goes on along the minus strand of NC_135864.1, from coordinate 25,203,727 downwards.
ATGCTGACAGCCCTACTTTTTATTCATCCAGTTGGTTTTCAGCTGTTATCAGTGGAAACAAGCTCGGTGATAAATACGGTGGCCCTGAAGGGCAATGCACAACAGTCAAGGAAAAAACACAACAGCAAAAGAGAAAATACAACACTGTTTGCTGCAGACTGACAGAAAGGGCATCAAATCAGCGTCAAGGGATCATTGTCCAATACGTACCTACCTTTTCCAGTTTTGAGTCTCACCAAATGCCATTGTTGTCGGGTTTTTTGCAGTTTTGTTTTCTCTTTTGCTGTTGCGTTTTCTTTTTTTGTTGTTGCGTTTGTGCTTTACCCTTCAGGGCCACCACAGTTTATCCCGCCGTACACCAAATAGCCAAACAGCAGACAGACACAGTTAGAGACTAGCTGGTGAACGTAGTGGAGCATTTAGTAGCTAAACAGCCGGAGGAGGAGTTGATTGAGACAAAAAAGGAGAGTGAATGTTGGACATGTTGCTGATAGGCAGCCCAAATGGCCCAAAAGTCAATGAATGCAAATATAAAGACAAATGGTAAAACAAAAAACTACCACTTCCTTACCTAGGACAGCAATTCAAAGAGTAGTGGAGTAAAATAAAAAAGAGACACAGGGGTGGAGGGGGCACGGCCCTAACCCTGGTAACCTCCATCTTTATTATCAGCAACATCATGGGAGCAGGAGAGGGAAGGAAATACTGATAAAACAAACACACGCACGCACGCACGCACACACACACACACACACACAATCAAACCAATATTTAATCATTTGGAGGCTGTTTCTATTGGCTTAGTGTCCAGGCGGCATTCTGTTGTTAAACAGGATAGATGCTCCGGTCGTAAATCCAGCCAAATATCAGCACACGCGCACACACACACACACACACACACACACACACACACACACAGACAGATATTTTTCACCTTGCACTGCGTACTATATCTTTTATTAAGAGGGAGATGAAGTCATTTGTCAACACTCTGGTCCTGTAGGAGTTTGTGCATTAGAGTAAAGCCTGAATACTCACACACCTTTTATTCACAGGTCCACAAAATGGTTCTGTAAAAGACAAATCATCACTGACAGGTACAAACCTTGTATCTCCTATCTCCTGTATCGCAAACTAACTCGAAGGATTAAATGTTCCTCCGGGAGTTTTCACCGGCATTTTCACAAGGCTCATCGTGAAACCCCGTTCAAATTGATCGAATAATATCATAAATGCACTGGCCTCCAGCTAAAACAAGGTTTCAGAGATATGAGTTGTTTTTTTTTTACCTTACAGCAGTGGAATGCTTGCCTGGAGAAGTCGGTGCACCTCTGTAAGGCTTCATAAAGTTTGAGCTCAGTTTTTCTTTAAAGTTATTCAAAGGTGATGTGGAAAATCTTTTGCACTTTCTGATTTGGACTCGGCATCTAGATCAGAGCGTTTCTCCGATGTGCTATTGCCTCAGTCCATATCAGCCTGTCTCTCTGTGTCTGCCTTCATCTCTCGTTGAAGAACATATACGCTACAAAGATGTCCATTTGGCATGGCTTGTGATGTAGAAGGCTGATAGCCTGCAGGAGGGCTGCTCAGGACACGCATTTCAAACTTCTGTCAGAGTCTAAATGGAGACGAAACCCAGATGTGGGTTTGGTGGGTTTTTTAGTCAAAGAAGAGAAGGAGAAGTTGTCATGGGGGTTGTCATGCACAACAAAACAAAACATGCAAGAATTAAATCCCCCTTTCCAATATCATAGATATAGAGCCATGCCAAAACACTTATTTATGAAATTCAATAGCCAATGGAAAATAATCTCATATGAAATAGCACAACATGGTGTCAACATAAAACACAGAGCTTTCAAGCCGGAGAGTGAGAGAGAATTTCATGAATATCGACACAGAGTTTGTACGTTCAATCTCATCTCTCTCTCTCTCTCTCTCTCTCTCTCTCTCTCTTAATTGGTAAACGCTAATGGAAACGTTATTTTGCTGAATAAATAATTAATTTTGATGAAGTTTTAGGTCATTTCATGGTTGCGACCGGCTTTTAGGTAATTGCCGCGAATCAAGAGCTGTATCAAGTCACATGACTCGACACGCTTCATGTGGATACTGAGAACCAAATCAGTACATTGTTTCTATCCATGTGCCATGCAGCCGCCCATAATGGGTGCACATTTACACCAGATCAATACCTCTGGATGTGTATGAGGAATTTACCGCAATGCTCAAGAGGTCAAATGTGGTTACATAAATACATTTAACCAGCAGCATCCACAGAGTAGGGCTGCTAAATATATATGTATATATATATATATATTTTTTTTTTATTATTTTTTTTTTATCGTCATCAACTTGTGCAATAAACACATCGCGAAAGGCTGCACACGTATCGCTGAAGAGATTTTTGTGTTAGTTGAAAGCAAATATCAGTACTGCACTTTAAAATGTAACAGATCCTTTTTTTAGAGGTGACTTTTTTGTCAATTCAATAAAAGAACGTTTTTTTCTTTAAAGTGGCCATATTGTGCTCATTTTCAGGTTCATAATTGTAATTTGAGATTGTATCAGAATAGGTTTACATGGTTTAATTTTCAAAAAACTAAATTTTTATTAATAATAAAACCATATTTCTGTTGTACTGCACATTGCTGCAGCTCCTCTTTTCACCCTGTGTCAGGTCTCTGTTTTAGCTACAGAGTGAGACCTCGCAACTTCTGTAACATCTTTGTTGTCAGTCGCACATGCGCAGTAGCTAGGTAAGGATTACATGAGTTAGCTACCTGTTTCTCCAACTTCGGCCTGTACAAGGCAGGATTACCCGGGAGACTTCTTCTAAACGAGGGAACACTTCCAACTTTGCGTGGAATACCTGCAGAACAGGGACATGTAAGTAGTTCTATACAATTTATTTTGTAGATTAGGGTAAATCCGTGTGTGTTGTAGCAGTGTTTTGCCATTGAGAATGAGCTAGCATGCTAGCGCTAGCGCGCTAACAGCTAGCCCCCTAGGCCCCTCGTCTCGGCTAGTTACGTAGAAAGCCGTGCAGATTTTAAACAGCTCACCCGGAGACTGAAGGCAGAAACACATTCAGAAACCGTATCTCACTTTTTCAAAGTTTGTATGCATGTGGAAGCACCAGAGACACAAAATGACACCCCAAATCCCAGAAAATGTGATTCCTTTCATAATATGGGCACTTTAAATTCATCAAGCAATTTGTTTTTTAGAATACTGAAAGAAACAGAAATACAGAACACTTTAATATCTGGTTATTTCAAGGAATATCGTTATCACGATGTTCAACAACGTTATCGCATATCACATATTTTCCTCATATCGTGCAGCCCTACCACAGAGTAGAAATAGAGAGTGAAATCACAAAAATAGTTGAGAGTAAAAAAAACAGGGTATAGGCTGCTGGTTGCCATGACTACAAAGAGGTTTTTGGCAAAGAGAGAAAGGGCAGTGAGGTTTTAGCTCTCATCAGAATCAGGTCGACATCATTCTGTGGAATTGTTTGTCTTCTTTCTTGTCAACTCTCCATCCCAGTGTGAAGCTGCAGTCTGCTCCAGCTGCTGCTCCTCAGCAGTGATTGAAATGATGTTGCATTCAAATGCTCGCGGGAACGTCAGTCAGGCTGGATCCAAGACTTGAAGCAACGGCCCCTGAGTACATGTAAGTGAAGCAATCGACACCTTCAGTTGCATTCTTCTGTTGACTTGGTTTGCTCCTCACTAGTCTATATGCACGACGTTCCACTCCCGGGATTGCTCCGTTGCCGACGGAAATCCGTTGCCTTGGTTTAAAGAAATGCCAATAAACCAGAGCACTTTTTTCTACCATCCCGAAATGGTGTGTGGAGTAGCCAGACCTTCCTCCGCAGCGCTGTGGAGGAAGGTCTGGCAATGCGAGAGTAGCTCCACACCAACTTTTCCATTATGCACAAACTCACACCTGAGCTCTACGTAGTTTTACATCACACACAGGCTATATTTACACTGCTACGTTTTGTTTTTTTAAGCAGAGTTTTGAGCCAAAAGTGATCTCCGTGCACACAGGTGTTTTTATCTCCAGTAGAAGAACTAATCTCTGTTTAAACTAACGCTGCCAAACCTCATATTTCATCAACATTCTCGTATACTGGTCATAAACAGGAGGCAGCGTGTAGACTCCGCCCGCTGCTGGATGTTGCCATGGTAATGTTAGTAGCTTAGTGTCAGAGAACGAGACATCGTGACCCAATTGGGGAGAAACGTTGGTGTCAATATCGGTGTTGCCAAAGGTCTCCGTTTGCGGCCGTTCAGACTGCAACACAACCCCGCAGATTCCAAACCAAAACGGGTCAGAAGTGTTTCCAAATGTCTCCGGTTTTGGGGCTCTGAAACGCCAGAGCAGGGGGAATGAGAGGTGGAAACCTAGCAAAAGATTTTTGTTTTTAACAAACATCACCCTGAGGCCATTTTTACAATTCCTTGTCCATCTGGTTTTATTTTTTAAAAAAGCTTGTAAAACATCAACCCTGTTGTCTATAGTCAATCAATGTACATCATTTTTTTCAAGAAAAACTGGGCTATTAGAATATTTGTGCTGGAGTGAGGTCACTTGAATGTAAAAAAAAGGTTGTATGACCTTAAAGACAAATAAATAAATAAAATGGAAAATGAATCTCACAGATATTTATTGATATCACACACAGAGCAATAAAAGCTAAGCCAATCTCCTGTCTAAATCAGTTCCAATATGTCTTGGGTGTCAAACTGTGAAGAAATAAACATTATAACGTATAAAGTTGACAAAATATATAAATTTTTTCAAAAAAAGTCCAGACGCTTTTGCCAATAATGAAATAATAATGTCATATTTATTGATATCACACACACAGCAATGCTACACAAGCATTTGTGTTGTCTAAAACAGTTCTCCCATATATTCATCCAGTGCAAAAATAAACATAATGAACATTATAACTCATTTAAATGACAAACTATTTACATTTCTTCAAAAAAGGCCCAAATGTATCCCAAATATGTAAACAGTGACGCCATTCTTCTCTGTAGAAAGGTAATAGACCGGAGTTATCTTTCTTTTTCACTTTACTTTTTGTTCTCGCTCGGATTCCCTGGAGTGAACTCTCTTTTCCACTACATAGTCTTTGTGTGACGGACCTGCCTTCCCATTGGTTGAAAAATGTCAACACACTCTCGCAAAGCATTATGGGAGACTTATACTAGACGGTAGCACAAAGCTAGCGGCAGAAATGACCTAAAACGTGATCAATTATGGACATCAAGTGGATAAATCTTGGATGTAAGAGTTTGGATGTATTGCTGAACAACTCCGAAAAAGATTCCAGGCTGGATAGAAAACCTTCTGTAAAAGCTACAAAGACACCAAAGACCCCCCATGATGGCTAACTCCTTAGCTTTTAGCAGGAAATGTCGGTAAGCAGCTACATTAAACCGTTATTCAATTATATAAATATTAATCAGAGGTGCCGTTTGTCGTCGTGGACGATGCCGTAGTTAAACCAAAACGTAGCAATGTTAATGTAGCCTTAAAGAATGCTTCTCAGCCTGGGAGAACAGTAGTATCATTTTAACCAAGGGGGTAAGCTTCTCCTCTGAACGCGTACCTCCTATGGCGCCATTTTGATGCTACCAAGCCATCACCTCCCGTTAGCATTCCATTGACTGCCATTCATTTTGGCGCCACTTTGACAGCGAATAACTTTACATCTGAAGCGTTTAAAGACTATTTGTCCGTTGTTTATTTCTAAAGAAACACAACAATGTATAAAAGGCTCCATTACCGTGTACCTCACGTTATGGCTCCGTAGCAGACGTTTTTGTAAAAATAGGCTAACGATTGTGTCATAACCACGCGACTTACTGTCGCACAGTAGAGAAATTACCGTATAGTACAGGAGAAGCACGCAGGCAGTTTCAACTCACATTAGCTGTTTAAGTTTAATTACTAATGTTAACTAGCATTTTAGTTAGCAGTAATTAGCCTGTGTCCATGATATCTCCTTACATATACCTACGCTCTCCGTCTCTGCAAGATTGGGAATTGAGATTTCTCTTGGCACAGCTACCAGAAGACTTACAACTTTCAGACAGGTTGCTCATGGTACATTTACGTCATTTCTATTACGTCCATTTTATATATGTCAATGATTTAACCTGCTAGTAGGTAGGTTTCCACGCATGCCTAAGCGCGTCAAAAAGCGACGCTTAGTCAAGTGCCTTTGGGGTTTGTTATTGACGTAAAAAGTCTCCTTCAGCGTCATTTTTAGACGCGCTATGTCGGTACACTTGGCATCACTTTTTGACGCTCTGGGTCAGGATGTACGTTTAACTGACATGCGGCACAAGAACGGGACAGTTAAGTTTTGGAAAAGGTGGTGGGTGGGAGTTACAAAATGTACGTTTCAGTAGTCTATATCCACGATGTTCCACATCTGGAATTGCTCCGTTGCCGCCGGATATTCTGCCGGATGTCCCTCTTTTTGGCCAGATGTCCGTCACCTTCCTCTTCCTTTGTGTTGGCATTCTAAGCCTCTGGTGGATTTGTGAGGACTATGGTTAACTGCTCCTCAGATCTCTGCAGGGTAAATCCAGACAGCTAGCTAGACTATCTGTCCAATCTGAGTTTTCTGTTGCACGACTAAAACAACTTTTGAACGTCCACAGCTTCCACCAAAACAAGTTCCTTCCAGAGGCTATTTTGCAGCGGCATCGTGGCTCTGTCCGGTGCTTAGCACCGCCCAAGACGATTGTGATCAGTTTAAAGAAATGCCAATAAACCCAAGCACGTTTTTCTCCCTTCTAGGAAAGCTGTGTGGACTCGCCAGACCTTCTGTTGCAGCGCTGTGGAGGAAGGTCTGGCAAAAAGAGATAAATAAATATTAATCCACTCATACAGACATAAAGGTGTGATAAAGACTGGATACACTGTACTCTGAGTTGACCTGTGATATTTTAGTATTTCCTATCTTAAAGCTGAGGTGACTGGTATTTTCTACTATTGTCTCCCCATCTGAAGGCAGCTTTGAATGGTACTAACAAACAAGAAACTGCTTTTAACAATCTTTAAAATACCAGCTCTCAGTGACCATGGTGGAGAAGCAGTCCAAAGCAGGGGCCTGCTGCTGCTGGATTGAAGTGCAGAGTGATGGGGGCTGAGGAGCCGGCCGGTCCGGGCTTAAGCCTGGAGGTCCCAGTCCATTCTCTAAATGTCCCTCCAGGTGGACGATGTGCAGTTTTTTGGTTCCACACTGCTGCGGTTTTTTTATCTGTTGGAAACAGTCTGATTACTGCTGAGGCCTCGAGGGAGACGTGACCTTTACTGCAACACACACACACACACACACACACACACAGCCCTCATTACAGGGATTGACACATTAGCCTGGAGGACAGTTGGAAAGGGATTGTGGGAGCCTCTCTCTCTCTCTCTCTCTCTCTCTCTCTCTCCAACTACAGGTTTAGGGTCACATCCACACTCCTACATTTTGGTATAATAAAAAATATATTTTATGTTACCCCACCTTTTAGGGGTGGGAAAGAAAAATATTCAGAAATCGTGTGTATCGTGATTTGTTTGCGACGATATGCGGGGGTGGTTTGAGATCTCCACTTTTGATTAAAATTGTAAATCTGAACGTCAAACACTTGATTTTCTGCATTCTGGGGAATTTTTCTGCAACAATTTATGGTGCAAATGTCTTTATTTAAAAATTATTTAAGAAATTATATAAGTTTTTTAGGGTATATATATATATATATATACACACACACACACACACACACACACACACACATACATACATATACACACATATATATATATATATTTTAGGGCTGTCATGTTATGGGTTGGTGTGTTTTATCTTATTTTGGTAGTCTGTTTCTGTTCTGTATTTTGCTCAGTTTCCTGTTTTATTTTGATAGTTTGGTTTTCTGTCTTGTCTAGTCTGGTTTTCCTTTAGGTCTTGTGTTTTCCCGCCTTTTTTGATTGTTCTGCCCAGCTCTAATGTGTTTCACCTGTGTCACCTGTCTTGTGTTACCTCGTTACCCTGCGTATTTAGTTTTTGTGTTCCCCTTGTCCTGTGTCAGATCATTGTGTGTGTGTGTGTGTGTGTGTGTGTGTGTGTGTGTGTGTGTGTGTGTGTGTGTGTGTGTGTGTGTGTGTGTGTGTGTGTGTGTCTCTTGTAGCCAGTTTTGCGTTCCCGTGTGTTTTGTCTCCAGTTTGTTTGCCTTCCCTGTTTGTGTTTTAGTTTCTGTTTTACTTGTACTTTATTTTTGGAGTCCGTTTTTGCCTGCTAGTTTTCCAGGACTCCTTTGGTTTTGTATACTTTTATTTTTATTAAATCATCTAACGTTCCTCAGTTTCCGCCTCTGCATTTTGGGTCCACATTTTCTCAAGCTTTCCCTAACGTGTCAATCGATTAAAAAATGTAATCTAATTAATTACATACTCTGTGATTAATTAATCAAAATTAATCGCATACATAATTAACGGTGCCTGAACCGATACTTTTTAAGAAAGTAAAAAAAGAAAAGTTACTAAACAACAGTTGGTAACATTAAAGAACGGCTTGTTTATTGCTAAACTTCACATATATAATCATTTCCTAAACGGCATGCCATTTTTTATATATATATATATATATATATACACACACACACACACACACACACACCTACTCCGCTACATTTCAGAGAAATATTGTACTTTTTACTCCACTACATTCATCTGACAGCTTTAGTTACTAGTTACTTTTCAAATTAAGATGTCTGCACACAAAACACATGTAGTTTATAAAATCTGCCTACAAGTCCAGCTGAAATGATTAGACCATTAAACACACAACTGTCTGGATCCTGTCCAGTTTCTAAAATGTGAGGATTTTTTTCAACCCGTTCTCACTCCCAACTCCTAAAATACTAATGCTTGGTCAGTGTCTCTCAGCGTCAGATAACACAAAAATCCCCCTTTAACGTCTGTATGGAACGCACCAGGCAGAGCAGCAGCTCAACCGTGGCGCTGTAAGATGACGTAGTATTAAGAGAGACAACAGTAGAGAGTAGTATGAAAGACCAAAAATCCTCGTAAGGAGGTTGGTTGGTGTGGTGGATGGGTCAAACAACACAGGACTTTCACCCAGGAGACATGTTCCATTCTTGTCCCACTTGTCACTGAAACGTACATTTTGTAACCCCACCCACCATCTTTTCCTAAACCTAACTGTCCCGTTCTTGTGCCGCATGTCAGTTAAACGTACGTCCTGACCCAGAGCGTCAAAAAGTGACACCAAGAGTCCTGACCAAGTGCGTCTAAAAATGACGTTAAAGGAGACTTTTAGCTGTATTTCGTCTGTATTTTACGTGATAGGAGAGTGAGAATGTATTAATTTTCTGCATCGAGTACTTTTACTTTTAATACTTTAAGTGCATTTTCCTGATTATACTTACATACTTTTAATTAAGTAACATTTTCAATGCAGGACTTTTACTTGTATTTTTACAGTGTGGCATTTGTACTTTTACTTAAGTAAAGGATCTGAATACTTCTTCCACTGCTGCTTTTAACCAGTTCTGGTCAAGATAATCTAGATTTCCCAGCTTTTGGAGACATTTCAGGCTACAGTGTGTAACCATGGAACATCTTTTTGAACCACTGTTTGCAGGCTGGTTTGCAGAACCGAGCAGCTGATACTGGGCTGATTATATCACCATGGGGTACAAGCTTTGAAAGTGTGACCACAGCACTGCTGCTGCTTATCTTGCCCAAAGTTTCATCAGTATTTTTTCTTTTTCAAATTTTAGGAATAAATGTGTAGCAATTATTTTTCATGATATGCACCTGAGTATTTCACCTGCTAGACAACCACGAGAAGTCTGACGTGTGAAGTGGAAGAAAAAAAAATCAATCTTTCAATGCAACAGCAGTGAAAAGAAGACCGTTATACGTTGTAAAGCTTTCACCCACAAGTATTTCAGACCTGGCAGTTTAACAAGCACCTGAAGAATAAACACTACAGGCTCTGAGACACAGCAGCACCTCGAGCACCTTTTCTCTTTTCATTTCCAAGGACTGTGGCAACATTTATATATATATATATATATATATATATATATATATATATATATATATATATACATATATATATACACACACACACACACACACACTGACACGCTGTGTGTGTGTGTGTCACTATCTTTGTGGGGACCCGTCATTGACATAATGCATTCCCTTACCCTAACCTTTACCCTCACCCTAAACCATAACCTAATTCTAACCCTAATCCTAAAACCAAGTCTTAACCCTCAAACAGCCCTTTAAAGTTGTGGGGTCCAGCATTTTGTCCCAACAAAGCTGTCCGGACCCCACAAGTATACTGTATTCCCGGTTGTTGGACCCCACAAATATAGTCAAACAACAAATTACACACACACACACACACACACACACACACAGAGTATGAGTTTGAAAGGCTCCTTTTTCTACACTCTCCTTGCTCTTAATGTCTCCCTCAGCTCTGGTAGCTTGGTGTCTGTACTGGTCATACACTCGTACAAACATTCATTACTGCAACCAAGGTTGGGACATGCAAAGGCCACGGTAACCACCCCCTCTACCTCGTCTTCAGGGTGGTTGAGGTGTCACAAATACAAGAATAGTGTGCGTGTGCTCTCACAGGGGTGGCTAACTTTGCAGTTTGACTATTGTTTACAGTGCAGTACACACACACACACACACACACACACACAGTGTGCTGCCTGTGATGTGGAGGACTCGGCTGATCCCAAGGTCTGAAAAGGGCTTGCAATGTCAGATGATGCAAAGATGGAAATCAGAGAGAAATACCAGGAGAGCCCAGAGAGCCCTGTGGGAAGACTGTGTGTGTGTGTGTGTGTGTAAGAGAAAGAGAGAGAGAGAGAGAGAGAGAGAGAGAGAAAGAGAGAGGGGGGGAGACAGAGATAGGGAAAAAGAGAGAGAGAGAGAGAGAAAAAAAACACATCTGCACGATACAATACAGCCAGGAACCATCACTCCATCTCCTCACACACCTTTACTGTAACATAAAAGAGAAACCAAACAGAATTTGATCAACTCTTTTTAATTGTAACGATTTCTTGAAGTTGCAGTCAATGGACTTTGGTTATGTGAAGGAGTTGATATGAACTCAACTAATTATCAACAAACTCGGCAGTTCCCCTTTAGCTCTACAGAGCGTTTTAGTCTTTTTCAGCTCATCGTTTTGGCTTTACTGTCTGCAAATTAACGGTTCACTCTCACAGCTCTCATCAGCCTGGTTAGAAGATAGTCAGGAAGACTCTGATTGGTCGACACACTAACGCTACTGCATTCTGGGAGTCCAGATGGGTCAGGACCCCCCCCCCCCCATCTAAGGGTTGTCCCCCCCTAGAAATATCATTAAAAACCATGCTGTGTATTGTAAATAGCATAATAAGTAGGGCTGTCAAAATAACGCGTTCATTCATTTCGATTAATTAATCTGAGAAAAAATAACGCGTTAAAAAAATTTACGCAAATTAATCCATTCCATATTGACGTTTGCATACAAACGACGGAAATCTGGTGCCGCTGATATGTCTGCACTTCTCTCTGATGCTCTGAAACAGATGTTACAGGAAACACAAACCCCGCTGCACGTGACGCTAGTTAACACAATACTCAACAGCAGCTAACGTTAGCCTACCGCTAGCTAGTTAACACAATACTCAACAGCAGCTAACGTTAGCCTACCACTAGCTAGTAGCTGGATTAAACACGGTTAAAATGCTGACAGCTAACGCTAAACGGTGTAAAGTTTGACTGTGTTTTACTGTAGAGGATTCAACACCGGGATGTAACAATCTGCAGCTGCTGTCGGAGAAACAACACAGCCGGTGCGTTCAATGAAACTGGTAAACTACAGACTCGTGGTGCATTTGAAGTTATTGTAAATGTCCTTTTCCTATCTGGTGGTTGTTTTTGTCATTCAACAGCAATTTACTAGTGAAATAAGTTATTGTTATACATTATTATTAAATCATTTAATTTTGACCATATGGCCTTAGCAATAAACAAGCCGTTCTTTAATGTCACCAACTGTTGTTTAGTACCCTTTTTTTTTCTTTTCTTTTTTTACTTTCTTAAAAGGTATCGGTTCAGGCACCGTTAATTATGTATGCGATTAATTTCGATTAATTAATCACAGAGTATGTAATTAATTAGATTACATTTTTTAATCGATTGACAGCCCTAATAATAAAATATATTCAAAATATCTGTGTAAGTAGTAAAACAATACAAACCCCAAAAAATGCTTTAAGTTTAAAAACGTTTTTAGTCCCCACTCCCTTGCCTCACAGTGGTTTGGTCCACTGCCTGCTTTACGTTACCCACACACAAGTCCGGCGGACCACGGGAGAGAATGTGCGAACATACTGGTAGTTGGATACGCTACTGTTCAAGACTATTTTATTCACATTAACATCAGATGAAGTTGTTCTTTTCTCAAATAGAAATGATGCTGAGTAATTAATGAATTAGTCATGACAAAGAAGTTCGCTATGTTAGTGTAATATAATGTAACGTTACCTAGCTTGTTTAATAGCTTGTTGGATAGATATGCACCCACTACAACTAATGTTAACACGGCGATAAGCCTAACGTTATGTGTGTGAACCAAGGTTATTATAGTTTAGCCTTTTTCATTAGTTTTAATTTTTTTTTCATTTTGACTTTTTCTTTTCAAATTCAGTTTAGTTTTAATTAGTTTTTAAAGTGGGTTTGCTAGTTTAGTTTTTTGAAAATGCTTAGTTTTTGTTTAGTTTTTATTAGTTTTAGTCTTTTTTTGTAATATGGGTTATTTGTCAGGGGATTCAAAAAGATCAGAAAAAGTATTGTGTAATAATAACAACAAAAACATCATACAATTTTAGAAATATGTATTCACAATGTATTCAACAATAACACCAGTACATAAAATGTCGCCTACATATGGTCATAAATATGTAAACAGTCTACACAAGACGCAGTATGTGCAAAATGTGACGTGTTCCAGGAAAAAAACCTAAATAGCCAACAGACTAAAGAAGACATTAACAGGTGTTTTCAACTTTGGTTCCAGTAAAGTGGCGAACCTTTTGAAGTCAATCGAGTCACACCGTTTAGTTTACAGTGTAGCCATCCCAGTATCAATCCACGCTTCCTCCCGCTTTTGGTGTTCCTGCGTATTTACTAACCAGCAGCTATCAGGTCGCAGATGAAAGCCTTCCTGTAATGTTCTCTGTCCTGCTGTTGTCTCTGTCATGCTGCCTGGCCCTGTATCTATACATCCATGCCCGTAACGTTACCGGGGTTAGCTTCTGTTTCGGGGAAAGGGGGCTTTGCGTTCTCCTTTACCTTGTTAAGGTAAGCTAGGTTAGCTTCCTAGCTTGTGTGCGCTTCTCAAATGTACTTTCAAATAATTTCTGTAATAAATTGACCACATATTTTACTACCTTCCACTGCAAGGCGCTTTTATCTGACACAGACATAATGAAATAGGACCTCCGCTTTCTTCCGACTTTCTTCCGACAATTTGACGTGGAATGTCGGAATTTCTGGGTTCCCAGTCGGAAACTATACGTCTACGGGAAATGTCGTGGTCGGAGAGATATAACGTTATTTGTTCTATGAAAGATCGACAAAGACGAAAACTAAGGACATTTACTCAATTATTTTATTTTGCAAACAAACAGACAGTACAGTTTTAGTTTAGTTATCGTTTTTTTGTAATGCCTCGTTTTTATTTTATTTCAGTTAACGACAATGTTTTTTCCCACTTAGTTTTTGTTATTTCGTTCGTTTTCGTTAACGATTATAACCTTGGTGTGAACTGATATTAGGGTTACTATTGAAGCTCTACAGTTGTGTTTTGCTCAATATGATAAGTGGCAGATCAGTGGGTTTGTGCAGTTTCTTGCCACTGTATCCTCTGTCCCAGACGAAACCTAACTGGCAATTTCCACTGGATGCGTAACGGCTGCGGAATGGCTCTGGAACGTCGACGGAGTCATTAGGTTTCCATTAACGTCAATGTGTGTATTTCCACTGACTGCGGAACGTCTGCATCCCTACTCCATCCGCAGGCCTCCAGAGCAGATACACAGAGCTTCTATGAGCTCCGCAGCAATTCAGCAGACGGCAGATAGTGCGGGACAGGAAGTCAAGCACAGAAACAAAATAAAAATCTGGTTAATTTTCAAAGTAAAATACACCGTGCTCATGGCGGATCATTTCCCTGCACTACACCTTGAAAACACAGCACAGAGTTGTTTCCCCTCTACTCCTCTGGATGGAAACAAACTGTTGTTGGTTTTGTGGTTCTATTCTACGTGAATTCGGAACGAGAATCTTGTGGGTCCTCGTGACTACAGCTGTCAGTCATGGCCGCAGCCGTGCCGCAACAAATCTGGACCTAGTGGGTATTTACGGACGGCGGAGCACGCAGCCGTTCCGCAGTGGAGCCGGTCCGCAAGATCATTTTAGAATTATAATATGACCGTGTGGTGAACCTATGAACCAAACTCATATTTAGATATCTGACGTTAAAGATTTGTGTTGTTGTTGCCCAGCTAAAATGACAGAGAAAAGAAAAACAGACATAAGATCCTTTGTCAGTACACCAAAATGCCAAGTACAATAAGTCCTCATATCAAGACAATTTGGTAACATCTTTATAAGAATGGGTGCTTATGGAAATACTAACATCACTATGTCACAGGCAAAGGAGACAGAAATAACTGAGGAACAGGGAGACCAGGGACAGTCAGCTGTAGAGTCTCAGGTAAGTGTGTTGAGCTTAGTTCATATTTTTGGATGTGTGTGGCTGTCAGGGTTAGCAGATGAGCTTTACCAGTAGCTCACTAATTTACATTATGATCAGCTAATTTAACAAAGCAAAAGGCATTGTATTTCTTTTATATGGGGACACTTGTTCAAAATAAGTCATTTTGTTTTAAGGCTTTCCTCTGTGTACACATATCCTCTACAAGTTTAATTGTGGCTGTATTATTTGTGTCCCCTTCAAAAATTGCTCTTCAGAAACTTTGTGTGTGTATAGTCCCCCCCAACTGTTAGATGAGATTTACGCCCATGTTTCTTCCTAAACTTAACTTTCCATGTCACACAACGCTCACGTCTTCTTGCCTAAACTTTAACCATAATCTACCCCGAAATGACCAGCAGCTCGCGGTGCTCTGTAACCGGCTCAAAGTCACCTATTCTCGGGTAACTGAACCAACAACTACCGCTGAATCGAGCACCATGCGGAATGTGCCGTAGCCGGCGTCCCAAAGCTCTGTAGGAGCTTTGTAGCCGATGTCATGTGACCAGCCGGCAGTCTCCTAGTTTTTGTATGACATCATACGTTTTAGTGTGTATATCTTTTCGTACGATATCATACGGACCCGTTCATGAGAATGTGTTGCTCTTTTAGCTAAGGGGTCCTTGGCCTAAGAAACGTTGAAGACCCCTGTCCTAAACAGTCAGTAGATGGTAGCATCTGTCCCACCTACGTCATTTATGTGGTCACAGAAGCTGTGCTAGGGGGTTGCAAGCAGTTATCGTTTTTACAAAACTGAGAATGCTCAGTTATTTTTTGGAGGGTGAATGTACAACCCGTTCTCACTCCCAACTCGTCAATCCCTTGGTCAGTGTCTCTCAGCGTTGGATACCGACGCAAAAATCCCCCTTTAACGTCTGTATGGAACGCACCGGGCAGAGCAGCAGTTTGACCGCAGCACTGTAAGATGACGTAGAAAGTAGTATAAAAAGACAGAAAATCCGTGAAAGGTTGGTTGGTTGGGTGGTGCATGGGTCAAACAACACAGGACTTTCACCCAGGAGACCGTGGTTCATGTCCCGTTCTTGTCCCTGAAACGTACAATATGTAACCCCACCCACCATCTTTTCCTAAACCTGTCCCGTTCTTCTGCGGCATTTGAGTTAAACGTACATTTCGACCCAGAGTGTCAAAAAGTGACGCCAAGGGTTCTGACCCAGAGGGTCAAAAAGTGATGCCAAGAGTCCCGGCACCTGACCAAGCGTCGCTTTTTGACGCAATGGGAGTGAGAAAGTGTTGGATTGTAATGTATTGAGAAGCCTTTGTGGCTTCCACCCACAGCTCTCAGCTCAGTTTCTACCCATTTTTTTTCCGTCACCTCCTGGTCTTTACAATAGACTTTACAATTTAAAATAATCAAACGAGTAAAGTCAAGATGGTTTCTAACCATCAACCAAAGAAAGAAAAGAACAAAATGTGCTTTCACCCTGGGAAAATATCGCCCTGAGTTGTGAAAAGCAAGCGATATTCAAAGATTTAAAACGTTATTTTAGTTTAAAATCATTCCACTTCAAAGCCTTAGGTTTTTTTTCTGCCATCTACTGACTGCACACCCATTATTTCTGTTAGTAGTCAGACCTCCGTGTTATTGTGTGCATGTGAGGAAAGTCTGTTTGTTTGCTGGTGTGTGTATGCGTGTGCATGAGCCGAGTGTCACTGAGTACTCTGGAGACAGCCGAATCCTTTCAAGGGTCCAGAGTGCTGCTGTTCAAAGGTCTCCATTACCTCCCTCTCTCTGTTTCCATCACATGATGTTTTTCATCTTCCAGCCTTTTCTTATTCGCTCTCTCTCCTGGGGTCTCTGTGCCCTTTCCCCCCTCATCTCTCGCCCGTCAACAACACCGAGACCAAATAATCGCCTCCGTCTCCCACAGGCTTGAACTTCAAGCACATCATGGCTCTGACAGGCCACGGTGAGCAAGCGGCACAGGAAGGAACTGATTAGTCTTGTCTCGCTCCAAACAAATGCTGAGGGTCGCTCTACACTGCTGTAACTCCAGTTGGATGACATTCATTAATGTCCCTGCTGTTTCTTTGTTTCTTTTTTAATAGCAGTGATGTTGTTGCCATGGTGCCCCCATCTCAGGTTAGGATACAAGTAGTCTCACATTGCCGGAGCTCATATTTGCAGAAGAGTCATGCAAAAGGCCAAATACACCACACAATAATGTAGTCATGACTGTAGTGACTTTCAACAAAACCAATATATCTAAATCATCGGTCTATATCCATGACGTTCCACCTCCGGGATTGCTCCGGTACCGCTGGAAATTCTACCGGATGTCCCTCTTTTAGGCCGGATGTCCTTTATTTTCCTCTCTTTGTGTTGGCATTTTAAACTCCGGTGGATTTCTGAGGACTATGGTTAACTGCTCCTCAGATCTCTGCAGGGTAAATCCAGACAGCTAGCTAGACTATCTGTCCAATCTGAGTTTTCTGTTGCACGACTAAAACAACTTTTGAACGTACACGTTCCACCAAAACAAGTTCCTTCCCGAGGCTATTTTGCAGAGGCACCGTGGCTCCGTCCGGCGCTTAGCGCCGCCCACGACGATTGTGATTGGTTTAAAGAAATGCCAATAAACCCGAGCACGTTTTTCTCCCATCCCGGAATGCTGTGTGGACTAGCCAGACCCTCCTTCGCAGCGCTGTGGAGGAAGGTCTGGCAATGCGAGACTACAAATACTGTAGAATGTTGTTCCAGTTACTTTGAGCCTTCAGTGTGTCCATACAAGTCCTTGTCAGATCAGGTCGTTTGCTGCCCCTTAAACCCCATTTCTGATGGAGGAATCTGCAATCTGGCAATCCAACGCACTTTATGCAGCAATCAGTGTTGGCCGAGTACTTCAACAAATAAAGCAGTGCATTTTTGGTGTAACCTTAGTCTCGGTTTTGAGGCTGATGGAGGGACAGATAGTCAGATAGAAAGATAAGCTTGAGCTGAGCGAAAGAAACTACATCGGTGAAGAACTTAGTGGTACAGTATGGCTCTTTTATGTGTCTTTAACTGCGTTTGAACATCAGTGGAATCATGTTGCAGAATACTATCAGACTGTGGCTAAACAGACGATACTGGGATAAATGTATTGTTGGTTTTAGTCACGTTATGACGAGAAAGTTATTTGCATGCATGCACGTACACATGCACCCACCCACACACACACACACACACACACACACACACACACACGGATGACCTGACCTGAGTGTGTGTGTGTGACAGCTGACAGGAAGCGTCTGTCCCTCCAATCAGTAAAGGCTGCAGATCAGAGGAACCCGTTGCACAAACTCCACAACTCAATTCACATTTCCTCTATCATTCCTTCCCCCTGTCCTTTTCTCCCTCCTACGCTCTCTCTCTATTTCCTCTCGTCTTTTTTCTCTCCCTTTACGCCCCCCCACCCCTTTCCCCCTCCTGCAGCCAAAAATGTGTTTATCTCTGAGAGACTTCAAAAAGAGCCTAGGCTGGAATCACAGTGGCGGTGACGACTACAATCTGTCAAACCCTGGTATGGCACGCCATTTTACCCCACTTGAAAGAGA
This sequence comes from Sander vitreus, assembly GCF_031162955.1. Taxonomy (NCBI): domain Eukaryota; kingdom Metazoa; phylum Chordata; class Actinopteri; order Perciformes; family Percidae; genus Sander; species Sander vitreus. The sequence continues at coordinate 25,185,276 of NC_135864.1, read as the reverse complement.
CGCAGTTTATTGAGGGTGGCGAGGGAGGGAGATAGTGAGGGGTTGAGTGAAGAAGAAGAGAATAGGGGAGTTTAGGGAGGGAGAGGACCAAAGAGGAAAAAAAACATTGGCGGGAAAAAAAGAAGTTTCTCAATCAACATGATGAAACTAGGACAGAGCAGGAATCATCCCAAAGTGGCCCAAACAGCAACCCACCCACCCAGGCAGCCGTCCGCCCATCAACATGAGGCTTCTGTTCCAAACAGAGGTACACAACAACAACAACAACAACCCTTGTGTTGTCCTCTGTCTGTTTTGCCAGTTCTTAAAGCATAAAGTATAAATGATCACCCAATTCTGCGTTACATCTTCTTAGCCAACTTCATTCCAAATAAGTACCACTAGTTTAACACTTACTTATGGACTCAATAGTCAATAAATCTCATTCATATTAAATTATACCTCATTTTTTATTAAAAAAACCCCAGAAATTATGAATTATTTTGACTAATAGTTAAGATCAGAGAAACCAGTGTTGATAGATAATCCCAGCCTGTTTTGTGTATGGAACCATCCGTGTTATTTTTGGGCAATTTGGTTGAAAGAAACCCATATTTTTGACATAGAAACTTTGAAAACTGGTCAAATGTGACCCAAGGACAACATGAGGGATAAACTAACGGAAGACCCATTTCAAGGACTAATGTGGAAGGATTTATTTACTATTTATTTATTTATTTTTTATTATCATCATGTGAAATGTTACTCTAGCGCCACCTTACAGGAGTGGCACTCTGAATTTCGTTTCATACGTTTTTAATAATACAATGAAAATAAAGACATCGTAGTTTTCATCAATTCTATGGGAGCGTGGCTGCTGGGTTCAGGAATTGTGTAGGAAAATAAAAAAAAATTAAAAAATTAAAAATCACATTTAAAAATAGGTCTGGTGGAAGTCATGTTGCAGTGTTGGCGGTTTCGGTCCCCTGAATGCCCTTGAGCAAGACACTGAACCCCAACTTGCTCCCGATGGGTAGGCCAGCGCCTCGCATGGCATGGCATGAGTGAGTGCGTGTGAATAAATGAATTTTCAATAATGCAGCCCCTTTACAATGTAAAACATACTCTAAGTCAGGAGTGTCAAACTCAACTTCTCTAAGGGCCACACTTGAAAATGATAATCACATCAAGGGCCAGACATGTAGAGTTTATTCAAATGCTTTTTTATTTTATCGAAAAAGTAAAATATCTTTGACTGTATTATTGCATGTCTCATATAGCCTACTCACTTACAGTTTGGTCCACATAAAGCCCTGAATAAGTGAGCAAAAAAGTTCCAAAGCCATCATAGAAATGGCAAATCAAGAAAAACAAGGATTACATTTTTTACTTTTAGGTTACTACACAGCCGACTCCCAACAGCCTGTTTTACAGCCTGAATAGGCAAACTCACTGGTTTGCGGGGATCTGTGTAGTAAATTGGTGCTTTCCATACTCTGATTTGTTGGATACAATCACTTTGGATATATCATTTTATTGCGCCCAAATCTGCTCACAAAGAAGCTCATGTTTAAAAGCATGCATAAAATAAGGTTTGTTGCATGGCTCCGTCAAAGTGAAACACAAATCATGATCTTTAAGCTGAAAGGCAAGGATAATCACAGGATAATTTAATTTAAAAGGGTTTCCTTAGGAGAGGATGAATGCACTTCTTGCAACTGCAATCCTATTAGAGACAATAGACATCTGATATAGAGCACAAGTGTTGGTAAAAACAACGAACGGAAGGATGGGTTTGATGTTCTCATTCCTCGAGAAGTGAGGCAAACAAAAATGTCAAATTTGTCCTGAGTAATGTGGCTTTGCTAAGTACAATAAGAGTAATCTATCACATTCAGAGCTGGAAGTCATCCTTAGCCTGGACAGATAAAGAAAATCTATGTGGAAAAACTGAAAACACTGAAGGAATTTTGAGGCTGAAACTTGATTGGTAATGAAAATGTGATATGATAAATGATTCATATACAAGTGCAGATTCAAAGGACGCACACACGGAGGGAACATACATAAGTTAATCAACACCACACAAATAAAGATCAGAGATGTGTTGAATATGCAGTGATGTTTCAGTTTCATGTGTCACCCGTTGCTTTCAACTATTTGTATCAGTGGAAAAAAATCTGGCAGAACTTCAAAAATAGGGCAGAACTCAGTTTGACTTTTTCTTGTCTTCAGTGTTTTCTATTACTAGATTTACGAAGCCCAGAGGTGTCAACAAATTAGTAATTTGTGCTCTAGGCTTTAATAATGAATAATAAAAGATATACATAGACGTGCATATATTTAGCCTACCGTTTGCTAAACTTTGAGAAAGTTTGTGAGCAGGCAGCCATTTCTTTTCCTGCTTCAAAACGGACCAAGCACCGCCCCAACTTGTCTGTGTCTCTCAGAGGTATGTCATTTTGTTGCTCCGATTGCTTGGGTCTATTCCATTGTGTTCAGAGGCAGTTTGGTCTGGGCCGTTAATAACACCCCTTGGAAATCCAAAAGGAACTAAGACGTTCCAGGCTAATCTGCGACGCCAGGATCAATTATCCCATCAGGGCGACAGTATCTGTAACGGTTAATAACATTCTGTACTTTTCGACACATCAGAGAGATGAGCTGCAACACAAGACATTCCACCATCGTGTTCCACTAATCAGTGGAATAAAACATGTTGACTGGGGCTATTAGTTTGAAACATAACTAATATGATCAGCTCTTCATGTGGGTTTTCTTCGGCCTGTGAGTGATCCCAACACAAATAAGAACGCATGGTGCACGCAGCTTTGCCCTTCTCTGCTGCATGTCAGCGAGCACTGAATTCAGCCTGTTCTCATGAACCAATACGTTCATATACTTCAAAATATAAAACTATACGAAAAAAGTTAAGCACTGTAATTTTGTAAGCATTCCACTTTTCTCTCTTTTTTTTTTTTTTTGCCAATGATTGTGACTGCTGCTGTATAAGAACGCAGCTGGCTACATACGGAGGTGGTCAGGGTGGATGGATGGGTCATAAAACACAGGACTATCCAGCCGGGGAACGGAGTTCGCTTCCTGGGGAAAACACAAGACTTTCACCCAGGAAATGTGTGTTCCGTGGGAGTGTTTTAATCCAAACCACGATCTTTTTCCTACACTTAACTAAATGTTTTGGTGCAAAATCGTAACTTTCGTTGCCACGTAACTCTCAGTTTTCGTCGCCTAAACTTAACTGTAATGTCAGGCGAAATGTCCGGCAGCTCGCGGTGCTCTGTAGCCGGCTCAAAGTCACCTACTCTCGGGTTGCCATGCGGAGCACAGTAGCTTGTGTCGCAGAGCTCTGTAGCGGCTTAAACTAGCAACTTCCGCTTGGCGTCAAGTGACGTAGGATATCTAATGTTTTGATGTGCATGAATTTACGTACTATATCATACGGGCCTGTTCACAAGAATGTGTTGCTGAATTACTTGACAGTGTTAACCCTCTGCCCCCTCAGGTATTTTTGACAACTCATGGTCCGTCTGCTTTTATTTTCTAAAAAAAAAGCTTGTAAAAACATCAACCCTAAACACTTAAATAAAAGCTGTGCCAGAGCTAGGAGTAGTTCCTGCTATGATGCCATAGCTATGAGGCCAGCACCCCCCCCAACCATCTAATGTTGACAAAACACCCGGTTCACACTGAGGAGCAGATTTCATGGAGATGCTCGGCCGGTTGGCTCTGTGTAACTGCTCACCAAGTGGGAACATTCACGATGGGGGGTGGACAGGGGCAAACGCCCTCCAACTTAAGAAAACACACAAATAGACAAAACACAAGCAAATTCAGAAAACAACTTCATTAATTTGACAACACATGCGCAGCATTCAGCAAACGCACTGCAAATGCACACAACACGACCAAATACATAAACGCACTGCAAATACACACAACACGACCAAATACATAAACGCACTGCAAATACACACAACACAACCAAATACATAAACGCACTGCAAATACACACAACACAACCAAATACATAAACGCACTGCAAATACACACAACACAACCAAATACATAAACGCACTGCAAATACACACAACACAAACCAAATACATAAACGCACTGCAAATACACACAACACAAACAAATACATAAACGCACTGCAAATATGAAACGATGCAAGAAGAAAAGCACACAAACCCCGAAAACAAATGCAACAAAAAAACGCAGCATCAAGATTACACAACGGAAGTTCTCCAGACCTCTAGAGGGAGCAGCTAGTGGAACAGCTGGATTTGCGACCCCACGGGGAGAGAGAGCTCTGCCTTTTTATTAGAGTCGGGTATGGCTGCAGCCTGGAGAACTCCATAGACTGTATATTACATTCATATTATTATTAATAATAATAATAATAACATAATATATTAGTAATATACAGTCTACGCTCCCGTCTCATGCCCTCCCGGCTGGTGGTCCGAGCTACAGCTTTTCAAAATAAAAGCTTGCGTCTGGTCCGCTATGTGTTTGTACTTTGGTGTGTTGGATGTTTGTGAACTAAACAGTACGGCAATCATGCTAATGAATACAATAACTTTTTCAGCAGATGACTTACAACACGTTGGAGTTAGCAAAGCAGTTTTGTGTTTGTATGTGCAGGCGAGATTTATTCAGTTTGATAAATCCCACAGTAAATTGGCTGCTTTACTAAACAGGGAGGGACTAGAAATCCTGTCTGTTTTGTATTTCAAGAGCGAATTGCTCCACAATATGAATACAGATTGATCACTTATTTTGTTGCTAACCGTTGTTGTATAATCACAATATTACACTTGAGTAGTAAACAAACGTCAAACGTTTTAAATGTTTTATTACGAGTTCACAGACGTCTCTGCTGATTGAGTATCACCTGTGACCTGAGAAAACATATCTCAAACATAGACCTCTCTCTCTGTCTCTCGTTGTGTAATCTTGATGCTGCGTTTTTTTTGTGGCATTTGTTTTCTGGGTTTGTGTGCTTTTCTTTTTGCATCGTTTTTTATTTGCAGTGCGTTTATGTATTTGGTTGTGTTGTGTGCATTTGCAGCGTGTTTGCTGAATGCTGCGCATGTGTTGTCAAATTAATGAAGTTGTTTTCTTAATTTGCTTGTGTTTTGTCTATTTGTGTGTGTTTTCTTAAGTTGCAGGGCGTTTGCCCCCGTCGGCCACTGTAGGGTTGCATCTAGTGTTGGGTATCGTTAAAAAAACATTTAAAAAAAGATTTTAAAAAAACAACACAAAACTACAGTCGGCGACATTAAAGAACGGCTTGTTCATTGCTAAGGCCAGGGTGTTTTAGTCCAAACCACAATATTTTTCCTAAACTTAACTAGTCGTTTTGGTGCCTGACCTTCACTGTCATCGCCGCCTGACGCTCACTTTTTCTGGGTAAACTCCACTACCACGGCCTCAGAAAGGAGCGTCATCTGGCGGTGCCTGTATAGCCGGTTCACAGTCACTTATTGGTGGCTAAATAACTGCCGCAGGTATTCGTCACTATGTGTTCATGTTACAGCGCCTTACTTAGTTTAAAATACTTCTATTTTTGCACCGCCCAAAACGATTGTGATTGGTTTAAAGTAGGGCTGTCAGCGTTAACGCGTTAATCGCGATGCGATTAAGGGCTGACGCGACTTTTTTTTTTTTAATCGCATGCCGGCATTTATTAATTTATTTTACACTTCATTCGGTTTTGCGTCGTGCCTAACAGGCTACTATTTTGACCCTTTGCAGCACCGTTACTTATCATCAAGCTGCCACTTCCTCCTAACACATCCTGCTGCTGCAGGCTGCAGGAATGATGGAGAAACACAGCAGCAATAACTCTGAATGGAGGTTTTATTTTCCAAAACTCGGCTCGTAGACAAGTCGAAAGCCATATGCACGTTGTGTAAAGCCGAATTAAAATATCACCGAAGCACGTTAAGTTTGAGCTACCAACTACGAGCTAAGCATAGTAGTACAGTTAACGTGATGCTACCCGCTAGCGGGCTAAACGGGTGGCAACTAACTGTAGACCTGTCAGCATCGTAGAGGACTCGGGTCTTAAAGACGTACTACGGTTGACCTGTCTCGCTGCCGTCAAGGGAGACAGTAGTTTCACCATACACATACCACAGGGAGAAAGCAGCCACACTGGAACAGCTGCAAGGTGCTGCAAACGCTGTGTCATTAACCGGTGATCACTGGACGTCAGTGAGTAATCAACATTATTTAGGAGTTACTAAACACTAGATTGACTCTGGTAAGGATAGGGATTTTTTGTTTTTTAGTTAGGTACTTGGAGGAATTGTGCAATAATGACAGATTCACACATTTTTCTTTTGTGTACAGTAAATAAATAATTACAAATCTTAAAATCAAGTTCATAAAGTAACTTTCTTTGCATTCATTTGATTCCCAATCAAGATACACAGGTAAGAATTGCTTTCCATTGTTAATATGTACTTAAAAACTGTTCTGAAATGCAAAATAATAGAATTTTAATCATGTGATAAAATATGCGATTAATTGCGATTAACTATAGACATTTATCGCGATTAAAAAAAATCGTTTGACAGCCCTAGTTTAAAGAAATGCCAATAAACCCGAGCACATTTTTCTCCCATCCCGGAATGCTATGTGGACTAGCCAGACCTTCTTCTGCAGCGCCACGGTGGAGAAAAGTCTGGCAAAGCGAGACTACGGCAGATTAGTCACTAATAACAATTTTTTTTTAAGATTATTTGTTTGGCCTTTTAGGTCTTTATTTGTGACAGGACAGCTTAGACATGAAAGGGGGGAGAGAGAGAGGGGGAATGACATGCAGCAAAGGGCCGCAGGTCAGAATTGAACCCACGGCCACTTCGTTGAGGACTGAGCCTCTCTATATGTGTGCACGCTCTACCAGGTGAGCTACCCAGGCGCCCCCATTAATAACAATTTTAACAGGGACCCAATAAACACAATGTCCCAGCGCCACTTCCTTCTCTCTGTGGTGTGTGGCAGACATCTGAAGTTCCAGCACGCTACTGCAGATCAAGGGAGAGAGTAATTAGACCAACAAGAATCAGCTGAGTCAATTAACTCACCTGGCACTGCTCTCATGAGCTATCTCCACACCTGTCTCCCCTGCAGCTGATTGCAGACGACGCCCACCTCCACACTGAACAAACACTTTCAACAGAGGCAACAGGTCACAATAGACTATAAAACTGAAAAGCTTTCTTTAGTCTGTAAAATAGAATGCACAACATAAATGACTTGTTATTTTAGTAAATGTCTTTACTTCTTATCCTTAGTTACATAAGTCGGCCTGTCTGTGTTGGTTTTACTGTTGGTTTTTGTATGTATTTCTGTGACTGTTTGCTTTAATTGTCAGCTTTTAACCATCTAGGTTGCTCAGTCTGCTGTATCGTTCGTCTTTATGCTTGTACTGTACGTGGCTGCTGGTCCATGTTTTCTTTTACTCAAGGGCGTTACTTTGGGTTCAACATTGGGGGGGGGGAGGTTTGAGCAAAATTGACATTTTTGAATGTCAAACACTTCATTGTCTGCATTCTGGTGATTTGTTTTTTTTTCTGCAAATGTGTGTGCCTTTTCTGCATCAAGTTACGGTGCAAATGTCTTTATTTGTGTAAAGGAAATTATAATACGTTTTTGTGGTGGGTTGCACAAGCCAGGTTTGATTATTAGGGGGTTGTAACCCATCCCCCCTGTAAATTACACCTACGGCTTTACTGTTAGTTTTTATGCATATGTGACTGCCTGTTTGTCTGATTAAATGGTTAGTTTGTATGTCTATTTTATAGTGTTTTACCTTGTGTCATTTCTAAAAGCCTAACCAGGGACAAGGACTGCAAATTAGCTTATGGCTAGAAGTCCTGTGACCCCCTACTACATAGATTGTATAAAACTGAGTTGCATATTAAACTGGGTGGATAGATGGATATTTATACATTATTTATACATCATGTATTAAAGCTATAGTGCGTAGTTTCTGTCACTCCCCATGAGGAATTCTAAGTAATGACAACACCACTGTTGTTGCATCCACATGATACAAGCCTTCCGTAATAGATATTTTGGTGCTTAAACAGCCACAAAGCTGGAGCCTGTGCCCGGTTCACTCATTTAGGGGCTGTGACAACTAGTTATTTAGAAGCCACATGAAAACTAATTGTGGCTTATGTCTTGAAGCTGTGACGTGAAGAAAACGCCTGATGTTCAGGCGTTGTTCTGTGTGTGGAAGCATTCTATACAATACAGCTACCGTACACCCCTTTTTCATTAAGCGGTGTCTTTGTGGCTCTGTTTGGGCAGTGGGAGGGCGAGAGACAGAGCTTGAAAGTAGGTGTCTCCAGCCAAAACAATAGACTTTTAAATTGAGAACACAAAATAAGTGTGCATTAATTATTAAATAGAGTGCACAAATTAGTTTTCTTTTTCCGTGAAATCTCCCGGACTTCGCATATATATATTTGATCAGAAATCACACTTAATCTGAGGCCGGCCTGGAGTTAACAGGATATAAATATTGAGAGAAAAAGTCCAAAGATTCACTAAAGTCCAACAGAGGCTGAAATAACCATTGTGCCCCACAATATGTTAAATTGAATGAACCTGTAATTACCATTTGACTAAAACATCTAATCTGTGGTGGGGGTCATCAAAATCAGATGTCCTCATGGATATCCATACCAAAGTTAATTGAGAGTGTTAATGACTAGTCATAGGGAAACTTTGATATTGCACGACAGAAAAGATAAGGGGTCATCAAAGCTTTCCCCATTATTCTCATGGCTGTCCTTTGATCCCTGTGCTTGCAGGGAAACGTTTCTGATCTGTCAGTTTTTCCTCAGGCTTTAAAACCTAAATTACAAGGAAGAGCAATAATTATTCTGATTCACAGTCATTCTGTCCAACAAAATCTAATTTCCACATTTTTATCCATGCTAGTGGAGGTGCTTGAGAATTATATAGCACTTTGGTCAAAATTGAAATGTCTTAACATATATTGAATGGATTGGATATTTGAAACAGATATTGACGGCGCCCAGAGGATAAACCCAAATGACTTTGATGATCGCCTGTGAGGTTTATTGACTTTTGTGTTTTTGAGGCCCTGTTTACACGTACATGGTTATTTTGAAAAACAGACATTTCCCTTCGTTTGTGCCCTTCGTTGACGCGCAAACGGAGAATTTGCCTCTGAAAACGAGTCTTTCTAAAACCTCCGGCCAGAGTGGAGATTTTGGAAAACTTAGTTTGCATGCTTGCATGTAGACTGAGACAAACGGAGGTTTAGGCAGCCGAGGAAGTGAAGAGAGAGGAAGTGATTTGTTGCTGTTTTTGGGATTCTGATTGGCTAATGTGGGCTTGAGCTTCTCGTTACACTGCCACCTACAGGTTTGGCATGCTCTTGACGGCATTTATACACGGGTATGTGTAAACGAACACTTTTCTGAAAACTGACAGCTGTGCACAATGTTATTTTTGAAAACGGAGAGGTTGAAATGTCCGTTTATGAAAATAGCCGGCCATGTGTAAACGTAGCATGAGTGAAATATCTCAACCATTGGATGGATTGCCATGGAATTTGGTTCAGACATTCATGTTCCCTTCAAGATGAATTGTAATCTCTTTAATTTTTAATCTAGCGCCATTATCAGGTGATGATTTTAATTTGTCCAGTTCTTTGGTTTATGAACAAATACTTGCAACACTAATGGCATTCCCATCAGCCTCAGCTGTATATTGTGTTTCACTGCAACTAGCAAATGTTAGCATGGTAATATGCTTAACTTAGGTGGTTAACATAGTAAACATTATACCTGCTAAATACTGTATCAGCCTGTTAGCATTGCCATCGTAAGCCTGTTATCATGCTGATGTTAAGTGAGCCCAGTCATGCCTTGCTAGGGCTGTCACTTTTTCAAAAAGTAAGGTTCGAACAAATTTCAAAGTAATACATAATTTGTAAAAATTGATTCGAAAGCAATACTCCCTCCCTACAACCAGCAACGTCCATCCGTCGGTGGTCAGAGGAAGCGTGTTACCTTTCAGTATAGTCTTTGTAGCTTCCTGTATGGTGTATACAACTGCACTGTGTCTTGAGATTGTAGTGGGACTTGGAATTTAACATCGTGGCTCCAGTTCAGTCATAATCCTAAAAGTCCTCTCCTGAAACAATGCACATTTTGGGTTTAATTCAATAAAAGGTACAGGATATAAATCCCCCACACTAGACTCTACAACACACAAACAAATCCATACAACAAAGTGGCACCATTTACCCCCACCTTCTGTTTTCTACCATGTAAAAAAGTCCATCTGTAACTCTGTCGTCTTACAATAAGATTTTAATTTTGAGCTGGTTTTGATGGGTAACTGTAGCAGAAGCTTTTTGGAAGTCCTTATAAGCAATGGGCTGACCACTTATCAAGAACTGTGAGAAGCTGAATTGTAGTCATCTTCCAGATATAAATCCGTATTTATTGCTACAAAGGTCCGTTTGACTTTGAATAGTCAACAATATAAGCATATGAATCATGCCATCTTACTGGTGATGGAGGACCTGAAGGATAAGGGTCCTGAAGAATAAGCGAGGTGAAAAAAGGCAGTTTGATGTGGTTGTACAGTTTGACATTGCTCGACTGGTTTTTGGTGCCTTTACTTCTTCACTTGGGAGGCAGTTAAGTCCTAATTTCTTGTCGTTGTAGAGACCATGTCAACAAACTTAGCCATTTATAATTAGTGAGCTTTGTTTGTTATCTACTGTGTAATAATACATTTATATAGCACTTTTCATGTTACTCAAAGACACTTTACAGTAAAAACCAGCACATAGCACAATAAAAACAGATAAGCAATAAAACCCAATACATAAAACAAGCATATTAGAAGCAATTAAAAACAAAACCAGTAACTTTCAGGTGAGAAATGTAGGACTATTGTATGTGGAAAGCTGATCTGAAGAGGCGTGTTTTGAATGTGTCCAGGTCAGTACAGTTCTGTAGAACTCATAATACTCCCACACACGGTTTCTCAGATGTATTTGCGAGCCATTTCACGAAAATAGTCCTAGAAATTTTAGCATATTTGTTCCCTGTTAAGTGTAGCAGGGGATTGTGGACCCAAATGCAGAGATGAGGCAGGCAGGCAGGAGAAGGTTTGAGCTTGGGGGTTTATTGTACCAAAAAAACAAGGACAATGCCGAAACGAGAGAGTCTCAACAGCCAAGGGCAAAAACAGCTGTCCGAAAATAGCACAAGGACAGGAAAACCAAAAACCAGAAAGACAAATAAGGAAATCCAGGGAGTACAGACCTTGACGTGACTGACACAGGGAGACAATACACACCGACACGCTAACAGCAACAAACACTAACTGACGGGAGAAAACCCCACAAAACACGCCAACGCAGGGACATACTACAAACACAAAAATGATCTGACACCAGACAGGCGGAAGACAAAGACTAAATACACAGGGTAACGAGGAAACACGAGACAGGTGACACAAGGCTGGGAAACAGGTGAAACACATTAGGGCAATCACAAGGGCGGGAAAACACAGGAAGTAAAACAAGACAAGACAAGACAGAAAAGAAGACCGTCAAAATAAAACAGGAAACAGGGCAAAAATACAAAACAGAAAAAACAGATTACCAAAATAAGACAAAACACACCAAACCCTTAACATTCCCCAGATTGGTTATCTTCACAAACAACTCTTATAGAACAGCTAGCATGGCTCTAGCCTCTAACTCTTGTTTTATAGTACTTTTAGTTGACAGAGTTTTTGTCTCATGGATTTTAATCTCGATTCACCTGTACAAAGCACTCTGTAACTTTACTTTGAGATGTGCTGAATAAATTGTGATATTAATATTGTACTGCATCCATTATATGTATTATGACTTATTTTCAAGGTTTGTTGTATTGTCTTGTGGTGTTTATTTCCTAGATCCACCAGTGGAGCTGTGACTCACAGTCACTCCAGGAGTGACTGAGCAGCTGAATGAGTCCTAACAAATACAACACTCCCTCAATTTCTGTGTAATATGGCTTTAATATGCACTGTCTTGCAAAAATACCCTCTGGAAAAGATTATTATTGGTGTGATTAAAAAATGCATATGCTAAAGAGGAAATGGGATTCCCCCAGGTAAGCAGAGTGACTGTGTCATAAATGAAGTTGTAAATGGAGTCATGTGTTTTAATTGTCCCTACTGGAAGAGCGGGGGCAGAACATATGCAACACTGATCTGACCATCTGTTGGACCTATGACACACACACACACACACACACACACACACACACACACACACAGAGGGTGCGTTCCCAGGTTATCGTAGGTGCAACAGACTGTGTCCATGTGTCTGTGTTTGTTCAGGTGTGGTCAGACTCCATGCTAATTTGCCAAATGTACCATATTGTGCAATGGGAGTGCAGCATACATACAGACCCTTAAGAGATTTCAGTCAGTGAGTAACATACACACACACACACACACACACACACACACACCTGATAATGAGTTTATCACATAGCAGAAAAACACATTTGACCACTAATTCTAGTCTATATTGACAACGTTTCCGCCGGATATCCCTCATTTTTGGCAGGAAGCCCCTCACTTCTGCTTTCTTTGTGTTGGCATTCTAAACTGGTCAATTTGGGAAAAATCCATTTAATGTTCAATATATATACAAAAAAAAACATTTGGAGTAACCCTATTTTTCAGAAAAGGCAAGTCCGTAACAGCATAATGTGAATTATTATTTTTGAGAGAGAACAAAAAGAAATATTATTGCTTCATTTTCAGCAATATAAGTTTGTTTGTTTCTCAAGTTTGTTTGTCTAGCTTTATGTAGGTATAATTTTATGTAATTGCAATTTGTGATTTGGGTTTTGTAAATTATTTAAATGATATACATTTTTAAAAGTACATTACATTATTGAGTAAACCATTTTGTTGGACTATATTAAATATAATATTTGTAATATTACAGTTAAAATGATTGTTTCATCTTTAAAAAGCATACAAATGAGCAGTGTCAATTAAGTGAAAGGCAAAAAAAAGTAGAATGAAATCCATTTAATAGAGAACCGAGGTGAAACTTTACGGTTCTGAAGTAAAAAAAAAAACTCACTTTAATATCGGAATCTACTCAATATATCTGCTCTTTTAGCGGCCAAACAAACAACATTTCCCATAAGCCCAGACCACTGTGGGCAAAATGTCATGGCTTGATAAGTCAAGGGGTCACTGTTCAAACGTGGCCGTAATAACAGCAGGAAAGAGAGGACTGAACAACACAGGAAAAGTTTTTAGACAACAGAGATTACAGCTAGAATTTCTTGAAAAATGACTTCAACTTCTTATTACAAGTGCTGTAGTGGCTTGTCATTTTTTGTATTATGTAACCTTTACTTAACCAGGCAAGTCATTACAGTTTTTTTTTCTTCCGATTGCTTAAGCACCATTTTGAAAACAGGACCGGTTTTTCAAAACACTACACACAATTAGCAGAACACCTCAGACCCTTTGCAAAATGAAACACTCTTGCAAAAACTATACACTAATTTATAAAAAAACATATTTTGTTACCATATGAAACACGTTTCATATGACTTCATTCAGTTTGAACCAGTTACACACTGCTGTTGCTAACCTAAAACACTTTTAGCAAGTCTACCTCAAAGTGATTAGAGTATTGTAAATGAAGTACACAGAGAAAGTGCAAATATACAATAAGTTCACCAAACACTACACAAGACCAATGCTGCAGACTGAGGAAAATATAATGTATTTCTCTCCATATACCCAAATCAGTCAACATGTCAACATGGAGAATCACAACAAAACACTTTTCATGCTACAGTACTGTAGTAGTGTGCATAACACTGTTAGCTCAGCAAACAGACAAACATAAAATACTGTATCCAGTACAGGTTATAATTACAGTAATAAGAAAACAACAAACAAAACTAAAAAAGTTCTGAAAAAAACTAAAAATGCAGTACAGAAAATACTAGACTTACCTGCTAAATTTTTGTAGTGCTTAAACCTGATTGGTGTGTCTACAATTAAGCAGTCGTGTGTTTGCACACCTGATGGCTGGGTTTCACAGATCGGCTCATAGGTGTGGAAATTTGTCAGCGCTTTGGAATTGCAAGGAAGTGACATCATGATATACTTCTGTGTCTAATGTATACAAGTGTGTTTTGTATTTTGTAAATCACTGTGTGTAATGTTTTGCAAAAAGTGTGAGGCTGACATTGTGCTTATAGTGGTGCACATCTGCACTGCACTTGCTCCTTGAGTGTAAGGTTTTGATAATTGTGTAATACTTTTGATTTCACTGTGTAAGCAAATGGCAAAAACTGTAAGAAGTCATTCTTATTTACATTGACGGCCTGGTAAAAGGCAAAGCCTTTTGAGGGAAGGTGGCTAGGAGCTAAGGGATCACCAAGGTCTTCAGGATTCATTCTCTGGGGATCTTGGATATCTCCAAAAAATGTCATGGCAATCCACCCAACAGCTGTTTAGACATTTCACTCTGAACCAAAGTAGTGGACTGGCCGACCAACCAATCAATCGACGTTGCAATCTCTACAGACAAGGCACATTAAAAACCTGTGCCTACGGTTAGTATTTTCCATATTTTATCGTGGCACTGGTCTGGTCTTGGTCTTGACTCCATCTCGCCCTGCCTTGATCTTGGTCTTGACTCGTCCCTACCCCTCAAAGTCTTGGTCTTGTCTCGATCTCAACCCCTCAAAGTCTTGGTCTTGTCTCGATCTCAACCCCTCAAAGTCTTGGTCTTGTCTCGGTCTCGATACACTGGTCTTGGTCATAACTTTGTCTCGGTTTAGGTGGTCTTGACTACAACACTGGCTAATATGTCTTGGCAGACTGGAAAACATCATACGTAGTAGTATTAAGCCAATAGGACATTCAAGTGCCCCTGAACCCAGGAGATGATAAGGATGATAATTCCAAAATATACCAGTTTATAGTACAATATATAGTATATAGTACCCATTGGTTGAATGAATTGACTAGATAACCACGAAGTATGATCCATGCATCAGTTATGGGTGCAGGTATTTGCATTCCCAATGATGCAATGTAATGTTAATTTTGATTAAAAGGCCATTACAGAGTTTGTTCTTGACATGATGCTGTACATTAGTCCACTGACCTGAGGATTAAACTCTGAACCCTTTCCACTCTCGCAGATAAGAGGAAGCAGCTGTAAGCAGCGTAGCCTGTCTGCATTAATGGTACACCTCCAGGACCTTACACTCACCATTACTAATTAATCCAAATCATGTTCCATAGTGCCCGAGTGCACAGGCGCCTCGCCGACCTGAACCAGCCGTCCTTAAACGGGGAGAGAAGAGGCAGCCCCTTCCCCTTCCTGAATAAAACATTCTAATAATTCAACTTAAGCATTTAGCTAATGCATTATGGATGAGAGTGAAATCAGTCCAGAGGGCAACGGAATCAGGATGTTGACAGTGTGTCTTGCATGTTTCTGTGTGTGTGTGTGTGTGTGAGTATGACCATGTTATGTCGGCGTGTGAGCGCTGATTTATTTATCAGGAATATTTCATGAAAATGTTTGAGGCAGCGTGGAGCACAGGAGCAGCGAAGAAACACTGGTAATGTATCTCGCATTTTAAGGCCTGTTTTGCTGTTTGCCTGTACATTTCTTTTTCCTATTCCCACAGGTTAGCGCAGACAACGTGATTTCATGCAGAGAGGTTTCCTTCACAGCTACAAGCGAGATGGACAGCAAGAATCAAATTGCATTAGGTTAGAGGAAGCAGAAAATGAGATTGCTACAACCTAGAAGCATTTATGTAAATCCTGTTGGAATGGCCAAACCATACAGTTCATTGATGATTGCGTAGCAAAAAGCAACACACATTGCTGTTGCTGATATTTCAGTAGGAAGGGCACTGTGCAGGTGCATGAGCATGTGTGTAAAGTGAATTTTAGGAAAGTTTGGGCTATATTAAAAAAAATTCAGAAAAATGCCCCAAAACACAATTTTCAATAGAGATCCATAAGGGCTTTACGTGAAATGTTGAAGACACTAAATATTGGAGTGTGGAGATCTTTTAAACCTAACATTACTTACTCAAGGTGCTCAAGGTGTCTTGACCATAGTTGAGTTGAGTTACTTGTTTATTTTTTCCTGCCAAAAATCTGTGTGTGTGTGCGTGTGTACGTGTGTGTGTGTGTGTTTCCCTGCTGCCAGTCTATGGTCACACATCCACAGACAAATGCCATCTGGTCTTGACCGCACCTCTTGGGATCTTAGCAGCACCCCCCTCACCACTCATACACCACTCACCACATTTTTCCATCAAGCCATCTATTCATCCACCCATCCCGTCATCCGAATGTCCCCTCTGGTCCCCTGTTCCAGCTATATGTGGCGTGGCCATTATCAACATGTTTTTGTCAGAGCAGTCCATCTGAATGACTCCCAGTGGAACTATGGCATGATAAAAGGCTTCCAAAACCTCCATGGGTACATCCGTCGCCAGTTTTCTAGAGTCACAGTAGCTGTGTGTGTGTGTGTGTGTGTGTGTGTGTGTGTGTGTGTTGATAGAGTGGTGAGAAGGAAAGAGAGGTAGGAGGAAAGAGTCTAATGTTGGAATACATCCAAGACAGCCATCATGGGAGTTGGTGCATGTGTGTGCATGTTGTGAGTATATGTAGATATGTCCATGGGTGCATGCATTTTCTGTGCAACTCTGACAGGGTGCAGGTATTTGCATGAATGTGTATGTATTTCTGCTTCGCACAAGAAATAAAGAAAAAATCCACACTATTTAGGATATGTTATGCAGTCAGTTCTAGTGCAAAGTGTGAATGTAATTTATGTATAGCAACATTTTGGTGTCAATCTCAAGTACGCGGAGTGCAAAATCTGTACACAAGTGATTAACTGTGAAGTGAAACAGGCAGGGAAAGAACTACTACTGGCTTCGTCAGATAGCAATCCATTCCCATCCAAGGGCTGCATGTGACGGGTTCTACTTGCATTACAATACCCACAGTAATCACTACGGATTAGCACTATGGCTATTTGGTGGGTAGGTAGGTTCTATGGCTATCGATGATGTCATCGTCACACCCCTCGACCTCTAGCCTTCGAACCTCTTACCCCGCGACGACGTCTCATAACAACAACAATGGCGGACTACATGCTTGTGTTCCTGCTGGAGAAGATATTGAGCATATTAGGGTTACTAGGGCCGTTTGGTTTCTTCTTCTACTGTCTGTTTGTATACAGCGCGCAAGCTTTATGTGCATGCTTCGCTTCTTCTTCTCCATTTTTGGTGAATTTTTGTAGCAGAAACAACACCACCTATACTGCCCTACAAAGGCAAAAGACCTTAACTCGCCAGAGTGTGAAACTGAGAAAAATGACTGAGAAAATGTTGAACTCAAATTTGACCTTTGACCTTTTTTAGGAAGTTACTGTATTCTGCCTTAGCATTGCTCACAAAATGACAATCGGTCATACCAAGGCAAAAGACCTTAACTTCTATTTTATAGCACAATGTTATGATAACAATGATAACTTTTACTTAAAATGTAAGCAATATCAATCCTATTGGACTCACTATGATACAAATGGCTTCACGTTTATCAACATCATATGAAAATGATATATCAATACATTTTTTCTATATTTCATACTCCAATACCACACAGGCAGTCGCATGATTGACTCACACACTCTCTCTGACAGACGTCAGTGTTTTGATGTTTTAATGCATATAAAGCATGTTCTTCTGTTTGGATATGAGGCACTAATTTAGAACCATTGCAAGAATGAAGACGTGAACACAAAGATGCCGTCGTTCACGTGCATATTAAGTAGCCACGTTGGTTTGTTTTGGTCTTATTATACATCCATAGATGCTGTGCAGAGACGATGGTTAGTTTAGCCAGCAGTTAGATTCTCAAGAATTTGTCCAAATTTCCAGATTTGTGGCAAACTAAGATAAACAGTTAGACTACAAACTGACAGCTTTTGCTTTAGCTTGTTTGTCAAAATTCGCTATTTAGATTAGAGTAGAGCTGTGTTAGTGTAAACAGCACGGTGGACGAGAGTGGACTGCGCCCAAACAGAGATTGAAATATATCGCTTTCTAAATGTGTATGCCTGTAGACAGGCGAGTGGGTATTAATACGTATTTACTTTTAGGTTTTATTGTAGCCTAATTACAGTAACGAGCGTAGCGGTATCTTTCCCAGTCAGGTACATGTGCTGCGTGTCAGCGTCGTCTTCTGCTGTGTGTGTGTGTGTGTGTGTGTGTGTGTGCGCGGGCATCGCATTTACAGAGTACCTTAACTCAATCTGAGCATTCTGAAGCGCCATGAAACAAAGACAAAGAACCGTAACTGATGTTACGGTATTCTGCCTTGGCTTCTCTACGGCTTTTGAAGTTACGGCAAAGACAACACACAATTTTCTCCCCAAAACAATAAAATTGACTCAAGATATTTGTCCACATGATAAAGCAGATCTTTACTGTTCCAAAAATGACAATAACTCATTTTCAACCAAAACTGAGTTAAGGTCTTTTCGCTTTGCACGGCAGTATAGGCCTGGAATATGAAGTAGCGTGTTGAGTCATTACAAATGGATCCGATGGACGCAAATATTCTTGGAACGATGCCAGGGAAGAGGGGGGGGGGGTCGTTTGGGTACGTGTGGGCATGGCCTTAGACTGCTGCCACCATCCCAATACAATCATTTTGTTTATGGTACTAAAACAATACAAACAAATTACATTTGATAAACTTACATCTTCATTACATTGTTTTTTAGAAACAGTGCCAGGTGTTGCTCAGGATAAGTCACAGATATCGCTAATAATAGTTTTCACTGAAAGCTATACAACTGACTTATTTCTGAAGAGTTAGGTTGAAAGCGTAGCAGATATAATCAGACACATTTAAGAGTGACAGTCATAACATGAAACATTCCAGCATTCATTTATTTGAAATAAGTGTCCTCTAGCAGTAGCAGTTTGGCAGAAGTAGCACACAACACCTATTTTGTCATGTAGGTATGACAACTTGTTAACCAGAAAGCCACAGTCCTCGATCTTAAAGCTGCTCTAATCAATATATTTATATCAATCGAAGGAAATAATTATGCGTGGCTGCTTCAATTTGCCGACCTCTTCATTCATAAAACAAGGAAGTACTCAATCAATTCACGACCATTTTAGGAGAGGACATTTCTATTTGTTGATACCATTTAAAGTAAATTGAGGCTATGCTGTCGGCTTCCTGACTCATTTAAAAAAAGAAAAGAAGACACAGTAAAAAAAAAAGAGAGAGAAAGAGCAGTGGTGGCGTGAATGATATTTTGTGATTGTTTCAAAGCGGTTACATTCTAAAGCAAAGTGACATGTTTTTAAGATGAAACGAGCAGGCACACTGAACTGCAGGCTCCAGAGTGTGTTTCCCCCCTCAACCACCTGCAGCCCTCATTCCGTCATGTTGCTTTTTCATCATTTCAGTGGACTAATTTGCCTAATCTTCATGGGTCTTTAGACCGCGGTGGAAATGCAGATAACAGCGGGTTGAAGGAACCTTTCAGTAAGTGATGTCCAGGTGAAGCTTCATAAAGCATTTTCTTAATTTTCTGAGCCCAATAGATGGCGCTCTGGGTTCAACAAAGGGTTGTAAGCACACTGAATTCCATTCCAATTGCTATTCCTTGAACCTTTTTTTCTTTCAACCAAGAGCACCATCTAGTTGGGTCAACAAATACAACTAACAGTTCATGAAGCTTTATTCGGACATCCCTAGTTTTAGTTCCTTAAAAGTTGTAACTCAGAAGTCCTCGGAACTTTGGGTTGGAACACGGCTTTGGACTTACATTCATCAGGTGGACACGAATGCTAATTGAGTTGTGTCTGCTGGATGTGTGAACAGTAGGGCTGCACGATTCAGAAAATGTCACGATTCGATATCGATTTTCAGGCTCAAGATTCGATTCAAAATTGATTTTCGATTGAAAGACGATTCCCGATTTGAAAAAAAAACCGATTCACAGTATGTACATGTAGTTACTTTTCCCATGTGATTGCAGTAGAATCGATTTTTTTGCACACCCTTAGTGAACAGACAACTGCCAACATGTTCGCCAACTTCAACTTTACAAGATGATCATAATGATGTCAGGGTTGTGTTGACAGCTTGTTGTGATGCCACCAAGGTGGCCAAAAAAGAAAAGCTCAGTTTTCTCAAACAGATTATCGAAGAACATTATTTGGTGTGACCTTCAGAAGTCACACAGTGCAAATCTTTGTGCCAAACATCAATGCCGAACTTGATTTGTTTTGCCTCTGCAAACACATACACTGGTTTTGCCCATTACAACTGAATTCAGTCTGCAGATACTCTACAGGCAGAAATGGTGGTGTGGACTAAAATTATACATTTAGATAAGGTCTGATTTAGGGTTAAGCCTGGGCATGTGGGAGTAGTTGTTAATGTTGGAGGGAATGAAAGTAACAGAAGACCCTCACAGCTGTAGAAATACAAACTGTGTGTGTGTGTTGGAAGTGCCAGTCACAAAGAGCCTCCGTCAACCCTCTGCAGTCAATTAGAGGCTCATAGCCCCCAGGGTGACACTCCCTGACTTCAGTTCACATCTCCACCTCCACCTCCGCTCCCTCCTCACCTCCCTCCATCCCCCTCCAACTAAAACCTTTCTTCCTTGGGTTCTTTCATTTCTCTGCTGAGCACTGTGACAGCCGCTGGAGTCAGGGACTTTCATCCAAAGCGTCACCTGTCACTGCCATCGACTTGGTTTCTGTTGTTCTATCAGAGTGAGGGAAGGAAGGAGGAGGCGGTGGGAGGTTAGGGTGGAAAGGAGATGGTAAGGCGGAAGCTGACATGCTGGGTGATGATAAATAACATGAAGAAGAGCACAGTGACATCAAATAAAAGAGTATGTGATTTGAGGTTACATTTACATTGTAGACATTCAGCTGACGTGACTCTGTACAGTAAATGCAGCTGAAAAATAAGCTTGAACCACTCAGTCTAAATAGTTGCAGGAAGAAAGCAAAAAGCAAGCACAATGTTGGGGCTACTGTCCTTACAATATTCTGCCAAGTGGTCATAAAAATGTCTCATAGAACATACATTTGAGGTTAAATGTTTTCAGGGGCTCTAACCTAAAGGGTCTGGGTGACAAACTAAGTATCCTAATTATCGAGCCTTTAGAGGACTGAAGGCTGGTGGGCAAAAGCTACACCTCATCCACAAATGAAACACTCCACAAAGGATCGGGCTCATCATCATGGGCACTTCCTGCCCCAAGTCCCAGAGTCCTGTGTTCAGGCAGTCTGCAACAAGTCATAAGGTTGAAATGTTTACCACCAGGAACTTCTCCTTTACTGCTAAGAAACTGGAAAAAGGCACTGGCAACCTCTGATAAGTTCTATGGGTACGTGCCAATTCTCTCATTTGATCCTCGCTTGACCCAGAATTGGTTTCAGTCTGCAGGCCGTTCCAATCCTCTTATTTCCGCTCTGAGGAATGAGGCGGGATCTCTGAAGAGAAATAAGCGAGGCTACACAAGAACAAACTTAGCAGAAGTCTTTTACTGGAATGACATACCGATTTATTGGAAATCTGTGAAGGGAACCAGGTCAATGTTCAGTGTAGTCTAGGATTTGGGTTATAGGGGTTGCATATGAATTCATTCTGACAAGTTATATTTGAGTCTTAGGGCGCTTTCACACCTATAGTTCGGTGGACTCGGTACGATTCGGGGGTGAAGTTGCAACATTGTTGCATTTTTCATTTGGTTTGGTTTGCTTTCGCACTTTGTCAAACGCACCAAACACTGCAAACGCACTGGACAGAGTATCTGAAACTCACTGACACTTCTGGTCTGGAAATAATGGAGCAACACCACATTTATAACGTTTTGGGTTTTCTGGTTCTGCTTTATGTTTCTAATATTTAGAAGGGAAAAAATGAGCAGCTGACAGACAGCGAGTGAAGGAGAGAGAGAGAAAGATGACGATGTCACACAGACTGTCATCAAGCCCCCAACGTCGTCTTCCAGGCAGCGCTGCATGGAAGGCACTAGGGTTAGGCAAGGGTTAGGGTTAAGGTTAGGTGCCTTGAAGTAGACGGTCGCAGCGCTGCCTTGAAGTCAACGGTGGGGGCTTAAAACACCATCGAGCTGATGTCACACAGACAACCAGCGATGTGTGGTCAGAACAACTTATAGATCTTAAAGTTATGTTCCCTTATAAATAAGTCCGTTAATTGTGTGCAAGGTTGAAACTGCAGGCTAGTAAATGCATTTTTTTTGGATCACTTCCTGTATTTGGGTCGGATAGCGTTTTCACCTGAAGTGAACTGAACTCTAGTTCACTTGGAAGAGAACCGAGACCCCCGTTTTCAAGCAGACCAGAGTTTGTTTGTTTGATCCGCACCAGAGTTCGGATGAGCCTTCACACCAGCCCAAACGAGCCAGACTATCCAACGAAACGCTGCAGGGTTTGTTTTAAACGGACCAAACAAGGTAGTTGTGAAAGCAACCTTAAAATAAAATGTTGAATTGATAACACTGATGTACCGCATTCTGCGGCAGCCATATCGGAGTTCCTCTGCTCTTTAACAACAATGGTTGAGAACAGCTAATCACAACCCAGTTCAATACCATTTGACAAAGAAATATTACATTTATGTCTCACTAGGAGTCGGTCATTCTGAGCGATTACATAGACACAAATGTTTTCAAAAGGAAAGATGAGACCAGGTTTTCTCCTATAAGCAACAATGGATGCAGAGATTTGTTTTTATGATTACATCAATTACAGCACACTGATCACATTACTGCTTCCGAGCTCAGCATATTGGATTATCACAAGTAATCCAGCTCGCATTATGCAATTATTTAAAGGCTTTTGTTTTAAAGTCAAATACTGAATCCACTGTTGGTAAATATGACACCTGCCGTGACAAAACCAATGCTGCGATGACCAACAAAAATCCAACCTGATCTCACAGAATTCCAAGAAATGAACACGGCCCCTTAACTCAATCTGTGGCACTTTCACGGAATCGCCAAAAATTCCGTGATGGGCCCACGGAAGAATTCAATCAACACTGCCCCTTAAGTTAAGGAAAAGGTTGTGGGTGGGCTTACGTTTCCATGACACGCGGGACAACAACAGGATTTGGGTTTAGTAAAAGAAAAAAGCGACGGTTGGGTTTAGGAAACGTGATATGCTGGACATTATCCCCGGTCTCCTGGGTGAAAGTCCTGTGTTGTTTGACCCATCCACCACCACAACCAACCTCCTCATGCAGATTTTTGGCCTTTTACACTATTCGCTACCGTAGTCGCTCTTAATGCTACGTCATCTTCTCATTGACTTTACATTGGCACTGTTTTCACGTAATGCGGTTTTAACAGTTCGTGATCATTTCACGGAATTCTGTGAGACCAGGCTGGAAAAATCCTTTACTGGAAAGAAAAAATGATAATTTTCCAAGGATTTGCTCATTAAATTGATTTTGTGGATTGGATTGATTTATATGAAAATACTATCGTGGCTATAGAAAAACCTAATTGGAAAATCAGAATGAACTTATTGAACGGAGCAGATGTTTGGCAGGTACATCGTTACAAACCTTTGTTGTGTGGGTGCAATTTGCTCAAACTCACAGTGGTTTATATTAAGTTTCCAAAAAACCAAATACTGTTTGTCAGGTTGAATTACAAGGGAATACATACAAAATTGTGTACAACACATCTATTTTCAATTCGATGCAGCTGTGCAGTCATACAAATGCTTTCTTGGAGACTCTGAAGTTTTCCCTACAGGGCCATCAAATGTCCTGCTGTGGTAGGTACAAGCCTAATCTGTAGGCCTTGTGGCCACTTTGACAGGTTCTGTCCAATATTTGTGCAATGTGTCACACTGATATAGCCACTCTTGAGCCACTATGTCAGCCTGCTAAATCTCTGTTCTCCATGACTGGGAAAGATGTAGAAGGTGACAGCGCCAGCATCCTTTCCACCTTGATCAAGCTGAAAACATTGCCTAAAGCATTCTCGGCGACTGCCAAGCACTTTTACATCGCTGTCGCTTTGCCACTGTGTACAACACCTGATGAGAGATTGTTTTCAGTATTAACATGTCAAAGAATAATCTCAGAGCAGCACATGATGTCAAACTGGCGTGCCTCATGTTCATGGCTGCTCGGTCAAGACACTTGTTCAGTTTGAATTGGTGACAGTTTGCACAGTTGGAACTGATGATAGTTTGCTCTGTTAAGGTCAAGGCGTGAGCTGTACTATCATTGCACCATCTACTGTCATCTACAGCATAGGCTCGCTTTGCCAGGTCTGGCTATAGTACACACAGCATTCCGGGATGGGAGAAAAACGTGCTGTGGTTTATTGGCACTTCTTTAAACCCATCACAAATGTCTTTGGCGGGGCTAAGTGCCGGGCAGAGCCACGGTGCCTCTGCAAAATAGCCTCGGGAAGGAACTTGTTTTGGTGGAACGTGTACGTTCAAAAGTTGTTTTTGTCGTGCAACAGAAAACTCAGATTGGACAGATAGTCTAGCTAGCTGTCTGGATTTACCCTGCAGAGATCTGAGGAGCAGTTAACCGTAGTCCTCATAAATCCACCGGAGTTTAGAATGCCAACACAAAGAGGAAGGTGGGGGACATTTGGCCCGAAAAGAGTGAAATCTGGAGGAATTTCAATCAGCAACGGAGCAATCCAGGAAGTGGAATGTCATGGATATAGACTATCTACAGCATGATTCAGTGTTGTAGTACTCAAGATTGGTCTTGGATTTGAAGGTCTCAGTCTTGTCTCGGTCTCAGATAAAAAGGACTAATGGCATGTATGGCAATAAAAGAGGCGAATGAAGAAAAATATTAATTTGTTTTCTGCGGGTTTGTTTTTATGGGAATGTGGATCTTTCAGATCAATTTGAGGAGTGCCTATGGTTAGCATTTTCCACATTTTATCGTGGCACTGGTCTGGTCTGGTCTTGGTCTTGACTCGGTCTCAATCCCTCAAAGTCTTGGTCTTGTCTCGGTTTCGATACACTCTGGTCTTGTTGATGACTTGGTCTCGGTTTTAGGTGGTCTTGACTACAACACTGGCATGATGACTATCAAACCTGCTGAAATATACTTATACAGTGTAATGAGGCAATTTTGTTACATAGTTATTAACAGGGCTTAATTTGAGCCAGAACATGCCGGAACGTGTTCCGGCACCTCCGACGTTGGCTCCAGAACCTTTTTTATTGGATCCGTCACCTCCTGTGTCACTATGAAAAATGAATCGCCTAAATGAAAAAAATAAATTACTGTTTGTGTAGTGTTCAATGTTGTTAACTGTCTTGTTAGTCTTTATTCCCCATTGAAGTTCCACAAAAATCTTGTGTTTGCATTTTCGATGCGTTTTGAGGTGAATTTTCAGGGTAAGACGGAGGGAGGAGAGGGACGGAGGGAGGGGAGGCACTTCAACAGCGCGGCACTGCACTTCAAGTGACACAAGCGCTTGTGCTGGTTGAGATTGCTGTTAATAGCTTCATTTCACTCAGGGGAGAAAAAGTCAAAATATGTTGAAATATGCTGGCCAGTCGGATCCCAAACAAGCAAAAACCAATTCTTCAAGAATGTGGAGACCACGGTGGTTTTTTTGGTTAATTTAATAGTCCGAAGGATAATGTCTGCTTGTGAACACGATTGTTGCAGTGTATTTTTTTTTTTTTTTTCTGAAATAAAAATAAACATTGCCCTGATGTACACAGCGTTGTTTAGGTTTTTTTAGTCAGAGAAGCTACATAGGCAGTGTAATTTTTTTTGTGTTCCATTACCTCCAACCCCCGTTTTGAGTCGCCGGATCCACCCAGCCTTTGCGCTCCAGGACCTCCCACTTTACAAATTAAGCACTGGTTATTAACCTTAATATACAGCAGAATCCTGTCACCTGAACAGAATATGAACAAGCAGAGATCCACTTTAAAACACAAGGATGTAGCTCCGGAGAGGATTTAAATTACAGGAAGACCAGAGAGTCTACAGAAAAACAGCAGGTAATTGCGGCTGTAATTATTATTGGGATGCATGGGGATTAAAAATGAAAATCCCTGTAGTGATGTGATGGCCAAAAGTTTGATCATAACTACCTGTTGCAGAATGGTGTGGGCTTTCTAACATGCCTCAATTTTCATCCATCTTACAATTTGGTTCTTTATGAGCATCTAGTAACACTCAGAGACACTAGTGTGGCTACAGACTCTTATGCTTCTCCCCCTTTGAACATATTTCTGTATACTTGGTAGCATATGTTTACATAACCCTGCAATTGTTTTTATGGTATATAATTACCCTTTTCCTTTGCTTTTAATGTTTTGTTTGCTTTTATTGTTTGTTTTTATTGCCCAATTTATACTTATGTTAGGGCTCATATTATAGTTTTCTATTTCCCTGCTGAACCCTATAACCTGCTGTAGAAAGCCAATTTCCCCACATGGGTCAATACAGCTTTATCTTACCTAATGGTAAACTCTATTCTCCAAATAAAAAAGTAGGTGAACTCTCCATTCCATTCCTCGGCATGTACAGTGGATCTGTCTACTATGGGTTCTTTTCTCTTTGTACCCTTATTACTCTCCCTCATTCTCTCACTCCGTCTTTTTCTGCCATTCTCAGCTTCCCTAATGACTACAATAATGAGCCATTATCATCTGCTTTGACAACAGACGTTCTGAATATTTGGTCTCGGAACTCTTCCTCTGTCTGTTTTTCTTGCTGCTTAATCTCCATGTTCTCTCTCTCTCTCTCTCTCTCTCTCTCTCTCTCTGTGTAGTGATTCTTTTTTTCTTATCAGGCGAGCCATTCTTCAACAAACTGGAAGATAATTTTCTCCCATAAGCATCTTCATTGTCTGCTCTGACTTTCCCAACTTTTTGTAAGTCCATTTGAACATCTATTTTGTACACTGTTAAAGCTGCTGTTGGTGTTTATGACACAAAGCTTCACGTTTAGCAGCACCAGTTTTGTACTTTGTTTTGTTGTAATAATTTTGTATTTTGTAGCATCATGAAAACAGACCTTAAACTGCTGTTTGTGGAAATAAAAGCTTAACCCGATGACTTTCCCATTGAAAGCCATCAGTCTGTACCTCCATCAGCTGTTAACAAGTCTCACACTAAAACTCTAAACACGTGCCAAACGGATCCCCTTAGCATTAACCAGAGCCTGACTAGTCTATATTGACAACGTTTCATTTCTGGGATCGTTCCGGTGCCGTCGGAAATTCCACCCGGATGTCACTTATTTCCTTCCGGATGTCCCTCACCTTCCTCTTTCTTTGTGTTGGCATTCTAAACCATAGACATAATAGAGAGTAGACGCCGCATTGGCTGCTGGGCGCAAGAAATGCGGCCGCCATCTTGGACCGGTCATACTCCTAGTTGCGTAGCAGCAGAAGAAACAAGATGCCAGAGCACTGTACAGCATATTCCTGCTCAAATTGGCGGACCATCGCAAACAGGGCATGGGGGATTACTTTTCACAAGTAAGATTTAATATTACCATGCTATTGGTTGTATTTTGTGAATAGAATATTACCAGAGAGTTGATAAGGAGCAAGAATCTTTGATATTACTGTACTGAAATCGTAGCCAGCTAGCTAGGCTATGTTTACTACACCGGCCGGTGTTCACCCGGCTATGAAATGAGACTTGATAAGTCATATTCCATGACATTGACTTAGATTACAATTGACACAAGAATGCTATTGTAGAAATAAAACAAATATTACTGGTATAACATTGGCCAGCGAATGTTACACAAGTGGCACAGACTGTATTATCAGTGCTGGGCAGTCGCTACTTGTAGCTTAGCTAGTAACTTAGTATTTTGGTGATAGCTTCACTATTTCCTGAATCAAGTAACTTTTCAGTAGCTTAACTCCTTTATTTATCAAGTAGCTTGGCCACACAAGCTAAACTTTTCTTGTCATGTGAAATTAGTGCAACTTACAGTAGCTTCCTATGTAGTGAACTAGCCTACTGCTGTGTTTGTGTTACTTAGCTTGCTACATTTGAGTGGGTGGTACCTTTTGTGTAGTGAAGCTTTATTCATGGCAGAGTAACTGATAGCTTAGCTCACTACAATTTCCAAATAGCTTGCCCAACACTGTGTATTATTCACATGTAATTCACCCTAACAAAAGTAAAATACCTCTCTTGTCTCATAACTACCCCACTTACTTAAAATCAAGGCAACAGAACATCTGACTGTAGAATGGTTTGCAAACAAGCTTATTCACAATTTCATTATCAACAGATATGCATCAAAATAGGAGTTTTGTTGAAGAAAGGTTCTAAGAAATGTGAAGGAAGAAAATAAGCTTCACCTCCTTTGTGAAATGTTTTTGTGTAGACTCTCCCAAATCTTCCTATTTCATTTTGAAGGTTTTCCCAAGGACAAAGACGTGAGGAAGAAGTGGGAAGTGGCTTTGAGGAGAGAAGGATTCACTACAAGTGTTTCATCACGAGAAAGAAGCTCTGCAAAACAGTCCTCTTTCAGGGGGTTTTAGCTCATGCAAAGCTTTCGTGTGTGTGTGTGTGTGTGTGTGTGTGTGTGTGTGTGTGTGTGTGTGTGTGTGTGTGTGTGTGTGTGTGTGTGTGTGTGTGTGTGTGTGTGTGTGTGTGATAGAGAGAAAAATATAAAAAGCTTCAAGTAGACTCTAATATAATCATATATTGTTTCTTCAACTTATTAAAATATCTGACTTTACTGCCACTATCTGTTTCTGCTTCTCTATCATATTTATAGTGTGTGATTTGCAAAATACCTATCATAGCCTACATCACATATCACAGGGTGACCAGACGTCCCCGGTTTCAGGGGACAGTCCCCGTTTTTGGTCGCCTGTCCTTGGCTAAATACAGAAAAAAACTACCTCTGTCTCCGTTCTGTTTTTGAACACACTTTAGGTTTTTCAATCAGATTGATCGTCAAACTGGAAATGTCCCTGTTTTTTTCCCCCTTTTTGGAGATTATGTTCCCAGTTTTGATCTTGGACGTCTTGTCACTTTATAATATATATCAGAATATTCTATTACTGTTAAGCCCACTATGAATATTAAAATATGCCTAACCATGTGTTCTGTATCATAGCTACATGTATGACCTCTGGTGTGCTCTGGTTTATTGGCATTTCTTTAAACCAATCACAGTCGTCTTGGGCAGCGCTAAGAGCAACGGTATGGCGTTATATATGTGCCTCATTTCTGAGCGAGTAACTGTATGTTTTGAGCACAGAGAACCAGATTTTGCAAGCACATTACAATACAAAAAATTATTTTCGTTTGAGCAAATAAACCCCTATTCCGTTCTTCACTCTGTGCGCGCTCAACTCTTGACACAGTCAAGTGGGCCACAAAACCAACCAAGAGAAAGTCAAAGTAACGTAGATGTACTGTAGACTAACGTAGACACTTCGGACACTTCGGACACTTTTGACGCAGTAAGTACAGTAAAAGTCCCATAAGAATAAAAAAGATAAGCCTAATTGGTTTACCTGTCTCTGGGGGAAGGTCTTACACACATAAACTAACTAACTAAAGTTAGATTGACACATTTTGGGCAAATCATTCGGAAGAAATCTTGAAAAAACTGTCAGTAGACACGGTGTCCAGATTACCATGAGGGCTAACGGTATTCTGGACGGGTTGGAAGTTCAAAAAGTCTAAACATTAGCAAAAACTAACTCATAAATATTATATGAGGCCTTAAGAACATTTCTGTCATTTTGATGGTGGATTATCATGCTTTGAACCAGTACTTTATGATCTTAAGTCTTTCCATTCTGCCTGTCGTCCTAGCCGAAGACCCTTCCCTCACCATTTTCTCAACGCTCATAGGCACACTTTGGAAACTCACGTTTGCGTTTAACGATTGGCTTTGGAAACTGGAGGTTAGTAGTAGTCGAGGAGGAGACAAGGATGACATATATGTACTGTATATATTGCCCATAAAATTAAGTATTTATAGAATTTGGGGGGAAAAAGCCAAGTGCCTGGAATACCGTGAGCTGTCTGAAGTGTCCGGAATACAGTGAGCCTATGTTAATTATAAAATGCTGCATCCAATGTAAATATAATTAGATTTTTGAGTTAATTTATGTACTCACTTCTAATGTGGAGCCCACTAAACTATCTAACTAACTAAGCAGAAAAACTGATAAACAAGTAAGCTGATAGATAGATAGATACCTTTTCTAGATGATGATATCAATGTAGTTATTTAATAAATAAATGTAGAATTCTTTGAATTTGCTTGAAGGGCAGGAATGTGAACAGGATTTTAATTAAATGAAAGAAGATGCCATTTCATTTAAATAAGTAGGAGTGACATGTCTATAAATGACTTAGTTTTTACCAAGTTTAATCATTCTACACAGGTGATATTCTTTGATCAAAAGAAATGGCACTGATTTAAGTGTTATTTAGTTTTATGTCTTGTGTTTAATTGACAGATGGTCTCAACATGTATCCAAATATTCTCTTTTAGTATGATATAGGTGACAAGGGTCCTCTCATTAAAGAGATCAACGAGGCAATGGCCAGGCTTTCCATAAGTGGACAGACTGAGCTAACATCGAGGTCCTCCTAGCTATTAATGGGGAGTCCACCGAAATCAAGAAGGCCAAAGGTACCGGTCTCTCCAGGGCCACTGAAGGGGAATCCGTCCAGTAGAGTTTGCCACGGAGGATTCCAACTGAGGCCCAAGACAAAACCAATACCCATGTGAGGACTCCCAGTTCAACCAAATGCTTGAAGAGCACTACTGGAGAGTCCCGCAGAGTTAAGCAAACCCTGAGAGAAGGCTTGGAGGCCAATCCAAAACCTTTCTATAAAAGGAGATAGGAAGATTTGGGTATCAGAAGGTGAGGGTTATATCACTTCCCTGTGTTAATGATTTGCTGTTGCTGTTAAGATTGTGGAGATTCAAAGAACTTTTTGTCTTAGGATATTACAAAAGGACAGACAGCGTTCAGAGAGGATGATGAGAAGAGTGGACACAATGGCAATAAAGAAGTCTTCCTGGGTGTGTATTTGTCGCGCCAGAGCTTTTCAAGGAAAATATGTGAGTGGTTTTCATTCCAGGGCCATTAAAGGAACATCTGTGAGGGTCCAGCAGACTTTGCCACCTGAGGTGCAAGAGAATAAGCAGACTCAAGATGTCAATTCAACCGGTATCAGAAGGTAAGTGTTATGTCACTTTCCTGTATTGATGATTTACTGTAGACGTTGTCATGGCTGTCACACCTAAAAGAAGAAATAGAACCAGAAGGAGAAACTGAAGCCTGTACATGGTGCAGAGGAATGGTGGTAAGTCCTCTAAAGGCAACACACAGACCTTGGTTACATTTTGCATTATTATTTGTTTTTATCACAAGGGATTACATCTTAAATGTATATTTTACTTCTAATAATAAAGAGATTGAAACAATTTATAATCTATGCAGACACCCAGAATGCTCGGGTCACAAGGGACCTGAAGAAAAGACCTCATTTATAAACGTGGCATACGCACAAAACGGGGCTGATAATGTGCGTACGCCACTTCCCACGCAAAGGTTGTGATTTATAAAAAAAAAAAAAAAAAAACTTGACGGGAGAATGTGCGGTCCTCCACGCAAACTCTGACCCATGCGTACTCACATTTTGGAGACGATGGGAATAGGCGACAGAGATGGTGAGGTGGTGAACTGATGTCAGATTGCAGAAAGTAAACGTGGGAAGAGCGATTACTCGTAATATTTTCAAGTATTGACGCCTCACGCGCATTTTTTAGCTCCATATCATCCACGTCATCATGAAGATTAAATTCAGCAGTGTTATTTGCACTTGTACTGAGTGATAATTGTTCCATAAACACCTTGTAAAATCCAACGCAAATCTTGCGCAGGAGGAGGTGATGGCCCGACTGCATGGAATACAGGATAGCATCAAATACCCTAGCATTAGATAACTGCAGGACACAGTGTAAATAACTAAATATCTTCAATACTGTGTCATATATCATCAAATGTCAAAGTCTGGAAATACAGCCGTTAAGCTCTCGCGCAATCGTTACAATAAATGAGCAACCTGTCTGAAAGTTGTACGTTTTCTGATAGCTGTGCCAAGAGAAATCTCAATCATTCCAAATCTTGCAGAGACGGAGAACGGGAGTAGGAGCTGTCCACGAGCGTAGGAGCAACTTTTGGTAAGTATTCTGTTTAATTATTTTGTCATTTTGCATAGTATTTATTTATTTTAAACTATAACGCCAGTACACCATGTTAAGTTAATGCAAAATATTAAGAAGTTATGTAAAATGATATTCAAGAACATTTGATATGAAATCATACCCAATAGGTATAGTAAGGAGATAACATAGGCACAGGCTATTGCTAACTAAAAAGCTAGTTAAAAGGGTAGTTCAGAATTTTGGACTTAGGACCTCATTTCCAAGTTAGCCAGTGTGTTATTTATCAGTGGAGACCGTTTTCAACACGTTTCATCCAGTCCTTCCAGTTACAGAGTTCGCTGGTGCTAGGCTAGCGCAAGTCAACAGTATCTGCTAGCCTGCCACTAAAAGCAGTCTTACCCACTCCACAGTACACCCGAGGCAAATAAATTATAACGGCAGACTATTGATGTAAATGTCTGTTGAGAGAATAATGTTCAAAATAAAACTACCCCTGCATTGCGTTGCAATAGTTATACTTTGTTCCCTGTAGTTGGTAGCATAGGCTACAGCAGCGGCGGAGTGATATTACCTAGGCTACTGAGAAAGCCAGTTTCCATGACTTTTTTCATGGTTGATGCACATGTTGTATAACGTTAATGGTCGCCGAATATAACCACAAAATGGCGTTAACTGTTATCTACATCACAAGAGAAATGGACAAATCAGTCATATAAAAAAGTTATTCAGTAAATCGCTTTGGACAAAAGCATCTGCTTTGGCCTGTTAAATAACTGATAGATAATAGATGGACAATAACAAATGTCACCAATAACATCTATATCTAATGGTTGCCCTTTTCATTTTTCTTTCCTCATAGGTTCAAATACTAACGTAGCTGCACTTCAAGCTACACCATGCCTAACAACAAAGGTAAGCCATGTAGCTATAGTATAATTTAGATTAAAGTCGAATATAGAAATCAACACATTGACTGTAAGCGAGAATAACATTATAAATTAACCTTGTTTAATACCTATATTGTCATATTATTATTTCAATGAACAGATAAGAGCAATTCATTTGTGTTTTATTGTATATCTGCATAGACTTTTTCTGTTTTGTTCGGATAGAGAAAACTCAATGGCTCGAGACAAGTTACTTGTGCGTCTTAACATATGTGTACTGACATTGACAAAACACTGTTCTGATTGTGATTACTGTATGCTATTAACAGGTCCAGTGATTTGGATCATGGGCAGCAGTTACATTCGTCGTGGGTAGGAGAGGCCAGAGAGAACATGGGGGCCAATCTTGGCCTAGTGGCCAAGGTTTACTAGTTTGGCTCGGGTGGACTTCGATGGCACGGACTCTTTCCTTTCTTCTACCGGTCCCTTAGAGGAAGAGCAGCCCCGGATGTCCTGCTGATTCACTGCGGCGGGAATGACTTGGGATGCAGGAAGAGCATCGATCTCGTCGCAGCGATGAAGCAGGATCTGCAACATCTCCATCGGCGTTTCCCTCAGATGATCATCGTGCTGTCTGTCACCCAGAGACGTCGGTGGAGATCGGGCCTTCCGGGGAATATTGACAAGTCCTGTAAATGGGTGAACAGTGTCATGGCTACCTTTGTCTTGGGAATGCAGGGGGGTATCGTGCATCACCCGCAAATTTAATTTAACAAGCCTCAACTGTTTCTTAGGGACGAAGTTCATTTAGCCACTAGGGGTAATAATATTTTTTTTAAATAATTTAGCTGAAGGCCAGTAGGGGTGATGCTGGATTAAACCTCTCAACATGTTTTAAACATGAAACAGTTGAAGAATGTTATGGTGCTAATGCTTTTGGGGTTGTGTATGTGCCTTCTGTCTTTAGTTTAATACATTATCACATTGGTAGACAACACTGTTCAATAGTCACTGCTCTTTCTCTTCTCCCCATTCCACTGTTTTTAGTGTTTCTGGGTCTGGGTTTTCTGGGTTTTGGTCTTTTATCACTATACCCGATGTTTTTAAAGATTTTCCAGATGTTTTTGTCCCTTTTTTTTCTCGACGTTTTTGAAGCTCTTTTCAACGTTTCATCAATAATTTTTCTTTAAATGCTATAAAATTGAATAAAACATCCAAATTCAATGAAAGTAGTGAACTGATCATTTATTTAACTTGTGAAGAGCGTTGTATGGAACCATCCACGTTATTTCTTTTTGACAATTTGAAAGAAAACCCAAATTTCTGATATAAAAACTTTTTGAAAATGGGTCAAATTTGACCGGAGAACAACAGGAGGGTTAATATTATTACTTTTTTTTTTTTTTTTATTGTTTTTATTTCTGTTTTTGGCTGACACTGGTTGTACACCAATCAAGTTTCAATAAAGCAAAATGTATTAACCAAATGATTCAATATTTATTATCAAAACACACAGTAGACACTTCAAGTAGACATGCTTTGACAGAAATGAAAAAAGAAGTGGCTAGAATCGACTTTAAAATATACTGTTTGATTGGAATTGTTTGAGTAGCCTAGTCTGTAGTTCTTAGTAACGTTAAACATTTAACCATATAACATTCCAACATAATTGTGAGTTGAATTGTGAGCTTGGTGTTAAAGCATGTAAGTTAGGCTAATAAATCACGGTCAAAACACTTGAACAGAAAGTTTTTCTTTATTTCACATTAGGTTATGTAGGCTAGGACATGTTGTAGATTACTTCCGACCATGATGAAAGGGATCACATTCATCTTCAAGCGTAGATCTCTAAATAAATAAATAACGTTAACCGTGATTGACATTGACATGAGTTTTTTCCATTGCCTGTATAATTTCCCCATCCCCCGTGAATATAGGTATATCTCATTACCCCTACTTAATTATTTAACAACATATACTTTTCTTAAAATACCCTAGTTTTCGTGGATAAATGTTACTTAATATGAATCAATATGAATATGAAGGGTCAATAGACTTAATATGAGTTCACCTTTGGTTACATCTGAAAAGCAAAATAAAATACAATCAAGTGCTGTATGAGGTCCCAAATAATCATAGAAGTATGGTAGACAAAATATTAAAGGGGAGCAAGTTACTTACAGACGTACTAGTTAAACTTATGTAATGATGGTAGTAAGGCCAAGAAAGAACACCATATTTTTTCGTACTTCTCTGGGTTCCTCCTCACGCTGAATAAGATTTTGAGCTTCACGCCATGCAGAGAAAGAGTTCAAAACAATAGGGTTCTTAGGAATATTTAAGAGTGTTTTCTTAGAGGTTAGGAAAGGAAGAGACTTCAGCGGAACATGTTTTAATTGGTGTTGTTCAATAAGAAGCCATCTTGCCACACGTTTGTCCCTGTGTAGCCAGCACCATACTGAGCGAAACTGAGCTGCAAGGTAATAGCCTCTAAAGTTGGGATGATTTAACCCTCCTTTAGAGTATGGAGCCTGAAGAGTTGATAGTTTGACTCTGGGGGGGGGGGGGTTTACCTTTCCAAAGAAAGTAAAGATTTATTTAGGTCATCAACGAAAGGTTTGGGTATTTTAAATGGGATGCATTGGAAAAGATATAAGAATTTGGGCAGGATACACATCTTAATTAAATAAACTCTGCCAATTAGTGATAGCGGAAGGTCCCTCCAGTCAGTGAGCACCCGACCACTTCCATGCACACGAGGTACACCACTGTTTGGAGCCGGACGCTGTGCAGCTGCAGAGGACCTCTCACAGTTGCTCTCCTTGCCGAGAACCTCCTGCCCACCCACCGCTCTGGAAGGAATGGAGAACAAACCATTTCATTACTTGTTTGACCCAACACACACACTTCACAATAAAACTGTAAAAATCTGTTTAACCTTGTTCCTCTGTGGTCTCGGTGTCTCCCTCCTTTTCCGACACAATCCCACACACGCTGGCGTCACCAATTGTGGCACTGATTTTGCCATCTATCGCAAGTGTACAGTGGTGTGAAAAAAGTGTTTGCCCCTTCCTCATTTCCTGTTCCTTTGCATGTTTGTCACACTTAAGTGTTTGGAACATCAAACCAACTTAAACAATAGTCAAGGACAACACAAGTAAACACAAAATGCAATTTGTAAATGAAGGTGTTAATTATTAAAGGTGAAAAAAATCCAAACCATCATGGCCCTGTGTGAAAAAAGTGATTGCCCCTCAAACCTAATAACTGGTTGGGCCACCCTTAGCAGCAACAACTGCAACCAAGCGTTTGCGATAACGTGCAATGAGGCTTTTACAGCGTCCCTGGAGGAATTTTGGCCCACTCATCTTTTGCAGAATTGTCCTAATTCAGTTACATTAGAGGGTTTTTCGAGCATGAACGGCCTTTTTAAGGTCATACCACAACATCTCAATAGGATTCAGGTCAGGACTTTGGCTAGGCCACTCCAAAGTCTTCATTTAGTTTTTCTTCAGCCATTCGGTGGTGGACTTGCTGGTGTGTTTAGGATCATTGTCCTGCTGCAGAACCCAAGTTCGTTTCAGCTTGAGTACACGAACAGATGGTCGAACATTCTCCTTCAGGATCTCTTGGTAGACAGCAGAATTCATAGTTCCTTTTTATCACGGCAAGTCTTCCAGGTCCTGAAGCAGCAAAACAGCCCCAGACCATCACACTACCACCACCATATTTTACAGTTGGTATAATGTTCTTTTTATGAAATGCAGTGTTCCTTCTACGCCAGATATACTTGGACACACACCTTCCAAAGAGTTCCACTTTTTGTCTCATCGGTCCACAGAATGTTGTCCCAAAAGTCTTGGGGATCATCAAGATGTGTTCTGGAGAAATTGAGACAAGCTTTGATGTTCTTTTTGCTCAGCAGTGGTTTTCTCCTTGGAACTCTGCCATGCAGGCCATTTTTGCCCAGTCTTTTCCTGATGGTGGAGGCATGAACGCTGACCTTAACTGAGGCAAGTGAGGCCTGCAGTTCTTTGGACGTTGTTGTGGGGTCTTTGTGACCTCTTGATGAGTCGTCGCTGCGCTCTTGGGGGTAATTTTGAGCGGCCGGCCACTCCTGGGAAGGTTCACCACTGTTCCATGTCTTCGCCATTTGTGGATAATGGCTCTCACTGTGGTTCGCTGGATTCCCAAAGCTTTGGAAATGGCTTTATAACCCTTTCCAGACTGATAGATCTCAATTACTTTCTTTCTCAATTGTTCCTGAATTTCTTTGGGTCTCGGCATAATGTGTAGCTTTTAAGGATCTTCTGGTGGACCTTACTGTGTCAAGCAGCTCCTATTTAAGTGATGCCTTGATTGTGAACAGGTGTGGCAATAATCAGGCCTGGGTGTGGCTAGAGAAATTGAACTCAGGTGTGGACAACCACAGTTATAGTATGTTTTAACAAGGGGGGCAATCACTTTTTTCACACAGGGCCATGATGGTTTGGATTTTTTTTCTCCTTTAATAATAAACACCTTCATTTACAAATTGCATTTTGTGTTTACTTGTGTTGTCCTTGACTTTTGTTTAAATTGGTTTGATGTTCGAAACACTTAAGTGTGACAAACATGCAAAGGAACAGGAAATGAGGAAGGGGGCAAACACTTTTTCACACCACTGTACTTGGGCCCCCACCAGCTGCAGCCACACTGGCGGTGGGAGGACCGTTTCCTCTTTGCCTCCACCTTGACTGAATGAATGAGAACAAATTAAATACATGTTGGTAAAGGAGTAAAATGATTAGCCTACTAATTTACCTTCAGATCAGACCAATTTTTCTTGGGTTCTGACAGCAACATGTTGCCACTCGCATTGCTTTTTTTTATTGGTGATCCCGCTGCTGTGGCCACCAAATAATGTGTTTTTTCGGGCCTCCACTTACCCTACATGTATTTCAATCTCATTGTCTGAGAAGTTGCGCTTTTTCGCTCCATTGTTCCGACCTCTCAATAACCCGAAAAATTCCCTTTGGTCCTACAGCCCACTAGTCCAACGTCCCTTTGGTGGCAATATTACGAATCCCACTATGGTCACGCCAAGACCCGCCCTACGAAGCAGCTCGATTGGTTGGGGTTAAGCATTTGACCTTGAGTGGTTAAGGTTGGGATAGCCGATTGGTCAGGGGATAGGACCTGTACAAATGGGGTTACGTTACCTTGCGTAAGCATGGACGCCTGGCCAATAAATGTTATTGAAGGGCGGGTCTTGACATGGCCATAGTGGAATTCGTAATACGTTAGACTAGTGGGCTGTAGGACCAAAGGGAATTTTTTCGGGTTATTTAGAGGTCGGAACAATGGAGCGTCAGAGAAATGACATGGCACCGTGGCACATGCTGTCGCCCGCTGGCTAACGTTAGCTGTTTTTCATCGGAGGACTGACGTTTTCTTTGTAAACTCGTAAATGTTAATTTGTTTACTAATGGGTGAGCTGGCTGTTGTATGACTGGCTGCGGCTCATAGCTCAGATTGCACGCAACAGGGCATTTAGTCATCTCCCTGTCCCACCCAGTCTCAATCACTAGCATGACACTCGGCCACATAAAAAACAGCCAGTCCCCACATGGATACATCGCCAGTGCACCGAGGGAATTTTCAATCTATGGAATGAGGACTACCGACGAGGAAGGAACCTATTTGGGTACACTGGTTTATGATGAAGACGGCGCAGCATTTCAGACCTTTAAACTGCCTAATCCAGACAAAGGAGTCTTCCGATATGTGAAGCTACAGAGTGACAGCAACTGGGGAAACATGGACTACACCTGCCTGTACAGCTTCAGGGTTCAGGATACAATAGTTTAAGTTGAAGATAAATCAACCGCAAAACACCTGAATTCGCCCGAATTTAGCTTTGTGTAATAATTCATTGGATTGACCATTCTTGCAGGAAGTGAGAACAGCTGGGATGTATCAATCCGTGAGCTCTTTGGGAGTCGGGAGCGGTTTTCAATAGGTGAGGCGCACTTCCCCTGGGGGGCGCCAAAGAGCCACAGGGGAGGCGCAACACGCGAAGAAAAAAATAACTCTGTATGCAGCTCTGTTGATATCAGTAATTGTGCGTGTGTGTATTAGCTTTAATATGCGTCGTTTCCTTGTCCCAAGTCAACAGAAGTCAGCATTAAGGGAGGAGACAGGACCCAGCAAAAAAAAACGTAGGAAATATGATCCCGAGTACTTTAAGTTAGGTTTCACCTGGTCGGAGTCTGAGGCTGCACCTCTGACGCAGTGTGTGGTCTGCAAGGAGGTGCTAGAGACCATGCAAACTTCGGCGTCACATTGAAACTAAGCACAGGATTTTAGTGAACAAGCCACTAAGGCTATGAAAGTCCTAATCCCCTTCACCTCCACCTATTTGTGTGAGTGTGGGTTTTCCGCGCAGACCCTGATTAAAAACAAATTCCGATCAAGGCTGCAGGTGGAGGACGATTGGAGTTTATTTCTCTCTGCAGTGCAGCCCCGCATCGAACACCTCTGCGCATCAAAAGCGCGGCCTCATTGTTCCCACTGATATGGACGATTAAATTGAAACTCAAAGTTGTGACGTCTTGAATGCATCAATTGGCTGGACCATAGGGTCGATGCCGCTCTTGTAGTGCAAATGACTTGAATGGCGCATTTTGTTTGTTGTTTAAATCTGAGGTTTTATGTGGCTGGAATCGTTAAAAAAATGTTATGAAAATATGTGAATCTGTTCTGATAACATGCCTTCAATGCAGATGACTGTTAAATGCAGACGCGGCGTCAGCTGATTTTGCCGGGGCTTTAGCCTCGAATGTTTTGAGTGTAGCCCCGATTGCATTTTGGAAAGTTGACTTTAGTGTCCACTCTCTCTGTAAAAATAGAGGTGAGCAGCGCGCCTTCCGTGGTCTGTGCAGCTTCAGGTTTATAAAGGATGCGCTCTGCTGTGGGCATGCTGCGGCAGATGTGACGCGTTTGTGCTCTGTGTATTTCTGCCGTAGTTTTGATTTTCCACCTCCGATGTAGAGCAGCGTACAGCCACTTCTAAACTTTGCGTCATTCAGAGACCAGACCAGAGTCTCAAACAGGGCTCTGTGTCTGTCAGAAGGTCTGAGATCTACCGTAGCCTATCAGCAGAGCAATCACACAGCAGACTATGGTGCAGGTAGATTATTTTCTGAAATATAGTGACTGTATTCTTGTAATAGCCTATAATCACTTTATTTTTCCCAAAATATCATGACTCCTCCAAATCACAGAGAACACAGATATACTGTATTTTGAATGTGCACAAAGTTTTGAACATGAGCAGAAATCGTGATCAAACATCTGAAATATTACAGTCCAGGGGTTTGTTAATTCATTAAAATGAATTCATGTATCATTGAGGTGAATAATTGTCATATGCACATTTAAGGAGGTTACTTCCCCAACAAAAGACGCAAAACAGGAGGGAAGAGTAAATGATGCCTAGGCTACATGTGTGCTGACTCAGATATAATTAGAAAAGTCGATCTACATACACATATAAATAGTTGAAAGCAATACAGAAAGCCTGAGAGCCTTACTGCAAAGGATTCCATTATGTTTTTATTTTTTGAATTGTCCCCTATTCACTGTTTCCTTTTACATAAAGATATTTTCAGCATAAATTGATTCAGAAAAAGGTAGAAATAGGCGCATAAAAATTCACCAGAATGCAGGAAATTAAGTTTGTAACGCTGTCTTTTTTTTAAAATTTATTTATTTGTTTTTTTATGTAAAGTTAGTACAACATTACGGAGCTAACGTTACGTACCGAGTAAAGTTAGTACAAGGGGGAGTGACGGGCTGCGGCTGGAAATCCTAAGGACGGGAAATAGTTTTAACATGATTTTAAAATCGACATCCACCGAGCCAAAGTGCTTATGTTAACATTAGTTAGCTCGTTCTTGTTTTCTAACTGCGTCGTGAGGTATAGTTAACGTTAGCTTAGCTGGGAGCTTCATGGAGACATCTAATGTTAATGTCAGCTGCCCTACAGCTGTCAGAGTTGGCTTCGACTTCATATATTACTTTCTAAGGTGCTGTATTCTCAGTAACGTGACAATCTGCAAGAAACAAGTTGCTTATAAATCACTAAAATAGTAGTGACAGCACCATTTGGCTTGGTTATTAATGCAGTTAGCATTGTTTGTTACCTAGTTTATGACAAATTGTTTCGGCTGTGCTTTCTAACATGATGTCATTGTGCTAACCGAGCACCGTTAGCCGTTACAACAACAATGCCGCTTTACTACACTTGTTAGATAATGTTTCATTACAGAGTTCTCTGTTGATTTGTGTTTGTCGCTGTGTGCTGTTAGAAGTCCCTCTAGTGGACAGAATGTGTAACAACAACCACATGCTTGTAGTGGCATTGACAATGCATAACCCTGAGCAGTGTAGTACATATTATTTAACAGGCTGCAATTGAGCATTACATATTCGAGTATTAAAAAAAATATCAAATGGAATTCGAATGGTATTATAGAGGAAGATTGACAGCTCTAGTTACTATCACTCACCAGCAACTTACCCTCCCAACTTCACCTCTAAACATACAGCTTTCCTGAAAACCCACAAAGCCAAGGCAAGTGTTTTGAAGTTGACACAGTCCCCTTTTATTTGTCAGTGGACCACTGACTCAACGCCTACATCTTATTCTGTGGTTTCCTCTGTCCCTTTATCTTCTCGTGGCCAACAGATGTGAACCAACTCACCCATGAAGTGCTATCACCAACTGCAAATGAGCAGAATAAACCGGGCTAATCAGGGCTGCAGGGGTGACAGGCCATTAACCCAAAAAAGAAAAAGGAAAAAAAAAAGATATGATGAAAACCTGTCGTTCCATCTCTCACACTTGACCTCTCTTTCATCTAGTCTTTCCCCCCTTTCATTTCGCCACACATCCATCCGTCCTTTCATCTTTCTATCCCTCTGTTGCTGCTAGAAGGAGGGTGCCGGGGGGAGTTTTTATCCAGAATCCACAATCACCTCTGCACCTGAGGGGAGCTGTTATGTCTGTGTGTGTGTGTGTGTGTGTGTGTGTGTGTGTGTGTGTGTGTGTGCTGTTTTCTGTTATTTTACCCTCCATTTAGCTATTTCTTCCCAATTTTTCATCACAGGGGTTTCGCTCAGTAATCAGCCTGCGGTCGGATAAGGCTGTGATAAGCTCAATGGAGAAATCACATAATAGATCTGAAATTTTTTTGGCCGGTTTGGAGGTAATTACCAGATCTTACCTTTTAATTCTTCTGGCAGCTCCCTGTGATCTGTGGAAATGAGGAGGAATGTAGCGTGAACCTGTTTTAATTGGTTTTTAGATGAGTTTCACATGAACTGTGAAATTGTAGTAATCAACAGAAAGGACAGCATCTAGATGGATTTCAGCCAGTGCAGCGCTGCTCATTCTTTTTAAGTCTAAAGGAGAACAGTTTATGTTTGTCTGATAAACAGGTGAACATGTGCAGGGATCTATTTTTTAAAACGTACAATCTACTACGCTACACCAGAGATCTTCAACAGGGGGTCCGCGACCCTTAAGCTTTGGGTACATTGAACACAACAGTGCTGATCCATTTGTCCGTGCAACGCTTCTGTCGCGCCGCGCTCCACTTTATTCCTATGGGTGACGTCAAGCAACTTTAACGCGCCCCGCGAAGCATCCCGGAAGGCGGTGCTGCATTTGAAAAAATGCTGCGCGTCAAGAAGCTGACCGATGCCCATCTTTATGCAAATGAATCCATTGAACGCGACGCGACTATCCAGTAGAAGTAGACGAAAATCTTTCAAACTAACCTTTGTCGATCTGAAATGAAGACAGATTCAGCAACTGTATGGCCTATTTCTCGCTTAAAATGTTTTCAGAAACACGTTTCGGTGAACTATTTTCGTAAAATATGAGATCGTATTCTGTACGAGCCGCCATGACAGTCGGTTGAAATT
Source organism: Sander vitreus (assembly GCF_031162955.1). Classification (NCBI taxonomy): domain Eukaryota; kingdom Metazoa; phylum Chordata; class Actinopteri; order Perciformes; family Percidae; genus Sander; species Sander vitreus. The sequence goes on along the minus strand of NC_135864.1, from coordinate 25,142,083 downwards.
CTCGAGCAGCCAGACCCACGTGACGCGTTTGTCCAACATGGATGCATTACGTCTTCAGTTTGTTTTGGAGCCGGCACAGCGCTGTGAAACGTCAATCTACTGTGAGCTGTTATCAGAGGACGCAGGTGAGTGAAACAAGAAATAAAAACAGAAACTCTCAAAATGAAACTGCGCTCATTGACAATCATTAAGTGTATACCGATAGTTTAATTTAAAAGAAGTATAGACACTTTATGATCCATTTCTGTGTAAAAGGGCTGCACACACCTCGCATAAACAATATAAAGTCCTATTTTTACGGTTGTAGCGCATAGCATACGCACCACTTACGCGTGCAATGTAGCCGGCTCGTTAGGGGTTCCTCAGAGTTACTGCAGGGGGGGCTTTTTTTTTAAGTGAAAATGTCTGAAAATATACATTAATATGAATCCAACATATTATTAGCAATGGTAAATTGGCCTATCCGTGAAAAAACATTTAATTTACACAACATTGATGATGCTTAATAGGTAAGGTAGCCACTATGGTAGCCATCCACAGATAGTTAAGCTTAAAGGAACACGGCGACTTATTGGGACTTTAGCTTATTCACCGTAACCCCCAGTTAGATAAGTTGATACATACCCTTCTCATCTCCGTGCGTGTTGTAACCCCAGCACTAGCTTAGCCTAGCACAGATCCTGGAGGTAACCGGTTCCAACTAGCCTACTGCTCTGAATAAGTGACAAAATAACGCCAACATGTTCCTGTTTACATGTTATGATTTGTATAGTCACAGGGTGTACAAATAACAAGGTCACTATGCTTTTACTATCTAGCAATTGATGACTCTATTACTCCAACTCTGAGTGAACTCCAGGAGAAATCTCTGCTCCTCACCACAGGGCTTCAGGTGCTGCTAGCAAATCACTCCGCCCAAGTAGCAGAAGTAGCAGTGCTTCGCCTTTCTGAGAATATAGTTCCCAGTTTGTATACGGTTAGAAGATGGCTGTATCTCATTTGACCTTGTTATTTGTACACGCTGTGACTATACAAATCACAACATGTAAATAGGAAAATGTTGACGTTATTTTCTCACTTATTCAGAGCAGTAGGCAAGTTGGAACCGATTACCTCCAGGATCTGTGGTAGGCTAAGCTAGCGCTGGGGGCATCAGACAGAGTTACAACACGCATGGAGATGAGAAGGGTACGTATGGACTTATCTAACTGGGGGTTACGGTGAATAAGCTAAAGTCCCAATAAGTCGGCGTGTGCCTTCCACATTTTTTTTATTAATGCTCGTCCGTTACATTCAAGCCATTGCCAAATGAGTTGCTACTAGTGGTGGGCGGATCAACCCAAATATCGATAATATCGATACCAAAGTTGGTATTGATATTGATCAGTACAAGTGTAATGAGATCGATACTTTAGTTTCAGTTTCTCTCCAGTATGCACCGCTGCGGTTTCATCAAAGAGGCGACCTGGCTGTCTGTGTAAGTGCCGCTGCTTTCAAGTACCGCTCCTGTCACAGCGCGGAGCAGGCACACTTTGCTCCTCCTCCCCCCCCCTCTGGTGATTTGATGTTGTACCTTCACGTGACTCAGCGGCAAACAAGCTGGGTAGTAGGGGGTCACAGCTCTGTCTCTTTCAGCTAAAGGGTCCTTGGCCTAAAAAACATTGAAGATTTCTGCACTACAACTTCAGAGTAAAACATTGTACTATTCATTTCACTACATTTATTTGACGGCTACTAGAAACTACAGCTATAAGGTTTTATTTTTGATCTTTCTATTCATTTATTTTATCAGTTCATTTGTCAGGGACAATACATATAGGCCTTGTTACTAAACTTGGTACTAAAGTGCAACCGATGCAATGTATGTGGGACTTCTAGTCGTAGGCTAAGAGCTCCTGCACACTGCCTGCGTGTCAGCTGCGTGGCGTGTCCGTTTTTATTTCAGCTCCCATGTTAACAGGTTAGAGCTTGCACACTGCCTGTGTGACACGCATCTCTCAGGCCCAGCTCGAGCCACACCGAAAACGCGTGCATGCTAGAAATAGAACCAACGCCTATTTTTCACGCGACACGCAAGCGTGTTGAAAGCGTTTCTATTCAAAATAGAATACAAAAAAGATGTTTATATGTCATTTAATAAATGGAATTTTAATGTTTGAAAGTCTCTAGGTTTTGACGTAAATGCAGATATAAATGTAATTTAAAAAAATAAATAATTATCGAGTTTCAAATATTGCACCTGTCAAAACAGAACGAAATATTCTGTAGCCTATTCTTCCGTCAATACTGCTGACGTTGTCTTTGCTGTAATCAAATCAGTCTATATTTATGTTTAACATGAAGTATACTACTGCTTGAGTGCAGGGGAAATGGGAAACATACATGTTTACAGACCAGGCTAGCAGCAGCAGCGCCACGTCAGACGTTTCTGGTGTGCAAAGACATAGAAAACGCCACGCAGCCGCCACGCAACTGACACACCACGCTCACGCCACACAGGCAGTGTGCAGTGGGTCTAATTTGCTGTCCTTGTCCCTGGTTAGGCTTTTAGAAATGACACAAGGTAAAACACTATAAAATAGAAATAAATACATACAAACTAACATTTTAAGCGGACAAAACAGGCAGTCACAGGGGAATAATTTACAGGAGGGATGGGTTACAACCCCCCAACAATGGCTTGTGCAACCCACCCCAAAAACGTATTATAATTTCCCTAACACAAATAAAGACATTTGCACCATAACTTGATGCAGAAAGGACACCGATTTCTGCAGAAAAACTCACCAGAAGGCAGACAATTAAGTGTTTGATGTTCAAAATTTAAATTTTGCTCAAACCCCCCTCCCCCCAATGTTGAACCCAAAGTAACGCCCTTGAGTAAAAGAAAACATGGACCAGCAGCCACGTACAGTACAAGCATAAAGACGAAAAATACAGCAGACTGAGCAACCTAGATGGTTAAAAGCTGACAATTAAAGCAAACAGTCACAGAAATGCATACAAAAACCAACAGTAAAACCAACACAGACAGGCCGACTTATGTAACTAAGGATAAGAAGTAAAGACATTTACTAAAATAACAAGTCATTTATGTTGTGCATTCTATTTTACAGACTAAAGAAAGCTTTTCAGTTTTATAGCCTATTGTGACCTGTTGCCTCTGTTGAAAGTGTTTGTTCAGTGTGGAGGTGGGCGTCGTCTGCAATCAGCTGCAGGGGAGACAGGTGTGGAGATAGCTCATGAGAGCAGTGCCAGGTGAGTTAATTGACTCAGCTGATTCTTGTTGGTCTAATTACTCTCTCCCTTGATCTGCAGTAGCGTGCTGGAACTTCAGATGTCTGCCACACACCACAGAGAGAAGGAAGTGGCGCTGGGACATTGTGTTTATTGGGTCCCTGTTAAAATTGTTATTAATGGGGGCGCCTGGGTAGCTCACCTGGTAGAGAGCGCGCACATATAGAGAGGCTCAGTCCTCAACGCAGCAGCCACAGGTTCGATTCAGACCTGCGGCCCTTTGCTTCATGTCATTCCCCCTCTCTCTCCCCTTTCATGTCTAAGCTGTCCTGTCACAAATAAAGACCTACAATGGCAAACAAGTTATCTTTTTTTTTTATTTATTTTTTTATTAGTGAATAATATGCCGTGGCTATGGTTTATGCAAAGGGTAGTCTCGCTATGCAGCTAGCAGCTAGCAGGGCGAGCTAGCTAGCGGCAGGATAGAGACCGGCTGGTGAATTTAAACAATGTCTGAGTTGAAAACGCATTTTGTGTCTGTTAAGAGGCACAAATGCACTCTAAAACTTGCCCCGACAACTGCCGTTTTAGCTCAGTGGAAGCTCATAGAGGTAGCTGTAGCTACTCCGTGTTGACCGCATCGATTCGGCTCGTTTTTTTTTCTATCGACTGTACTTGCATATTTATATTAACGTAAAAATTGGTCAGAATTCTCCTTTTACGTATTGTTTGAGCACTGGTATCGTAAAAAAAATCCAAACGATACCCAACCCCCCTTCACTGTGAATGTTCCCACTTGGTGAGCAGTTACACAGAGCCAACCCGCCAAGCATCTCCATGAAATCTGCTCCTCGGTGTGAACCGGGTGTTTTGTCAATATTAGATGGTTGGGGGGTGCTGGCCTTGGCATCATAGCGGGAATTACTCCTAGCTCTGGCACAGCTTTTATTGAATTGTTTACCCTGAGCAAGAGAGAGAGAGGGTTGGAGGCATGACTGTGTGGGTGTTTGATGCCCTCCATCTTTCTCTGTCAGCGTGGCTTCTCCTCTGTATCTAATCCTGCCAGGGTACCAGCTGCTCCCAGAATGGCATCTCCTAAGGCACAAGACACTACCTCTCAAACTACCCCCCTCTCAGCCAGCCATCCACCCGCCTGCTCTCTCGTGGGTGTCCCCGTGGCCAGGCTGCGGCCACTGAAGCCAAGTTCACACTGTTGGAATGATTGCAGTGACAGCGGTGTTTTTCTGCCCGTCCGCAGGGACTCGTTCTTATCTGCTCTGATTCACTGAGCCGCCGCCATCGACTGGACATCTGACAGGCTGACAGTCAAACAGGCAGATTGACTGACTGATTTAAATGGACAGCTCACAAGAGGACAGAACACGCGATACAGCATTCTTTACAGTGTCTTAAGCCGTGTAAATTGGAATCCCTTCATCTTTCTATGAAAAAGTAAAGTAATATCCCTAAAGTCACTTGACACTAGGGTTTAAAAATACACGTCCAAACTATTTCCTATTACCAGAGAAATATAAAAATGGGAAAAAAAAACTAATAACATTCTAGGCGTAAACCAAATGTAGGTCAGCGCAAATTCTTTCAGGAAGACCTAACGAATAATCAGTCTCTCCTAGCGCGAATCAGGTGCTCTCCTTCTGATAATCCAATCAGGAACGGCCAAAGATTCCATAGGCCAATCACAGCGTCACAACACTGTTTTAAAAGCACTTTCTCTCCCTGTGCTATCAGCTGTCATTTCAGAAAGGTGTTGTCAGTCGGACGGCTGTATGGCGCTCGTTCCCTTGCTGTTTTGTACCGTGCTCTGCTGTCTCGCTATGTCGGATCTCGAGTCTGATCCCGCATCGGACCCAGGTCCGGATCTCTTCTCATTGCCGGCGGCAAATCCAGCTTCTTTGGACGGCGTCCACAGGAGCTCTCGCCTGGCCTCTCTGCCCGTTCCCCTTTCGGCCGGCACGGCGTCAGAAAGGATCATCCTGCAGCTTCGGGATCGAGGTATCCGGGCTTATCTTCTCCGGAGCTCCGCGAGCTGGCTGCTCAGGTCGGATGCATCTCGCCGGTTCCCCCGCCTCCTGCTCCCGAGGCGGCTTGCGGTCGGATGCGGTCTGCGAAGGCGGATGCCCCTCCTCGTGCTCCGCCGAAGAGGCGCGGTGCGGGTTCCCTGCGGCCACGCCGAGTGGGTCATCTGACACGGCTCTGATTCTCGGTTCTCTTCAATCCCTGGCCGGCTCTCTTCAGTCCATGGACGCAAGGCTGCAGTCCATCGAACGCTCGCCCGCTTTCCTCGGGTCCTCAACCGCCGCCACCACTGTGGCCTCCATGTCTCTGCCGGCGCACGGTTTTTCTCAGCCGGCCCCTACAGCCCCCGGAAAAGTAGACTTCTCCCTGGCCACCTCTGCTCCGGCCCCGTTCATTGGTAGGCCATATATTCCCGCTGCTGCCAACATTTCTGGGTGCTTGTGGGCGAAATTCCTGCATTCCTTGCTTCGTGCATTTTCAACCACGTTTCCGAGGCCTTGTGCTGGATCCTGCTTAACAGGGTGAGGGTGCCCTCGGTGCAGGAGCGAGATGGAGAGACGGAGGACACTGTGTCCAGTAAGTGTCCCTAGATGACGGGTGCGGCTCCGATTTGCGTTTCTGGTCTCACCTTTTGGAGCATTGGAATGGGGTTTCCTTCTGTTATGAGTTGGTGCATTCTTCTGACTCTCTGCGGTTTTTCACCGACGCTGCCCCTTCCGCGGGTTTTGGGGGATTTTTTCAGGACCAGTGGTTCGGAGGCCACTGGCCTCCCAATTTTTCCCAGTCCGATTCTTCAGCCGTGCATGAGATCTACCCCATTGCCATAGCCCGCCGCGTCTGGGGGCATCACTGGAAGCGCAAACGCATCTCAGTCATGTGTGATAACCAAGCAGTTGTCAGTATAATCAATAGAGGGCGCTCATCGTGTAGCAAAATCATGCCGTTCATGAGAAGCATCACATGGTCCGCGGTTATGAATAATTTCATCATCACCGCCCGTCATGTCCACAGGCATATTAACAATGTAGCTGATGCGCTGTCTCGTTTTCATTTTCAGACCTTTAGAAGCCTCTGCCCATCAGCCAGCCCCGTCCCGGTAGAGCTTCCCTCTCTCCAAGAGCTAGCGCTGCATTAAGTCTAAACCCCTTGCAACATTATCTAGATTCTTCTAGGATTTACATGAGGAAAGGTCTAGCGGCTTCCACTCTTAAAACCTATGATTTTGCCTGGCAACCACGGCGGCCAATCAAGGAATGTCTCGGGCCTCGCTGTAAAGGCTGGGTCGGTGGTCTTCTTCGGCTTACTCTGCATACATTCGTCCTGACGTTGACGTCGTCCTCACTAATCAACGATCCCTAAAGCCATAATCCGGTAAGCTTGGTATAACCTGTGGCGGTGTTTTTATTGGGCCACGGGTGGCATGTCTCACATCCATGAGCAATCCCGTTCATCACCGGCGGAGATGCCGCGTATGCCGCTCCTATGTGCCATACCGGCCTGAGTTGCCGTACCGGCGGAGATGCCGTGTTTTACCGGCCTGAGTCGCCGATGACCGAAATACGGGCAGTATTTCGCATGCTGTTTCGGTACGGATCACTGTTTTTGCTTGTTTCAGATCCGTGCCACACAGAGGTAAGCCAAATATTTTATAAATAAAATCGTATTTAATTTTCGTCTGTACTATTTCCTTCATGTTCCAATTTCAGTCACGTTTTGGGGGTTACATCATGGTTCCCTACCCCTATATTAACTGTATTAATACAAATGTATTAATATAACGATGGAGTTCAGTCTCCAATACTATGTTCAAATTATGCTCTTGTTCAATAAAACATTTTGCATATCTGCAAACAGTCTCTCCTGATTGAAATAGGCTCGTATGTACAAAATATATGTATCACTACAGAAATACGTAAGTTATGTCCTCCCATGTAGATGCAATTCTCAACAGAGTCGGCAGGGATGCTAAACTCAGCGGAAGTAACTGCCTTTTGCCCCACCAAATTCATCTATTGTAGGCTCAGTACACCTGCGCTGTTCTTAAAATAAGCAAGCGCGCTTGATTTGCCTTTTGCACAGCGCGCCATGTAGGTCGCTGGGTTGGTATTGGTTTTGATGCACAAAAATACAGAAATGTTCTGTTAACTTTCAGTGATCATTGACTTTATTACTATATCTTATATTGCCTGGCTATCATAGACAATTAGCACCAGCCTCTGAACGCAAACAGAATAGAGCGAATTCTTATGTTCATTCTAACGTTGATTCATGTTCTTTTGCCTTTGATATTTATTAATACCACCGAATACTAACTAAAGCAGTAAGATTGTGCAATCATAGGTTTATGCAGCAAAATCAGCAGTGTAAATTCAATACCACTAGTTAAACACTTTGAAAGTGGCTATATTGTTCCACACTAACATGACGTAGTATTAAGAGAGACAATGGTAGAGAGTAGTATGAAAGAAATGCCGCTTAAGGTTGGTTGGGGCGGGATAGATGGGTCAATCAACACAGGAGTTTCACCCAGGAGACCGGAGTTCATGTCCCGTTTTTGTCCCGTGTGTCAGTAGCTATGTTTCCATCCACACGTTTTTATGCAAATGAAGTGATTATTGAAAGAAAAATGGCTTATGGAAACAGTAAAATTCGATTGAATTTTATGAATATCGACTAAAAGTTTATACGTTCGGTCTCATCGGATTTTCTCTTGATCGATATGCGGCTTATGCGATAAACGCTGATGGAAATGTTATTTGCCAAATAAATAATGAGTTGCGATAAAGTTTAAGGTCATTTTATGGTTGCAACGACCGTCTACTACAGCCTGTAGTACGATTGATGGCCAGCCCTTTCTATTGACAAAATCCCTGCAGCCTTCAGCAGGGGGTCTAATTGTGAGACGTGAGTGCGAAAATGAATGGAAACACCATAAAATGTCTCAAATCATGTCGATATACCAATTTGACCGCAAAACAGCATGTGACGTCATTACGCACAGGTTTTTATTCGCTTTAAAGCCGTTGGATGGAACACACACTTTCACCGGCTTTATTCGCTTGAATCTTTTTTTACCGAACTTCAGATAATGCGATTGACAAGTGGATGCAAACTAAGCTACTGAAACGTTCATTTTATAACCCCACCCACGATCTTTTCCTAAACCCGACTGTCCCGGTCTTGTCCCGCTTGTAACGGAAACGTACCTTTTTAGTAAGCCCACCCACGATCTTTTCTTAAACCTAACACAATCTTTTCCTAAACCTAACTGTCCCGTTCTTGTGCCGCATGTCAGTTAAACGTACGTCCCGACCCAGAGCGTCAAAAGTGAAGCTAATAGTCCTGACAAAGCACCTTCAGATAAAACGCGTTTTAGATCTAACGCTAAAGGAGACTTTTAGTGTCAATAACAACGGCCATTTTATGTGATGGGAGTGAGGATGTGTTGTTATAATCCCTAATGCTACACATGGTACAATAGTATTACTTTTAAAATCATATTATATCCCTACAGTGCTTTACTGTTACAAAGAAGAAAATCAACATGAATACAAAAGGTTTGTGGTTCAAATGAATTTGTATTTTCAAGCCCACCACATGCAATACAGCATTGGCTTTACAATAACATTTCTTAACAATTGGCAAGATCCATCTTGTCAGGCTTCAAGAAACGCTTCAGTTATACTGGCGCGCGACACCGAGCGCGGGTGCTACGAGCACGCACGGAGACGTTTATGCTCAACGCATTGTTCGTTGCAGTATTCTCCGAAACACCAGAGGGCTTAGAACAAAACAATCTGTGAATAAGCAAGAAGTAGTAGAGAAGAAGAGAGCAGAAGTAAAGGAAAGCCATCCATTTTATTTTCTATCCTAAATTGCAACACTGTTTTCCTATCTGTGTGACCAGACCTTGAGACAAACCTTTCCGCCCATCCTGACTCTCTTATCTTACTACGTCATCTATGTAAATGGAGCGATTGTTAGAGAATATGTATATCCTTGTGTGTCTCATTAAACCTTTCAGAACATTGTGAACTGAACCCTGCTTCGTGCCGCTTTGTTCGAGATCTCGCCACTGCTTTCAGAATCTACTCACAGAGGTCAAGCCAGTAGATGATAGGATTCTAACCAAAAAACAATCCTGATCGGATTGTTTGACAACATCCCCCGAATCACACCGAGTCTACCGGACTATAGGTGTGAAAGCGATATAAGATACAATCAAGTATTTTGTGCTTTTGAATTCAGCAAAACAAACACTTACGTACACTCAAACAAGGATGTAGAGTAGACTATATCACAGTGCCTGCTGCTGGCTGTAAGTGACAGCACAGACAGGCAGAGTAAAGAGTGCCAGATCGAGAATGGCATCATGTTTGTCTGCCCTCCAACCGCGCGCAGTGACTGGATGCTGCTGGATGTCGCCTCTGTCGCTTTGATCGCCATCACTGCTGACGCCTGTCAGTGTCCTCTTTGAGGGGAGTTCACAAGTAGAATCAATATGCTGCTGCTCAGGGGCGCCGGCTGGGTGGGAGAGAGAGGAGGAAGAATGGATGGGATGGGGGGGGGGGAGATCTTGGCTGATGTATTGGTTTAGCATTGGGATTTAATGAACACTGTGGTGCACCAAGAAAAAACTGTTCTATTCCAATATTATCACAGGCAAAAACAGTATTTTGAGCTGCTTAATAAAAGAAAAACTCCAAGTCAGTCTGAAGAGGAATAAATTAATTTATTTTTATGATTTGATTTGATGAGCAGATGGAGGGAGGGCATGTGTGGCATGTATTATTAGTGTGTTTGCACTCTGTGTGTGTCCTGTCTTGGAATGAATGCTCTTACATTTGAGTGTTTCTCCGCACCCTGTTTAGAACGGTTAAGTATTTCCCCCCTTTGTTATTCTCTTGTTTTGTCTCCCCTCATCATTTTCTCTCTTTGTTGTTGGCTCATTCTCTTTTTACCCCCTCTTGCTTTCTCTCCAACCCATCTCCTAAAACTCAGATTAAAGGAATGATGCAAACTCCTCAACTCTTTTTTTTTTATATTATTATTTTTTTTTCATGCTTGATCATTTCCGAGCGCGTCAACTTGCCAGCAGCCCCGGGGAAGTCGCGAGAGCGTCTTTTTATAGCCGGTGTAAAAACAAGCACCACCAAATATGTTTTTAATATCCACGTGCAATACAAAATGTGGCATTTAAGCTGTGCGAACATTCCACCCTGGAGTATTAGGTCACTGTGTGTCATCAAAGATGTTCCACCAGTGTTAGCTTTAAAAAAGTCCAACGTGTTCTTGTCTTGCAGAACTCAAACCGGTGCAATGCTCCAAGATGTTTACCCCTTCCCTTTTTAAAACCGCATAAACAGTTTATTACTAGTGTTGTGTTTCTATCATAAACACCTGGCTTTTATGTCTTAATGATGTGTGTACGCACATTGTACACATTACATCACATAAGTGGCATTCTGGCAAGCTTTTTGTGCCTTCCTCCTTGTTTTGCTGGCAGACGCAGCATTAGGCTTGTGTGTATGTTTGTTTGAGAGTGTGTATTTGTGAGTGTGTGAGGACAGATGCTACAGACCAATTAGAGTGCGTGCACATGCCGAGGGGCTAAATGCCATTTGACGCAGGGAGGGGTGACACTAAGAGAGAAGTGAAATGCTCCAGCAGTTGAGACGATTTGCAACAAATCCACTCTTCCACATCTTTCATGTAAATATTGCTACAATATCAAAGCTTGCATTGTCACAAAGGACAGCAGCAGTGGTGGAATGTAAGTAAGTACATTTACACAAGTACTGTACTTAAAGCTATAGTGCGTAGCTTCTGCCGGCCCCTTGAGGAATTCCAAGTAATGACAACAAAACTGTCGGCGCGTCCACATGATACAAGCCTTCCGTGATCGCGCACCGTCCCCCCATCCCCCCCTCCTCCACACAGTTGCTGGTAGCCAAGGAGGACCGAGGAGGCAACACAGTCTCACTCCCTACTCGTCAAATGTATGACGCATGGTCAAGTAACCCTGTAACGGCAGGGGGGTACCCGTCGCGTTATTTTTCGACGGGTGGGTCCGTCAGATAGACATTCATGTTCATCCCTCAGCGTCAGATATTGACGAAAGAAAAAACACGCCCCCTTAACTCGAAATCTGTGACAGTTTTATTATTGGTATTTTTAGCCTAATAACAGCTGTTTTAATCAACATTATTCACCAGATATCATGGTTTATATGTATTTCTTTTAATGTTATTATTTCGGTCTATTTCGGCCAGGGAAGCTGGATTGCTTGTTTATTTATTTATATTTTTTAAACTATAACGCTACATCTATCAACATTTATTTAGATGTTATCATAGTATAAATTTTTTTATTTTAATATTATTTCGGTCTTATTACCGGTGAAATATTACAGTATACTGTAATACAGAACATTACGATATGATCCGAGCTGGGCGCATTCAAAGCCGATATCCCACAATGCAATGTGGGCATTCATTCACAGAATCGGACAGCGATCAGCGGGTTTTTAACAACAGTATCACTTCAGTATACATATATACAGTCAGTGTTTTAGTCACCAGCAGCAACACGTTGCTCAGCTTTGTTCCAGTAAGTTATACACCGTGATAACGTTTAAAAACTTCCACGGAAGTGACGTAGTAATTACCGCTCTTCGTCTATGAAAGAATGTTGCACGTGAGAATTTACACAATAAAATACCAATAATGAAAAAATAGTGTTTTATGCTAAGCACTTTGATTTGCCTTATATATACTATATAAAAAACCTACAGTTTAGTGTTTACAACTACAGCCTAATGGCTTGTTTGACTAATTTACATTTGTTTTATCTTGTAGGCCTACTAACAATAAACTATAGAGAATACAAAGAGAAGCATTTTTTATTTTATTTTCCATACATACTTATTTAAAACTGCAATTTTCTAATTTTGCAGTTGATGACTATTAATAGCAAATACTAAAGGGAAAAAAACATGAGCATATTTATGTGTGGGACATAGTTTGATTTAATATCACACTGCATTATTAGTTGTTTTAAATAAATGACTTTTTTGAAATATCAATTTATGGTAGGCCTAACATATTAATTATTATATTCAGAAGATGATACTCATATCAATCACTATGGTTACAGCTTGTAGCCATCCTAACCTGTGTAGCCTTTACTGAGACTACCTTTTCAAAATTAAGAAGGGACTAGTTTTAGGAAGCATTTTCAGGAAATTAAAAAGATAATCAGATTGTTGCCGAGGTTTTTCTTCACAGAGTAAGATGTACTGTATAGCTTTGTATATACAACATATGTTTTGGCATTTTTGACACACTTCTACCTCAGCCTATATACTGCACACAGACAAAACTCACACATCGCATTCAACCATTTCACAAGCTGAGGAAAGGGTCGTGACATGGGTCAGAGGCTGTCAGAGGTCATAAATGATGAAGCAATCCATCGGCTCTGCTCCTATAGACACCTTGGTGTTTATGTGGACAACACCTTTGGCTGGAAGGCCCGTGCTCAAAGTGTGTGTTATCATTTAGCGCAGACACTCACGGTGAATCAGAGGGTTTATGTTATACAAGGCTGCATTACAGAGCATATTAATATGACTGTCATGAAGGTTGTGAAGAGGAATAGAAACCATTCTCTCCAGGCAAGCACAGATAATATGGTCTGATCTATCTTTATTCTCCATGCCAAGTATGAGCTCTTATCCTCTGGCAGAAGATATGGGTAAATTAACATTTCTAAACTATAGGCCTAATTTGGACCCACCTCAATTAAAACTTTAAATAATGTTGCTTGAGGCTGCAGGGGAATAGCTTCATGATATATTATATGGTTGTGTGTTGCTCTTGTCACTATTTGTGAAAGATGAACAACAGAGTGTGGCTGATAATGTGCTTCAGTCTGACTACATATCACTTTGTTTATGTTGTTTTTTTATTGTAAGTCATCATCTGTATGATAAAACAACATGTCAAGTGTTATGTGTGAAGCATTTGAACTGAAGGCAGATATCCCTCTGGGGACAATAAAGTATCGTCTGCAACATGGTCTCCATGATGTGTAAAAATTAAAACGTTGTCGTAGGACTACATCAAACACATCGTTGGAAAGGTCTCAACCTCGACAGTAATATATGTCAGTCTGAAGAGGATACATTACTCCTGCTTTGAAATATTGACCTCTGAACCTTGAACCCAGTCCATCTTTGAAGGCTGAAGGTGCTACACACATAGGACCAGCTGTTATAGAAAGCTCTGGACCTCAGCTCTCATGTAGATATGGTCACCAAAGTTTACCCACTGTAAGCACTGTCAAATATGGTAATAAGCTATTTTCACCTATTTAACGATTATATTTTTAATAAATCTGATGACACCAGTGTGTTCCCCATCCCAAAAAACCCCAGGGTGTATCCAAAATTATACACTACCAACTTCTAATTATGAGAAATATACCAATATATTTATAAAACTACAACTCCCATAAGAGACGCCACAGAAGCTGTTACAAAGCTGGTGTATTTGTAGTTCTTCCGGGGTGGGTGGGGCGACATGTTCGACTCCTGTGTTTCTGCTGTCTGCCGTGGCTGCTGGCTTCATTCTATTTCAGATTGCCGCCGCCCGCCGGCCGGCCGAGCACACAATACATGATTTTTTATTATTATTAATATCTTCATTGTTTAAATCCTCAAATACAATGTTAGACAAAAACATCAATATTACGATTATTTTGTGTTTTCATCTTCTTATCCGCTGAGCGGGACGTACTGCGTCACTTCCGGAGTCTTCAGCTGATTGTTTTAAACGTTATCACGGTGTATAACTTACTGGAACAAAGCTGAGCAACGTGTTGCTGCTGGTGACTAAAACACTGACTGTATATATGTATACTGAAGTGATACTGTTGTTAAAAACCCGCTGATCACTGTCTGATTCTGTGAATGAATGCCCGCATTCCATTGTGGGATATCGGCTTTGAATGCGCCCAGCTCGGATCATATCGTAATGTTCTGTATTACAGCATACTGTAACATTTCAATAAGACGGAAATATTACTAAAATAAAAAAATGTATACTATGATAACATCTAAATAAATGTTGATAGATGTAGCGTTATAGTTTAAAAAATATAAACAAACAAGCAATCCAGCTTCCCTGGCCGAAATAGACCGAAATAATAACATTAAAAGAAATACATATAAACCATGATATCTGGTGAATAATGTTGATTAAAACAGCTGTTATTGGGCTAAAAATATCAATAATAAAACTGTTACCGATTTCGAGTTAAGGGGGCGTGTTTTTTCTTTCGTCAATATCTGACGGTGAGGGATTAACATGTCTATCTGACGGACCCCCTCGTCGAAAAATAACGCGACGGGTACCCCCCTGCCGTTGAAAATTATCGCCAGGGTTACTTGACCATGCGTCATACATTTGACGAGTAGGGAGTGAGACTGTGTTGGAGGAGGACATGGAGGATTAAAAACAAAAAACATGATGGATGGACTCTTCAGAAGAGGTCATTATTTTCAGTTGAGTTTCTGCGCGGGAAAGTCACCGGACGCCACAATCTTCTGAACATATCCATACTGAGAAATACAGAGTTTCATTGTCCATCCAAAGTCTTGGAAGTCCTCCAACTGCTGGTCACCTAACATTGTCTTTTACAAAAACTTAACTATACTTTTACATGTAGAACCCTTGACAGCAGAAATACATTCACTCAACTTTGCAATTGTATTAGTTTGTGCGTTAGTACTAGACGCCGAAACTATGAGCCACGGCTGCTGTCCTTTAACATGTAGCTTTCTGTTAGCACTGAAGTCCAGTGTATTTCATTACTTTCAGCGTTGACACGAGGATACCCATCCATTAAATTCTTATACTTTGCCATCATATCACTTACTGAGAACTTTTTGCTTATGTTAACCAATGTCGATCTTGGCTCGCTCCTGCACACTGTCATCCTCAAAATGCTTGCTGAAACACATTGTATGTTATTATGACAAAATAAATCCACGGCAGACAAAAGATATGAGATGAGACTCACAGACAGGCAATGAGAGAGCGAGAAAGAGAGAGATGTTTGTTATAGCAGAGTGAGCTCTGGCCTGAGGGTGGGTGGAGATTAAAAATTCCTCGTCCTGAGCCTTCTATGATTTGGGGAGATTTAAGTATCAATTTGAGAGCCTTCAGATCAGCTTTGGCACGCCTTTCAAAACAGGGTTGGAGGAGAGATAGCGAGGGAGATAGAGAGGCTTCTGTAGAAACTTCTACTTAGCATCAGATTTGGTTAAATCACACGAGGCAGCTAGGACATTACAGAGAGGACAATGAAGACGGAAAAACACAACAGAGGAGAGCGGTGACTGACAATGTGTTGGCACTCTGTATAAAGGGATGTTAGGGAGTTAGACCTTGTTAGCACAGGTATTTAAAATCTTGCAGGGCTCCGTTTGTCTATATGAACTGGCTATGAGGTGGGCTCCGCTCATTTTTAGTCTTTGCCAATTTTCCATCTGTCGTAATTACATTTGGACTGCTTATATTATTTGGTATATGTTTAATCCGTTTGACCCTTAATTGAAAAAATATTAGAAGTTCTTTGCCTAGTAGTCGTGACTTGTTTTACTGATGCAGATTAATGAACACTCATATACATAAATACAATGCACTAAAATGTGGTGTTAATTATACATGTTGCACGTGTTTTAACAGGCATTTGTGCACAAGTGGTGGCCGGGTGCTAATTTTAAAGTGAAACAAGTTCTTACCTTATCATATACTGTCAATGAAATGTACACATGCAGATGGTGCCTACCATACACTAGCAGACGCTGAACAGACTTTGAAAAGACTAAAGTCTGACACCATCTCATATCTAACGTTAAAGACTGTCATAATATATAAAGACTGGGGATCTTGCAGGGTCACACATTGCAAGACTACAACTGGATTCGTTTTGAAAAATTTAACCAACCAAGCTAGCTAGCTACCACTAGCGTTAGCCGGTAACTTCAAAGTTAGCAGATGAATGTCTCCAGTTCCCGGAGGTCTGCATTTATCAGACAGTATATAATGCCCCAACAGATCCCGTTGCTCTGGACGGAGACCAGTGAAGGATATTAGAAGCATTTTTCCAGTGAGTGCTGAGCGTTACTGCGCAGCCTCCAACTGAGAGAGACGACGTAAATGTGACGTGAGCAACCTATCTGAAAGTTGTAAGTCTTCTGGTAGCTGTGCGAAGAGAAATCTCAATCATTCCCAATCTTGCAGAAATGGAGAGCGTAGGAATATGTAAGGAGATATCATGGACACAGGCTAATTATTGCTAACTAAAATGCTAGTTAACATTAGTAATTAAACTTAAACAGCTAACGTAAGTTGAAACTGCCTGCAAGCTTCTCCTGTACTGTACGGTAATTCCTCTACTATGCGACAGTAAGTCGCGTGGTTATGACACAATCGTTAGCCTATTTTAATAAAAACGTCTGCTACGGAGCCATAACGTGAGATACAAGGTAATGGAGCCTTTTATACATTGTCGTGTTTCTTTAGAAATAAACAATGGACAAAAAAAGTCTTTAAACGCTTCAGATGTAAAGTTATTTGCTGTCAAAGTGACGTCAAAATGAATGGCAGTCAATGGAATGCTAACGTCAAAAATCATAACGTTGCATCAAAATGGCGCCATAGGAGGTTCGAGTTCTAAAGCGAAGCTTACCCTCTTGGCATTTATTCGCCGGTAAAACTGCCGTTGGATGACTCGCTTCAGAAGGGTTGAACATCTGTGATTTTTCCTCTTTAGCGTTTAGCTTAGCTCTGCGCCATAGCAACCATAAACAACACTGGCTCTAGCTGTTTGCTGCTTCCTGTTTGGTGCTGGAGGGAGCGCACCCATTTGGTTGTTGACAATGTTCACTTTATTTGACTTCACAATCAAGACTTAAAGCCTACGATAATATCAAACATGTTTGATTTTGTTGGGAAAAAGACTGACTGGGACTGAGTTTTATGACCATCTTACACCAAACTATTGAGACCACAGGAAGATTATTTTTTGGGCATTTACACCTTTAATGATAGGAAAGCAATGAAAGGGGGAGAGAGAGGGGGAAGACATGCAGGAAATCTTTTAGGTGCAATACTCTTGTGTGTGAGAAAGAAGGGCTTGCATTTGCTGAATTGTGTGTGTGTGTGTGTGTGTGTGTGTGTGTGTGTGTGTGTGTGTGTGTGTGTCATAGCCTGCGGTTCTCTGACAGGAATGGCTGTCAGCTTGACTCGAGGAAGGGAGTTCTCGCCAAAAACACAGGGCTTCACAGTCACAGCAGAGTTCACCACCTGAGGGCAATTTCACATCTCTGTCTCTCATTTCTTTCTCCTGCCATCATTTATTTTCTCGTCCTTTCCCTCTGACTTTCAATCACTTCTTCATCTTCTTCCTCCGTCTCTCTCCTTTGCCTGTGTCCCCATTTCTCCCCCCTATCTCCCTCTCTAATGAGGTACTATGGGGGGGGGGGGAAGCATATGCTCAATTAGCAGTTGAAGCTTGGCAGAAGGGAACGAGACGCTACCAATTTCCTGTTTTCTCGTGTCTCCACTACATAAGCGTGCACAAGACTCCAGATAAACATTGCCATCTTTGTGCTGTTTGAAAATCTTAGAATACCAGCTGATGCATTTGTATGTATGTGTGGACCATAAGATACTTCAATTTCTGTATTAGAGTGATTAATGCTATCAAATATATTTGCATGTTTGCTTTCCGAAAGCAAAGCAACGGCAAAGAAAAGCGAAACAAGAAAAAGTAATAGCAAAATAGTGAAAAAGACAGACACCCTGGTTGTCTTTGTCTCAGGAGTTGAAACTCAGGCATTGCAGCTGGTGTGGAGGTAATCAGATCTACCTCTCACTTACCATCACCAATGTTGGAATGTAACTAAATACATTTTCTTAAGTACTGTACTTAAAGCTGCATTAATAAATATCGTCTGATGGACAGAAACACGACTCCAAATGAGTGCTAATGTTGCTCTGTGTCTGCTGGATGTATTATTACGGAAATGTTTGCGTTAGCGTTACTATGTCATACACGTGTGATTTTCACGTTGATGTGGAGTTCTTCCTCCAAGTGGTCAAAAAACAAAATCAGTAATGATGGCCAAATGAAGCTTCATGAAGCTTTGTGAGCTATTTTATGACATTATCACAAGCGTAGAAAGTGATTGCTGGAAAGACTGGATTGAAAAGAATGAATTCTCTAATTCTCTATTCTCTACATATTCTAGGTTACTCTACGGTTTTTATTTTAGATCGATCTAAACAGGATCATGCAAACAACAACCTCCTGCGGCCATTACGGGGATATACAGGTGCTGGTCATATAATTAGAATATCATGAAAAAGTTGATTTATTTCAGTAATTCCATTCAAAAAGTGAAACTTGTATAATGTATACATTCATTCCACACAGACTGATATATTTCAAGTGTTTATTTCTTTTAATTTTGATGATTAGAACTGACAACTAATGAAAACCCCAAATTCAGTATCTCAGAAAATTAGAATATTGTGACAAGGTTCAATATTGAAGACCCCTGGTGCCACACTCTAATCAGCTAATGAACTCAAAACACCTGCAAAGGCCTTTAAATGGTCCCTCAGTCTAGTTCTGTAGGCTACACAATCACGGGGAAGACTGCTGACTTAACAGCTGTCCAAAAGACGACCATTGACACCTTGCACAAGGAGGGCAAGACACAAAAGGTCATTGCTAAAGAGGCTGGCTGTTCACAGAGCTTTTTGTCCAAGCACATTAATAATCAGTGTAAAGTTTCCACAGTCAGTGATGGTTTGGGGTGCCATGTCATCTGCTGTCCACTGTCAACGCAGCCGTCTACCAGGACGTTTTGTTGTTCATGCTTCCTGCTGCTGACCAACTTTATGGAGATGCAGATTTCATTTTCCAACAGGACTTGGCACCTGCACACAGTGCCAAAGCTACCAGTACCTGGTTTAAGGACCATGGTATCCCTGTTCGTAATTGGCCAGCAAACTCACCTGACCTTAACCCTATAGAAAATCTATGGGGTATTGTGAAGAGGATGATGCGATACGCCAGACCCAACAATGCAGAAGAGCTGAAGGCCACTATCAGAGCAACCTGGGCTCTCATAACACCTGAGCAGTGCCACAGACTGATCGACTCCATGGGATTTTCATTAGTTGTCAGTTATAATCATCACAATTAAAAGAAATGAACATTTGAAATATATCACTCTGTGTGTGATGAATGAATATAATATACAAATTTCACTTTTTGAATGGAATTACTGACATAAATCAACTTTTTCATGATATTCTAATTATATGACCAGCACCTGTACTGTCGCCACCTCTAGTTATTAACCCGTTTTGGACCGGACGTCACGTAACGTGATGACGTCATCGCGAGCTTAGAACATAATGGCGCGAAAGACAGAAGTCTTAGCATTCTGCTGCAAGAAGAATGAATAGTCTTGCTATTACGGTTTTTATTTTAGATCGATCTAAACAGGATCATGTTAACAACAACCTCCTGCGGCCTTTACGGGGATATACACTGTCGCCAACTTTAGTTACTAGCCCATTTTGGACTGGACATCACGTATGGTGATGACGTCATCGCTAGCATAAAACGTGATGGCGCAGAAGACAAAAGACTTAGTTTTCTGTTCAAAAAATGAATGCTCTAGCTGTTATAGTTGTTATTTTTAGACCGATTTAAACAGGATCATGTTAACAACGATCTCCCACGCCCCTCTAGCGGCCGCCAGTGGGAGCTCCCTTCTCTAAGGGTTAAACGCAACAATAACATTTTAATACCTTAAAAGTTGTTATGGCATGCATGTTAGCAAACAGTTGCCTATTAATACCTCCAGCAGAAAATGACTGACAATAGCATTATCTAGCTGCTAACTGTTGTCTGTCTGCTGTTTGGGGCTGAGCAGCAAGTGAGCAGTTTTGTCAACGTTTGTCAGAGCTTTTTCACTGGAATCAGCTGCCTGCTGTTGCTGGAAACGAGCAGTGATGGCGAGATGAAGCCTTCCGGCAAATTGGTTCGCAAAAGGGTTCATTTCTCAAGGCTTCATTTGCTCACAATACCACCTGTCGGTCAAAGAGTGTAAAACAGGCAGACATATTACAGATGATCTATGGGATCTGCGATACACTGTATCAGATGGTTTCTGACTTAGAAATAACGATGAAGAAAAAAATCGATTTCCACATAATCTATTAAATATACTGTGTATTTTCATTTGGTATAATACTGTATAATCAACATAACTGTATAATAAATGAGAGGAATGTGGCTATCAAACGTTTGTAAATGAATCCTTTTGGTCATAATATAATTATAGCAGGAGGGCCAATATTAGTTTTCTTAAACTGGAAAGTTGCAGTGGTTTAACCGGGCAGATGGCAGTGAATGAGCTTGTGTAGATGATGGATGTGTAAAAAAAACGCGTAGATTCAAACCACTTCATAAACCAGACACGTGGTATGGATGGGCAGCGGATGTCATCAATGACGTCATTTGTCTAAAACGATGGAAGGCTTGATAACGCGCTTCGCGTGAAAACTTCCGGGATTTCTCAACGAACGCTTCGAAGCCTTGGCACAGAACGTAACATCGCTAGAAACAGAGTTCACGAAGGTGGTGAGACTGAACATTACAGCACAATTTTGAGCCGTGAAAAACAAAACGAAGAGCAAAAAGGAGCCAAAATGTTTCATTGGGCTAAGCAGAACTGTGGGTTCGTCACTACAAGTGACTCTTTTGATATTACATATAGGCATTTGATTCATTGTTTATACCGGGGTCCTCAACGTTTTTTAGGCCAAGGACCCCCTCAGCTAAAAAAGAGACGGAGTAGGGACCCCTTTCTATATATAATGTATAAAATTGAGCTGGATATAAACATTGGGCCTACAATAATGTATAGGGCAGCCTAGAGCCTTTAGATATACCTTTTTATGGTGGATACAATACTAAGCTATTAAAATAATAATTGGTGACATATTCATATATTTATACATAATGTCAAAATGTGGAACGGTGAATCCTTAAGCTTAAATGTATCTGGATGGCTACCTTACCTATAGGCCAGTAAGCCTATCATCAATGTTGTGTAAATTTAAAAAAAACATTGATCTTTACAAATAATATGTTGGCGTGTGTGTGTGTGTGTGTGTGTGTGTGTGTGTATGTGTGTATATATATATTAGGGCTGTCAAAATAATGCGTTAATTTAGATTAATTAATCTGAGAACAAATAACGCGTTAAAAAAAATAACGGAGATTAATCCATTCCATATTGACGTTTGACCCGGAGCCGTTCTAGCCACCATTGGACTGTAAAATGATTAATTAATTAACTGGAACATTTACTTGTAAAAATCTTCTTCCTGCCAACCCTGGCTACCGAAATCTGGTGCCACTGATATGTCTGCGCTTCTCTCTGCTGCTCTGAAACAGACGTTACAGGAAACACAAACACCGCTGCACGTGACGCTAGTTAACACTAAACTCGACAGCAGCTAACGTTAGCCTACCGCTAGCTAGTAGCTGGATTAAACACGGTTAAAATGCTGACAGCTAACGCTAAACGGTGTAAAGTTTGACTGTGTTTTACTGTAGAGGATTCAACACCGGGATGTAACAATCTGCAGCTGCTGTCGGAGAAACAACACAGCCGGTGCGTTCAATGAAATTGGTAAACTACAGCCTCGTGGTACATTTGAAGTTATTGTAAATGTCCCTTTCCCATCTGATGGTTCAACAGCAATTTACTACTAAAGTTAGTTATTGTTATTGTTATACATTATTATTAAATCATTTCATTTTGACCATATGGCCTTAGCAATAAACAAGCCGTTCTTTAATGTCTGTTGTTTAAACTGTTGTTTAGTACCCTTTTTTTTTCTTTTCTTTTTTTCGGTTCAGGCACCGTTAATTATGTATGCAATTAATTTTGATTAATTAATCACAGAGTATGTAATTAATTAGATTACATTTTTTAATCGATTGACAGCCCATATATATATATATAAAAAAC
This sequence comes from Sander vitreus, assembly GCF_031162955.1. Taxonomy (NCBI): domain Eukaryota; kingdom Metazoa; phylum Chordata; class Actinopteri; order Perciformes; family Percidae; genus Sander; species Sander vitreus. The sequence continues at coordinate 25,119,678 of NC_135864.1, read as the reverse complement.
ATTCAAACAATAATTTGGTTGCCCCCCTGCAGCAACTCTGAGGACACCCTGTTGAAGATCTCTTTAGAGGTACTTGTATTTTCATTTTATTGTAATTTATATTTTAATCTATTTACATTTCAGAGGGAAATGTACTTTTTACTCCACTACAAACAGTTGTAGTTACTATTCACAATGTAGAATAACATTTCACACGTTTACGCATCAGTAATAATAATCCAATTATATAACACACAGCAGAAGTTAGATTTTGAATGTGTAATTTTTAACTTGTATTTTTACAATGCTGTATTACTTCTTTTACCCAAGTAGACTATCTGAATAAATCTTTTACCAGTGGTCCCTGCATGGGAATTCATATTTTTCTTTTTCCTCCACAGAAAGGTCAAAGGTCAGGGTGAGCAACAGCAGCCGCCCTTGAGCTGGCAGGAATCCAGGGTCTTATTCAAGGATGATTTATTTGACTCATGATACCATTCTGGGGTAGAAACTACTGCAATAGCTATAATACATTCAGTATGTCAAAAATACATGCCATATATATATATATATATATATGTGTATATATATATATACATATGAATTCAAGTGAGCAAATGGGGCAAGGAGCGAACATGGTGACAGATGGAAAGACAAACTACCCTCCTATCAAATCCCAGATAAACAGTTAGCCAGTGTCCCCAGTAGAGGAGCAGAGGACCCATATGTTGGTGGAAGGGGAGAGTGTGTGGGGGTGGTGGTTGTTGGAGGGGGGCACTAGTCTCACATTGCCAGACCTTCCTCCACAGCACTGTGGAGGAATGTCTGGCGAGTCCACACAGCATTCCTGGATGGGAGAAAAACGTGCTCTGGTTTATTGGCATTTCTTTAAACCAATCACAATCGTCTTGGGCGGTGCTTAGTGCCAGACGCAAAATAGCCTCTGGAAGGAACTTGTTTTGGTGGTTCAAAAGTTGTTTTAGTCGTGCAACAGAAAACTCAGATTGGACAGATAGTCTAGCTAGCTGTCTGGATTTACCCTGCAGAGATCTGAGGAGCAGTTAACCATAGTTCTCATAAATCCACCGGAGTTTAGAATGCCAACACAAAGGAAGAGGAAGGTAACGGACATCCAGCCGAAAAGGAGGGACATCCGGCGGAACTTCCGGCGGTAATGGAGCAATCCCGGAAGTGGAACTTTGTGGATATAGACTACTCTAGACTAGAGGGAGGAGTAGCCATAGAGCTAAACAGTGTGGTTCCCGAGGTAAGAATCCCATTCACTTTCTCCATAAGAGAATTATCAGCCATAATGCCCTTATTTTACTAAAATACATTAATTTAGTTATGGATTCTTAACATCTGAAGTAGCATTTAAGTGTTTTTCAGTTACATGGTTGTTGTTGTTTAATAAATCAGACACTGATGGTGCAGCGCTGTGATGTACCTCTTCACAGGTTTGGTACAGGCTTGTTGGGGACCCAATTGTTCAGGTGGTGGTGCCCACCAAACTGCGTGATGTGGTTTTGAAAGGGTCTCATGACCAAGTGGGACATCTTGGGGTGCGTAAAATGTTCCACTGTATTTTACAGTATTGTTTTTGGCGTCGGTTGAAACGGGATGTTGCTACTTACATCAGGGCGCGTCATGTTTGTCAACTCACCGGGAGGCCGTACTTCTCCCCTGCTGTGTCTGAGACCTGCTCCTTTGCATACGCTGTAGCAGACATTTTGTCCCGCGGCGAGTGGGCTAATTGTCTATGCTAACCTTGGGGTTTCCATCAGAATAAAAATATGAAAAGCCATTTTGGGTCGTCTTTCCACTTTTCCAACCATCACAACTCTAGCTTTCGTTGAAAAATTGAAAATATGTTGGCTCTATACACGCTCAAAGTATTGCTTTTTTAAATGGAGTCTGGTGGGTTTAGTGCTAGCGACTTCAGAGCTGTTTCTGGTTAAACAGAAAGGTCTCAAAGGGGTTTTAAAGGTCTGTCTCTCAAGGGATTCTTTCCATAATGTTGTCAGACACTTAGAATATTAATCTGTCAGTGGCAAAACAAGCACATTTGTGAAGGTAAATACAAGTTGGACAATTAACTTACATTGTAGCTTGTTTCACCGCTGCCAAATGCAGCGATCTCCATATCCAGGTTGAAAAAAACGATAGTTACCCTTTAAGCTAGGCTAACCACATCCTGACTGTAGCTCCAGAATATAAACACACAGACATCAGATTGCAATCTATCTCACGCTCAGAAAGAAAGCTAATAAAGATGTTAAAGTATTCCTTCAATGGAACATGGCTAGCAGTTCCCCCCTGCTTCCAGTAGTTGTGCAAGCTAGACTAAATACATCCTGAATACACAACTCACCTCTATCTATATATATATATATATATATATATATATATATATATATATATATATATATATATATATATATATATATACTGGCCATACAGAGATTACAGATGTGCTTCTAAGAATCTGGCTTGAGGGTACATTTCCATTTTTTCATTTGTATAGGGGTTGAAGAGACCTATACACATATTCAAGGTTATAAAATCATTTTCTGATGTGCAAAGCAAACCAGCTTGCCTCAGTTTTAGTTGAGCTGAGCTTGTGTAAATGTAGTTAAACAATTCCACTTGGTACCACTACTTTCCATCCATGCAGACAGTACTGCACTGATAAATATCTAATGACCCATCTAAAATCCTTCCTCCTCTTTCTCCTCTGACCAGCAGATCATGTGTCTTATGGAATGTGGAGTTTCTTTTTTCCCTTTTCCCCCTTCACCCAGCAAATAAACACATGAAATCTGAGGTCTAGGGCTCTGCAGACTGTTCCAATTGGGGTGTGTGTGTGTGTGTGTGTGTGTGTGTGTGTGTTGGGGTAGTGGGATTGCTGAGGAGGTGGGATGGGGTGGGGTTGGCTGGATTGCTTGGAGTGGGGGTGTGCTAGGGAAAGATAGAGAACAGCTGTGACCTATTTTTTCCTCTCTTTCAATCATTCTCCTCTCTCCCCCACCACTCTGAGCTCAGAACTTTGCAGAGTGAAGCTCCGACCTCCACATGGCTCTGTACAGTCGCCACCACCAGCAGAAAAGTCATTAAAAGGGTCCTGACAGACCTTCAACCCTCAACAGAAACACACACACACACACACACACACACACACACACACACACCCCTCTACTGCCATTCATAGGCCGTCTTTGTCTTACAGCCACATACACATCTGGATTTGCTAGAGCTCCACAGTGGAAGGAATGTGTGTGTGTGTGTTTATTTACACAGAATAGTCATATTTTGGCATTTGTACTCTAACAGGCATGCTATTACACTTAAATACAGCCTGTGTGTGTGTGTGTGTGTGTGTGTGTGTGTGTTTTACTCTCTGCTCAGTGTTATTGTAACTGCTCTGAAAGCCAAACTGACATACCGTAATTCCTCTGATAGTGGCCGGGGCGTGGTCAACACGGACAAATTAAGGCCGGGGAAAAATTAGTGTGGATAATCTCCTTAGTGCCTTTCATATAATATTAAGTAAAAATAAAATTCAAGTTCATCGTAATGTACATTTCTACCAATTTAATTTAACAGATTCAACAATATATTCATGTTTTTTCCCACACTTAGTTTTTCTGGATTATGGTACTAGCCAAGTGTAGTTTGTAGTAACATTCAGGTGCCAATAGATGGCTGGTAGAGGCAGTAGGTACATTGGACGTAACACAGGTCTCATTTAGTGTTAGTGACGGACTTTTCTTACTTTTACTTATTGAAAACGAACTTGAGGAGCATGGCACCCAGACAAAAATTTGATTTAAAATTTAAACAAAGAGTTTTAAAGTATGCGGAGGAAAACTCGGGTGAAAAAGCTGCAAGATATTTTGACATTGACCCCAGGAGAATCTGATACTGGAAGAAACAGAAGGATGAGCTGACAAGATTAGCTAACAAGAGCAGAGCAAGGCTAGCTGGAGGTGGGAGGAAAAAAAGTTAACCTGGAGCTAGAAACAAAGCTAGCTAGCTACCGTCTGTAACGTTAATCAGATACTGGTGTGCCGCTGCAAACCAGCAATGTGTTTTACTAAACTACTGTATGCTCTTATTGTAATCTACCAGCAATACCGTAGTACCTGTATGTGAAATAAATACCCGGTACGTTTACAGGGTTCAAACTGACACAATGGTATGGGGTGCCGAATGTAAAAGTTCGGTTACAATTTTTTAGCTGATAAATTTTCAACATTTAGCTCACTTTCCTCACATTTAGCGCATTTTCCTCACATTTGAGACAGAAATTATATATATATATATATATATATATATATATATATATATAAATAAATGTTAAATGTAAATGTTATATCTAAATCTAAATGTTAAATCTAAATCTAAATGTTAAATTTATATCTAAATGTTATATCTAAATCTAAATGTTAAATCTAAATCTAAATGTTAAATTTATATCTAAATGTTATATCTAAATCTAAATGTTAAATCTAAATGTTAAATTGATATCTAAATGTTAAATATATATATATATATATAAATATTATATCTAAATCTAAATCTTAAATATATATCTAAATGTTAAATCTAAATGTTATATCTAAATGTGTCGCCAAGTGTAAAGCTAAATATTTAGAAAATATTCAAATCCCCAAGCAAACCACGCCCACTGCAGTGGCTTCAAATCGCGCTGCACCCAGTGATGCCCCAGCAAGGGGTATCTCTGCTGTAGCCAGTGGGTACTTGGAAAGATTGTGGAGCAGCTTAACTAATCAAAATAATAATTGAATTATGATTGATTTAAAACAATATATCAGCTAAAACAGCTCAACACATATGTTAAAACATATAGCGAAGTAATCAATGGTAGAAAAAAATAGCTAAAAGTGGCCTACTGATTTAGCTAACAGTTTAAATGATTAGCTAAAAGTAATGGATGACTTTTGAAACATTAACCACACACTGACCAAACCAACCTAAATGTTTACAGTTCAATTGCATGAAAATGTAAGAATATTCACTTTAATATGATAAATAGTGTGAACACATTGGGAATTGATAGGGCGGGGAATGTGAGTTTATATGACAGGGCTGTGGGGGAACCTCAGACCAGAAGGATTGGAAAGCACTGATCTACAGTATTTTATATTAATGAACGACCGGTATATTACAGACATGCCTTAATAGTTGTGTTAATCACAATACCGTTGTTTGAATTACATATCTCCGTGTGTGACTAACGTCATCCTTCCCAAGCAATCTAACATTAGCCCAGCATGGATAAAGTCCAGCTATGCATCCAACATATTAATCCGAACACAACTAAAATGTCACAATCCAGCCACTTGTAAGAAGTTTGTAATACTGGTTACATAGCTAGTTATCGTGTTTTATTAACTTTAATTCTGTTTGCCAAGGCTATATTTTATTGGCTTGCAACGTAGCTATCCGTTGCTAACGCTAACGTTAGCTAGCTAATTTATGTCAAAAACTTGACGAGTCTTACAACACCTCTCTGGTCTCTAGTGAAATCGTATCTTGGCAGTAGTTAGCTAACATTTCTGCTTTTTGAGATAAATTAGCGTTAGCAACGGATAGCTCCTTCGCAAGCTAATATAGCAACATAATTCAGGTTAATAAAATACGGTAATGTAACCAAAGTATTGAAAACTACTTAGATGTGGCTATAGTGTGACAGGCCTACTGCTGTTCAGTCTCGCGTTGCGAGACCTAGCTAGCTAGCTAACTTAGCTAGTTACAGTGCTGCGAGGCCTGTTCAGATGACATGTCGGCTGCAGTGTGTGAGCTAGATTGCTTGTGAAGGATGAGTCAAACTAACGTTAAACACACAAGGAGATATGAGTCAAACAAAACAACGGCATTATAGTACACACAAATATTAAGACATTTCTGTGATATAAGTCAATAATACAAAATACTGACCGAAATGTGTTTTAACTGAAAATTGCGGTGCAGCGCGATTTGAAGCCACTGCAGTGGGCGTGGTTTCCTTGGGGATTTGAATATTTTCTAAATATTTAGCTTTACACTTGGACACATTTCGATATAACATTTAACATTTAGATTTAGAGATAACATTTAGATTTAACATTTCGATATATAGTTAACATTTAGATTTAACATTTAGATTTAGATTTAACATTTAGATTTAGATATATATATATATAATTTCTGTCTCAAATGTGAGGAAAATGCGCTAAATGTGAGGAAAGTGAGCTAAATGTTGAAAATTGATCAGCTAAAAAATTGTAACCAAACTTTTACATTCGGCACCCCATACAATGGTGGTGTTTGATTAATTTGGTCCCAAACGGCTTTGTCGTCCTTCTGGCTGTTGTTGTATATGGTGATATTTTTGCAAATGTTTCTTAAAAAAATGAATGATCTCTGTCGACTGGAACGCTATATCTTTTCATTTAAAACAGTTTATTTAAAACAATTATACTTATCAAACAGATGGAATTAGAAATAAAGGCCTGCCTCTAACAAAAGCCTGCTTCAAATACAAGCCTGGTACTTTCTGCAGTTCAGGTAAATAAAGGCCCCGGTTTTTATTTGAGGAATTACGGTATAACATAATACATAAAAAGAAAATAGAACTCGTAGGTCATCGCCACCATTAGTGTTCATCTCCAGTATAACAGTTTTAGAAGTGCAGTAGCTTACTGTAATATAATACACTCAGGGATTTTTCTGCTGCAATCTTATTTGTTCTGGTATAAACAGTAGCTTATAGTGGCTAATGTGCAGCACACTTTAGATACAGTATATTGCTGTGTATATTAAATTACTGCGTTAGTTTTCTGACTTTATGAATCTTTTATACATAACTACATTACACTACATTTTAGTGTTTACTACTATCCTGTAATTGTCACAGTGGCTGCTGTTGAGGAAAAGCTAGGCTTGCTTTCAATTAGGCCAGGGTCATCTCTGGTTTTTCAGTGTTCACTTGAATAACACTCTGGGGGGAAACACACTGAACACTTGTAATTATTTGGTGTATTAGTCATTTTGAATATCAGCACAAGTATTGGCTGCATACATCTCCACACTCAAGTATCAGTGTTATAGTAGCACTGCCATGCTGAAGACCATATCACATGAATCCAGAGAAACAGTCTGAGGCTTGGGCCTGGGGCAGTGATAGTGGGGTGTTATCCAGCCTGACACCCAATCAGGAGCCTCCTTGTTGGGACAAAAGGCAAAAATCTCCCTTTATCCCAACTGCTGAGATAAGAATAGCACCCAATAATCTTGGAGGGGTTTGGTGAGAGGAAATCAAAACCCCAGCTCTGATCCCCTGGGAGTAACACACACACACACACACACACACACACACACACACACACACACACACACACACACACACACGGGGTGACACAAGCAAGCATATGTGTCATATAGCATGCTCAGTGTTTGCACACCACCGCCACCCTCCTGCCTTAGCACTCCCAGTGGGTGAGGGATGGGTGGAGGGTGAGCAGTGTGCCGAGGGTGTTAAACTGATCCAGGAATAAACACAGTAGCTGTTAGAGTTGTATTAGATAGAAATGCCTCTGGCTCGCACCTCTCACTCCCCAGGGCCATGACAGATCTGTGTGGATGTGTGTGTAAGCAAAATGCACACATATGTATGTATGTGTGTGTGTGTGTGTGTGTGTGTGTGTGTGTGTGTGTGTGTGTGTGTGTGTGGCAGTCATGTTGGCTGTGAAGTGTGAGCACAGTGTCCAAGGACACAGCAGAAAGCCAGCCTCAGGGATCGACAAACAGAGCGAAGCTCAGGCCAACTGAGCACCACTGAACGGAGCCAATAGGATTAAAGCAGCAGTATGACCTTCACAGATGACTGCTAACAGAGAAAAGAGTGGCCGGTTTACTGTTGTTTCCATTCAGTCTCAACACTCAGGGCACAGAGATGGGTGACACAGCCTCTGTGACTGTAGAGCTGCTGAGGCTTTATGGCAACTATCTGCGTCCCTGTTAACGGGATGAACTATACATAGAGGGTGAGCTTACAATCACTGTGTTAGCGTAAAATAAGGCACCTGTACTTTTAGTCTTCAAGTGAGTGAGCCATGACTGTGGAACTGAAGTGTTATGGGTGAGAGGATCCAGACTCTGAAATAAACTTTCAGGGTTTCCCCCAGCGTATTGCAAGCCTGGTGAAGTTTCACCCCCCCCCCCCCCACCAGGCCTAAGCCACTGGCAATTCTTTTTTAATGTATGTTAAGAAGTTTTTAAAACTACAGTTACAGTGGGGCGGCTCAGTTGAAAACTTAGACGTAGTCATATTTTCAAATCTCCACTTAGCTTTTAGCACTGATTTAATATGTGGCCCTATGTAATCTGTCATATAGCTTTTTTAAATTCAAAAGTTTCCATCCATGATTATGTTATCACACAAGCTATTGGGCTCTATATTAGTGCTGCCATCAGTCTGTGACTGGCCCCAGCCTGGCTCTCATGGAAAAAACACTTGCCTCTGGGCTAAATAACTTTCCTGGGGGAAACCCTGACTTTCTCTTGTAAACTGTACTTGTACTTGTGTTACTTGTAATCTAAGTAATCAAGGTAAATAATTTAGAACAATAACAAAGGAGGAGTTCCCAATTAAACTAATTCTCATAAATTGGGTTTGTATGCTATCGTACAACCGCTGGCCAGTCATGTGACAACCAGTCATATGACAGTTAAGGTTAGCAGTCTTTACAGTTAAATTTAGCCGAGAAAAGGTGACTGTGAGCAGGGTACAGAGCACCAGGAGGTGACGGTCGTTTTAGCGGCCGTTGCAGTTGAGTTCAGCTGACAATAGGTGACCGCCATGCGGCAACGACAGTTAAAACGGCGGTCCTCTTAAGTAGTACTCCCGTGACACCTGGCTTTCCTGGGTGAAAGTCTTGTATTTTCTAGTGATGGCCAAATCAAGATTCATGAATATTTGTGAACAATTTTCTTTAGTTTCTAAAATCAATAGATGGCACTCTCTGTTCAACAAAGGGTTGACAGCACGCTGAATTGCCATTCCTTGAGCCTTTTTCTTTAAACCAAGTGCGCCATCTAGTGGGCTCAGAAAATAAATCAAATAGTTCATGAGGCTTCATTTGGCCATCACCACTGTTTTCCCTTAACTTCTTCCAGGAGACAAACTCCACTCTCCCGCTTGTAAGCCCCGTGTTTTAGGACCCAGCAATCCACCCCGTCCACCCGCTCTTATGCTGGGTTTCCACCAGCAGCGTTTTTCAACTGCGGAGTTGTGTCACCACAACATGATGCCGACGGTGTACACGTTTTGCAGACAATTAGTTGTTGATGTTGATACATTTTCTATCAGTTTATATCCGGCCTAATTCAACTGTTTGGTAAGTTTTCTACTCCAGTCACACACTTTGCCGTTTAGTTTATTTTGAATGTTATATTGCTAGCAACCAGCTAGTTGTCATTGCTACAATGCTAACGTTACTACAATGCCACTACCATTAAAACAAATGCATATAAAAACTCACCAGGTATACCAACTACCTAGACAACCCTCTGTCGAGCTAGTTGTTAGCATCCCTGTAGTCATACAGAGACGTTTCATAAACCAGGCTATAGGAAAATCACGATCTTTTGATCACGTAGCTTGTGTGTATACATGGCAGAATACATTGGAGGCACGTTCGCGAGTCTGCCCTCTCATTTGCTACCGCTCTGTAAAAGCTGACTCAGAGTCAACTTTGGGAGAGCAGTAAACATCCGGGCACCTTCGCCGTCGTCAGTGGACTTCGTTCATAACGCGTTTTTATTGGGCATTAATTGAATAGCTTCGCTCTGTCAATATTTCAGTAGCCTACTGCTGCTCTCCTCCACTCACTTCCAGTCAAGCCAGACAGCCATGGCCACATGAGAACACATTCACTCAGAAATATCGGTGATTCTTTGCGAGAGTTAAGTTCTGCCAATAAAGTCATTACATTTTTTCCGTCGGCGCTTAGAGAGAAGACTACATATCATAGTTGCATTTATAGGAGGCTAAAAAATATCATTCAGTCTAAAAATGTGAACTTCAAAGATTCAGCTCCTGAATTGGGACACAGCTTGTGTACTGCTGATAAATGTTGGCTCTAGCTTCATCATTAATTGTTTAGTCAGCTGTGCAAGATGCAATGGGTATTACAATGGGTATAAATGGATTCTGAACCATGACCTTCACTCATGAGAGAGGAAGTTAAATGTTGGCCCTGGAAACAGTAGTGTAACTGCATTTTATATATTGTGTAGTTTGTAGTTAGGCTGGCTGGTTAGTCATTTGAGTTATATATCTACACCCAATATCTGCTCAGCAGCTTTTTGCGAAAAAACACTGCATGGTGTCAACAGTTAACTTCATTTAATATTTTATGTGCCGTTTTCTTTTGCGGGGAGCAAATGTTCCACCAAAACAAGTTCCTTCCTGAGACTATTTAGCAGAGCCACCGTCGCTGCGTCCGGAGTTTAGCACCGCCCAAGACGATTGTGATTGTTTGTTTTTTTTCCTCCTATCCCAGAATGCATCTGTGGTGTAGCCAAAGTGTAAACCTAAACTTTGTCAGGGATTAAACAGTTACTTTAGAGTTGTTCATCTGAGTTTAAATCTAAATGTTGTAATTAGAAGAGTCATCTTGGATTAACAAACCTTAGACTATTGCTAATATTACTTTCATTTGATCCTTGTTGGTGCAAACCAGTCTTAATTCCAGTCTTAATTTCTGTGTAACAAGTACACAATTTAGGATTCTACATGGTGTCAGAAGTGTGTGGAATCAGATGGATAAGTGGGACCATATGTTCACCATGTTCCCCCAACACACTGGCTGTCAAAATGGCTGAGTAGTGTGCGGCTCCAGGGCTTCTGATCTCCTGCTGCAAGTGTGCGTTCAAATCCCACAAGCAGTGTTGGAAGCTGTTTCGTTGTCAAATTCCCTGTGATACGAAACTTTTTGGACACCCAGTAGTTTACTTTTGATCCTGTATGTAAACACGCTCAGATATTCTTATTAGAGCAACGCTATTTACTCAATTAGAGCAGACGAAGCCGAAGCAGAGAAGCAGCGAGGACGTGCCGGTTTGCTGTCTGTGTTTGTGCAGCTGCCTGGGCAACACGCAGAGCGCTCCGGCACTGGGAACCTCAAAGCCCACGCAAGCCCCCGCTGATGAAATCAAACAGATGTTGAGAGTCCGCTAACACTTGATGAAACAGTTGGAAGTTTTTCAGGAGACTGGGGGACTCTTGGCCTCCTCACCACGCACCTGCTTCTGGTACTGTAGACGGCTCGAGAGATGTTCAGATATTCATTAAGGAGAGCATGACGCTGCACAACAACCCCAGAAAGTGGACACCTCAACCCCAGACTCATCAAAGACACCTGGCACTGCATTCATTTTAAAGGCAAAGACATTTTTTCTTTTTGAAGAGGAACCAAAAAAATGTACCTGCTCACACTCTGAAATAATTATTGCCATCAGAGTATTTGCAGGGTGCGATTTGTGAAAAAAAGCAGAGGGGGTGATGTTATTTGATCATGCACAAATCAAAAACAAAACAAAACATGCAAGAATTAAATTAAATTTTATTGCTAGTATCAAATCATAACAACCGTTATCTCAAGCGACTTTCCAGATAAAGTAGGTCTAGACCATACTCTTACTCTTACAAAGACCCAACAATTGAGCAAGCATTTGGTGCAACAGTGGCGAGGAAAAACTTCGGACAGACCCAGGCCCTTTGTGGGCGGCATCAGACACTGATACACAGATAGAAAAATATGATTCATAATGATAGTGGTTTGAACAATGAACAGTGGCAGTTATACCACTATACCAATAAAGATAGTGGAACTATAACTGGAAATAATAGTTGTAGCAGTTCAGGGCGGGGCGTATCAGGGCAAAGTAGTACATAGCAGGAGCGTAGCGGGGCGTTGCAAGGCGTAGCCACTCGGCCAGCCCATTTCTCCGACGCTCCATTGTTCCGACCTCTCAATAACCCAAAAAATTCCCTTTGGTCCTACAGCCCACTAGTCCGACGTCCCGCTGGTGGTGAAATTACGAATCCCACTATGGCCATGCCAAGACCCGCCCTACGAAGCAGCTCGATTGGTTGGGGTTAGGCATTTGACCTCGAGTGGTTAAGGTTGGGATAGCCGATTGGTCAGGGGATAGGACCTGTACAAATGGGGTTACGTTACCTTGCGTAAGCATGGACGCCTGGCCAATAAATGCTATTGAAGGGCGGGTCTTGGCGTGGCCATAGTGGGATTCGTGGACGCCACACTAGTAGGACCAAAGGGAATTTTTCGGGTTATTGAGAGGTCGGAACAATGGAGAGTCAGAGAAATGACATGGCACCACATTTTGTCCCCACCGGGGATAAAAAGAATCCATCAGAGGCAGGGATATGTAGATCAGAAAGGGGGAAATCCCACGCATTACCCCCTGGCAAATCACACCCTGTGTATTTGATGTTGATGTGTTCATTTGCATAAAAAACAACAACATTCAAAGGGAACGAGATTCAGAACAGATCCTTCTGCACCTTATGCCTTTTTTTTGCTCCATTTTATTTTCACCTTTATACAGACTTTTGACAGTCACTACATTACTGAGCTAGTTTTAGCCTTTTCAACACAAATAACATCTGTAAATGGAGAGAATAATGTCCATGTTGAACCACAGTCTGAGCCTTAGTAATGGCAAGAAATATTCACAGTGCAAAACAAACAAATAACAAAAAGGTATTATTGATTGATTTTGACACATAAGATTGTTTTTTCTTATTTATACTTGGGATGGTACAGTTCCTATTATGCTTTGGGTGATGCAAGAAATACTGTTAAAAAAGTTGTTCAGACAAAAAACATCCAATGTTGTTATTCTTTTTAGAGTTAAGAATATGCTCCTTATGACAAATGTATACTCTGATTGTTAAAGGGGAAACTTTTTATGACTTTAACATAAATGTCCCTGGTGTGTCTAGAGACCCCTAACGTATCAGAAAAGACCTTCCTCTTTTGTTTTCTCCTACTCCATCAGGAAAAGTTTGTAACGAGTGAGTCAGATTCAACAGCCCGTTCTCCCAACTCGTAAAATACTAATGCTTGGTCAGTGGCTCTCAGTGTCAGATACTGACGCAAAAATCCCCCTTTAGCGTCTGTATGGAACGGAATGAAAAGTAAATGTAAAGATTTGTGCCGTAATGTGTAAAAATTGCACAAAAGGATGAAAATATAATGTTGAACTACAAAACAATAACAACTGGGGACTATATGAAGCAGAAACAATAATGGGAACACATTTGTAATAAATCATTCTTACAATAAGGCTCACATACTCTTTATGGAGCATTTGACCACATCCCACAGCCTTCTTTAGCAATTAAATGTCCTCAGAAAAGAAAGGGATTTATCGAGGAAATACTTGTCAACTCCATCCTTCGTTGCAGCGTTAGTTGAATAGTTATGGGGTTTAGGTACCCAGCCCTACTACCGGGACACGAACTCCGCGCCACGGCTTTAACATCCCACGATGGCGGACCTGTCAACACGGCAGGAGCTAAGGAGCTACTTGTTCTGATGTTGGCTGCAAGAACCAACAGAAAAGCCTTTAAAGCACAAAACGTTCAAGGTATATACAGTACAAGCGTATAGAGAAGGACTTTGAACACTGGTCCAATCTCCCAAATTCACTTCAAGCCCGTATATCAATAGATAAAATGGATGTACTACCTCGTGGTAATTTTTGCTCATCTATGATTCCTCTTACTCCTCCTATTGGCTACTGGGAAAAACTTCACTCATTCATATCTAAATACATATGGAAAGGAAAGAGGCCTTGTTTAAAACTCACAACTCTTCAACGAGACAAAGCACAGGGAGGGCTGGCTCTCCCAGATTTTAAGATGGACTTTTGGTCCTTTGTGTTACGCCCTCTATCTATTTGGTTCAATCCTGGTTCTTCAGTCTCTTGGAGACCAATTGAGGAAAGTGTGTCGCTGCCTCACAGACTGCAGGACCTAGTGTATTCCAACATACCATTGGGCCCTATAATTTTCATTTCTACCCACAACTTTCCTTACTGTAATGAAACATGTGCGCACAGATCCTAAATGGCACAATCACTCTACAATTTTTCACTTCTTAAGGGCAATATACCTTTTCATTCCCACATTGGAAGAATAGGGGAGTTTATGTTTTAAAAGACCTGTATTGTGACCATGGCTTAAGAGCCTTTAACGATTTACAGGGTACACTTTCTGGTTTTAGTTTCGGATTGTCTTACATTGCATGTGTGTGTGTTAAGGGACAGGGGGGCTGAAGAAAAATAAAAGAAAGGGCTAAAACTGTGATGTGTAATGTTGTAATCTTGTGCCTTTCTCGATAAAAAAGTCGTACATCTGGGGATGTACAACACATCAACAACATAAATATATGCACTCATGGAATACAAACTGCACCCTGAAGCCGGTGTGGTGCTGATAATGTGCAAAAGGAAGAGAGATTGTAAAGACAACCTTCAAAGGTAATCTGTTGCCTTTAATTCCAACACTGATCTGTTATCTCTATCTTAGCGGCGGTGCTGCTTCAAAGTGTGCCCACACGCATTAAAGTGTATGTTTCTCCTAGCATTACTTACTGCTTTGTTGTTCTATGTGGCTGTTTGAAGCCTTTTTATTTATTTAGGTAAATAAAGCTGGCAAAATGTCTTGCATATTAAATGTCTGCATTGTTTTAAGCCTCGGGACAAATTCCTGAAGATAACTACAGGCCACGAGGGAGCTCGCTTGACATGCAATACTTTTTATTTAACCAGGAAGAGACTCATTGAGATTAAAAATCTCTTTTTCAAGAGTGTCCTGGCCAAGACAGGCAGCAGTACAACCACACATACATACAAACACAAAATACACAAAAACATTAAACCATAAAACAACTGAAACAGCAAATCCCTCAAAGTCAACCAGAATCCTAAACACATCAGGCAAAACATCTGCAGGCAGATGTGGCTGCCTCCACGTCAATCAACATCCTCTTAAAAGCGAACAATGAGACCAGCTCAGTAAGTTTCATGGATTTCTGTAACTTGTTCCATGTAGAGGGAGCAGCAAACTTAAATGCTTTTTTCCCCCCAGCTCAGTTCTAACCTTTGGAACAGACGGAAGAAATGAAAGAAGAAGAAATGTTTGCCTGTGGAGCATTTTTGTATTTAGTGGTAGAATGCGACTGTTCATGTGTGATTATCTAGTGAAAATTCAAACTGCACACATTTCACGTAAGGGAAACAAATAATGTTGACTTCAAACAAACTTTGCTTTGGGCACTGAGAACATAATCACCTGAGATGTTCAGGGTTGTCTTTAAATTACGACGCTCACTGTCTTTTCAAAGGAGAAAATACAGCCTTGCATTAAACTCCTATCCTTTTAGACAGCCTGGTGCATTTAGAATAAAACCCTGTGATAGGGTATCACCTCTGGCCTTACTGGGATGTATTTGAAGGCTTGAACTGAATGCATTCCAGCACTGAATGCATTGTCCACAGGCAATGAAAGAGCCTTAACATGAATGGGTGGTCCCATAGCTCCCCTAATGAATGTTATAATAAAAATTATACTAGTAAAAACTGATCTTTAAAAGCTATAATGTGCAACTATTTTATATTAATGGATGTCATTCAAGCCATTGTAAACAGTATATTCTGTTAGCATTTTCCGAATGAGGGCTTTTTTTTTTTGGAATTTAGCATTTTCTGATTAAGATGTGTGATATGTCGGTATTATTCGGGTTTTAGAAGCATTCTTTGGACGTGTACAGCACATTTGGAATGTGCGTCTCAATTGGGGTTTTACCGAAGTTTATGGCCAATTTACGGCCTCTTGCCTGTTTACGGCATACGGTCATCTCTGTGCGTCGCTATGGTTGTTGTGCACAAACCGACCAGCCAACAGTTTGCAAGGCTGCGGTAGAGACGCAAAAAGAAGAGCCCACATCTCTGGTCGGAAGGAGAAAAACAGCTACTTTGAAACATTATGAAAGACTTGGGTATCAACAGGTTTTTGGATATGAGCCGACCTTTTCAAGAAGCTGGTTGAAGTAATAAAAGAGGGAGGCTGTGTTCCAACAAGTTTCCACAGCCCTACGTTCCCACATTTCTAAGATTTTTCTTAAAATTAGGGCCTATGTTTCCACAGTTCCTTTTTCATAAATTTGTATCAGATTTTATCCCCCTAACCCTAAAAAATGTTGTGGGAGGATAGGGCTTAAATTGAAGGGAAATGTAGGAACACAAGATCTAGGGCTGTGGGAACATAGGGCCTAATTTTAAGAAAAATCTTAGAAATGTGGGAACATAGGGCTGTGGGACCATTGGGCTGTGGGAACATAGGGCTGACCCCGCCACCGCTGGAAAACTATTTTGCACGGCTGCATGTAAACGGGAATATTTGTGGAATATTCACTTTCATTGGTCATGTAAACAGCTTAGTCGGAGTATTGTCTTTTTCGTTAAAAAGAGAGCAAAAAACTGAATATTATGTGCATGTAAACGTAGTCAGTGATCTCATTCTCTCAGTCACTGGGGAGCTCACTGGCATCGAGAACACATCCTTATCAAACACCTCCACTGGCTCCTTCTGATGCAAAGGAGTAGTCAATCTACAATGGGCTCCTTTTACACGTCTGAGCTCCTTACACCGATCATCTTATTCTTTTGATCGCTACGCAAAAATGGATGATTATCGGTGAGGGTTGAAATGGAGATCAACTGAAGAAGTGAGAGCTTTGCCTGCTGTCTCCGCTCTGGTACAACACAAACTGGGAGCAGTTCAAACACCTCTGTGAATCATCGGATCAGTCTCAGAACCACAATCTGGTTTATTGCAACGTTTTCATACAACTAGGGATTTCCTGATCAGCTTTTTTGACCCCCTGATCCAATCGTTTAAATTTTGAATATCTGCCGATACTGAGTCCCGATCTGATACTTGTATTTGCTCAGATAATAGAGCGGCACAGTTTTTTTGTTTACAAAAATAACAAAGTAACTAAAACATGTCTTAAGCTTAATACATTTAACTTAGTGCAGCAAGTGAGTCTTTTCTCTCAACACCATAACAGTTCTCTTTAGGATCCCCGCAAACACCCAACCAAAGAATAAACAACCCCAACGAAAACTATACTTAGTGATGCCTCTTCCGCTTAATAATCAATCTCTGATTTTCTTCTCGTGTTTACCGATGTCTCCAGGGAATAAGGGCCTGAAAGAGTGGTTTCCTGGTGGAATCACGGAATAAGTGTGAATTACAGTAATCCGCTTCTGTAAAAAATGGATGACTAAGCCCTATAGCATTGTTAGCAAACTAACTTAGTAGCCCACACAAACAGAGGTAAAAAACGAACTTAGCGCTATGAAAACTGCATATCAAAACAACATTTTCAGCATGTTATGTTACATTTTGTTTGCACAGACGTTACAGACTATGTACCATGGCAACATGTATTTGGAAAACCTGATAGCATTGTTAGCTAGCTAACTTAGTAGCCCACAAAAACAGAGGTAAACAACGAACTTATATTTACCTTCGTTTCGAAATTCAACTCGGTGTCCCGGTGCTTGACATGGGTACCAGCCAGGACAGAAAATGCTAACAAGCAGGCACCTTTTTGCCACCTGGATCATAGCTTCTTGGTGCCAGATTTTTGCGGAGACGAACAAATTTGTCCAGCAGGCTTTTCCACTGCTTCATGCACTCAGTGACATCCTGTCCAACATTTTGGGAAATGTTTGTCCATAAATTGTTCTGGCAATCTTTGTAGTGCGCGGAAGATGAGTTGTAAAGATGGTCGTACTTACGTACTTCTTCGATGAAACGCTCCTCAACTTGATCCATCGTTGTCCTTTTCACTCCAGGCAAAACAATGGCGGTATAGAGGGAGGGGAAAACCGGAAAAGCTACAAGCCGGAAATGATGAGTCCTTGCGGGCTGCGTCGCCTCGACGTGTAGTTACATTTTTCGAGAGGTGCACGTCAGGCTATGCCGTAGGGTCCGGCGTTGACGCAGAGTGGTCTGCGGGGGTATGCCGTCGATTCTACGCACGACCACAAAACGGCCTTAAGAAAGACGGAACTAACAACAAAGATGGGATGGTAGTTAAAACAGAGAGCTCAACACACAGGGTGAAAAGAGGAGCTGCAGCAATGTGTAGTACAACAAAAATAGTGTTTTTTGAAAATCAAACCATGTAAACCTATTCTGGTACAACCTCTAAATACAATTATGAACCTGAAAATAAGCATAGCCTATTATGAGCACTTTAAAATACCTACATAAACTCTGCACCCAGTACACACACACACACACACACACACACACACACACACACACACACATACAGTGTTGTGAGTGTTTATTTGCATAATGTTTCTGAATGGGTTATTTGAATACGAGATGGCCAACACACCAAAGAAATAGCTTTTTCTGCTGTTTGGTGACCTCACTGATGGTGAGCTGCGAGGCTTTCTGCTACAATAAGATTCCCTTCTCGCCCTGTTTGCATAGAAGTGAGTTTGTTTAGAGAGCTCACAGTGTGCACATGGCAATGCAAGTCAAACAATTAAATAATGTCAGCAGGTAGTGAGGTATCTGCTGACACTCACAACGCTGTGTGTGTGTGTGTGTGTGTGTGTGTGTGTGTGTGTGTGTGTACTGGGTGCAGAGCCGGATTAAATGGAAAGATTACACTAGGCATACTGCATTTTGATTGTGTAAATGTAATGAAGGCCATCAGAGCATTGACTGAGACCAACCTGTTCTCACTCCCAACTCGTAAAATACTGACGCATGGTCAGTGGCTCTCAGTGTCGGATACCGATGCAAAAATCTCCCTTTATCGTCTGTAGCAGCAGCTCGACCGTGGCGCTGTAAGATGACGTAGTATTAAGAGAGACAACGGTAGAGTAGTATGAAAGACTGAAAATCATCGTAGGAAGGTTGGTTGGGAGGGTGGATGCATAGGCGTCAATTTCGGTGGGGACGGTGGGGACGCGTACCTACCAAATTTCGTCATGAGTCATTTTGTACCCACCACTTTTTTTGAAAACCTCCATAACATATAATTCTTGAGCGACAGATGCCAAAAAATCCACAACAATCTCTCGCTCTGCTGCTGCGCTGGCTGCACGCTCTCTGTTCACAACACTGTGATCTGTTGGGACATTCTGCTTAACGTGAAAAAGCTTAATGTGGTTTAATGTACCTAAACAATGATCAATGATCACCAAATTTCTTATGGCCATATCTTGTAATGAACACTTAAGTCTGTCAAAAAAACTAAACTGAAATCCAACGATTATAGAAGTTATCTCACATTAACGTTGTCTTCTTCATTGGTGCCTATGGCGAGGAAAAAGCTTGTACCTAAACAATGATCAATGATTACCAAATTTCTCTCTCATATTGCTCCTCATAACCACTGAAAACTGTCAAAAAAATCGAACCAGAAATGTGGTGATGATTGATCGATGTTTAGGTACATAAACCACGTTAAGCCTTTTCACGTTAGGACTTATAAAGCCCATGAGAATCGTGGGGAGTCAACCCAGAGCCGCTCCGCTGCCCTGCTGAAAATGTGAAGCAGAAACGCTTAATGTCAGATAACGTCCATAATAATTGGACTTTGGGATAGATTTTTTCATAGACAGTTTTCAGTGGTAATGAGGAGCAATATGAGAGGGAAATTTGGTAATCATTGATCATTGTTTACGTACATTAAACCATGTTTTTATTCATTAATAAGCTGCAGGACAGCGTCTTTCAAAACACGACCTGCGCGAAAGAGAAAAAAAAAAAATTAATGTGTCCCAGGACTTCTGGAAATGTACTTCCGAATGCGTCTCTGTCCCCAGCACATTTCAAACCAAACTGACGCCCATGGGTGGATGAATCAAACAACACAGGACTTTCACCCAGGAAACCAGGGTTCACGTCCTGTTCTTGTCCTGTGTGTCACTGTAATGCACATCTTGTAACTCCACCCACCATCTTTTCCTAAACCTAACTGTCCCGTTCTTGTGCCGCATGTCAGTTAAACGTACGTCCCGACCCAGAGCGTCAAAAAGGGACGCCAATAGTGACACAAAGTTCAGAGGACTCAAAAAAAACACAACTCTGCTGCTGTGGTAGACGTAAAGGAGTTTATTGTACAGAGTACAATCACAGGCGAAGGTATCCAAAAACATGAGGCAAAAGACGTGGTGGGATGAACAAGCTAAGGTCAGAGTGATCACTGGGAATAACGCTAGAAGTAGAGACACACAATGTACTACACTGAACTGGCAAATTACACAGGACATGAGGTGAGTATTTACAGTGCATATGGAAAGTATTCACAGCGCTTTACTTTCCCACATTTCGTTATGTTACAGCCTTATTCCAAAATGGATTCAATTCATTTTTTCCCTGAAGATTCTACACATAATACCCCATAATGACAACTTAAAAAAAGTTTGTTTGAGATTTTTGCAAATTTATTAAAAATACTAAAACGACGAAATCACTTGTACATAAGTATTCACAGCCTTTGCGATCAAGCTCAAAATTGAGTTCAGGTGCATTCTGTTTCCACTGATCATCCTTGAGATGTTTCTACAGCTTAATTGGAGTCCACCAGTGGGAAATTCAGTTGATTGGACATGATTTGGAAAGGCACACACCTGTCTATATAAGGTCCCACAGTTAACAGTGCATGTCAGACCACGAAGCATGAAGTCGAAGGAATTGTCTGTAGATGTCCGAGACAGGATTGTCTCGAGGCACAGATCTGGGGAAGGGTACAGAAAAATGTCTGCTGCTTTAAAAGGTCCCAAGGAGCACAGTGGCCTCCATCATCCGTAAATGGAAGAAGTTTGGAACCACCAGGACTCTTCCTAGAGCTGGCCGTTCCTCTAAACTGAGTGATCGGGGGAGAAGGCCTTTAGTTAGGGAGGTGACCAATAACCCGATGGTCACTCTGACAGAGCTCCAGGGTTCCTCTGTGGAGAGAGGAGAACCTTCCAGAAGGACGACCATCGCTGCAGCACTCCACCAATCAGGCCTGTATGGTAGAGTGGCCAGACGGAATCTACTCCTTAGTAAAAGGCACATGGCAGCCCGCCTGGAGTTTGCCAAAAGGCACCTGAAAGAGTCTCAGACCATGAGAAACTAAATTATCTGGTCTGATGAGACAAAGCTTGAACTCTTTGGCGTGAATGCCAAGCGTTATGTTTGGAAGACACCAGGCACCGCTCATCTCCTGGCCAATACCATCCCTACAGTGAAGCATGGTGGTGGCAGCATCATGCTGTGGGGATGTTTTTCAGCTGCAGGAACTGGGAGACTAGTCAGGATTGAGGGAAAGATGAATGCAGCAATGTACAGAGACATCCTGGAAGAAAACCTGCTCCAGAGCACTCTTGACCTCAGACTGGGGCGATGGTTCATCTTTCAACAGGACAACGACCCTAAGCACACAGCCAAGATATCGAAGGAGTGGCTTAGGACAACTCTGTGAATGTCCTAGAGTGGCCCAGCCAGAGCCCAGACTTGAATCCCATTGAACATCTCTGAGGGATCTGAAAATGGCTGTGCACCGATGCTCCCCAGATGGTTCTGTAAAGAGGACTGTGCGAAACTGGCCAAAGATAGGTATGCCGAGCTTGTGGCTTCATATTCCAAAAGACTTGAGGCTGTAATTGCTGCCAAAGGTGCCACAACAAAGTATTGAGCAAAGGCTCAATACTTTTTTTTTTCATGTTCTCATTATTGGGTATGATGTGTAGAATTGAGGAAAAAAAATTAATTGAATCCATTTTGGAATAAGGCTGTAACAACGAAATGTGGAAAAAGTGAAGCGCTGTGAATACTCTCCGTAGGCACTGTATGCACTGGGGTAGGGGAGACAATTAGACACGGTGACACACATTAGGGATGGGCAGGTAATCACACAAGCGGGACACACATATTGGCTGCTGTTTTTCGTAACGTTTGCATGAGCTGCCAGTGATATGTTTTGTCCAGGCAAATGCACAGGCAAATGCAGACAATGTAGACTGAAACTCTCCTACTGAAAAACAAATCCTCTGAGCAGGATACAGACTATGTTTAAATGCTGCTCACCACTGGACATAACCCCAAATAAATGTTAAATTCAATTAAAAGTTATCAATTGATTTATCAGAATAACTGTAGCTTTAAAACAGGGAGAGAACTATCGAAGCATTTCAATCTTGAAACGTATGCTTGCTGGCGTGAACCAAATGATTGTTTAAAGGTCCCATGGCATGAAAATTTCACTTAGTTTTTTTTAACATTAATACGAGTTGGTCGCCTGAAAGCTACCAAACTGGTGTCAAATGTGTGGAAATGGACAGAATTAAAGTAGAAATCATTTGTAGCTCATGGGCTAAACAAATTAAAGCACCATTGTTGTCCCACAACTCCTGCATTCAGCTAAAGTGTATTGCTGATTTCAATTGAACAGATGTAAAAAAAAGTAATGATTAATACTGAAAAAATGTTTAAAACATTATTCCATAGACCGAAAAAAAGAGAAAAAGACAACTAAAAAAAGAAGTCCAATCACATCATCCCAATAGAACAGAATAAATCTTTATTGTCCACCAGGGTGGACATTTTTCTTTGGCTCACCAGACATACAAGACAGATAAACATACAGACATCTCAGACATGACAGTTGAGTATAAAAAATAATATGAAAAAAAAAAAAAATCATGATAAAACAGAATAAATATGCTTAAATTCATTAAAATAGCAGCTCAATTTGATGTTGTCACTTGGTTTGGTTGAGGATACTGATAGCATTTGGAATAAAAGGATTTTTTAAAAACCCTAAACAGAGATGAAAGGTTAAAACACTTTCAATATGTGTGGTGTATACTAGCTCAGTAATCTGAGCACTAACGCCCAGACAGCTCAGTCTTCTAAGGAGACTGAGTCGTTGTGAGCATTTCTTAAAGATCTAGTCTGTGTTATCTGAAAAACTCAGATGGTTGTCAAGAACTGTACCTAGGTACTTAAAAGTTCCCACAGTTTCAACTGCAAGGCCATTTAATAAAACTGGCTCTGGTGTTACGTCTTGTTTTTTGCAAAAGAGTAACTCGTTTGTCTTTGCCACATTGATCTCTAGCTCGCTATCATTGCACCATGCTTCAAGGGCCATTATGTGTGCTAGATAGGAGGGGATCAGTTGTTTGTAAGAGGCCAACTAAGGCCATGTTTTCAGCATATTTTATCAATTTAAAGGTGCTATTATTTATAATATATATGAATAGAGAGAAAAGCAAAGGGGAAAGAACGCTGCCTTGTGGGCAGCCTGTACTGATGGTATGCACTCCTGACAAAATGCCATTTACACATACCCTCAGAGGGCGACATGAGAGAAAGTCTCTGATCCAGAGAATCAGACCCTTATCTATGTTAATATTGGCTAGTCTTTGCAGGAGAATGTGTAGCTTTATAGAATGAAAAGCTGCACTAAAATCTATGAATAGGACTCTAGCATGCCCTTTAGAGGGTGAAAGCTGTTTTGAAATCAAAAGGACCAGCACAGCGTCATCAGTCCCTCTGTCACTTCTATAAGCGAACTGCAGCCGATCTAACATGCTGGTCACTTGAGAAGTCAGGAGATCTACCAGAACTCTCTCCTTTGTTTTACACAATATGGAGGTGATGGCTATGGGACGGAAGTCTTCAGGCTTACTTGCACCAGGCTTCTTAGGTACGGGCCTTATTAAAGAAAACTTCCAAGATGTGGGTACACCAGCAACTAGGACGTAGTTAAAACACCTTTTAATTGTGGGGCACAATCTTTAAGTAAGCGGGCTTTCAGGCCGTCTGGGCCAGTGGCCTTATTCGGCTTTAGTTTGGTGAGGCTTCTGGCAACAGCATCTTCTGTAATAAATATAGGTGAACCTATAGGGAGATTTTTACAATCATCCTCAATGTCCACCTGAAGACTAGTTAAATGGAGTGGAAAAGAAAAGGGGAATGTGACCCAGCTGCCACTGCTGCACACTGTGCAGCACGAGGTGAATAAAATGATGAAGAAGGATGAAGGTACGAAAGGAGCCGAGGATGAGTGTTTGCCCGGGGCGCTTCGATTAAATGGGGGGGGCGGTGTCTTGAGACAGACCCCATTGACCCCCGGGGCCTCTGTACTGTCAGGAGCGTTTAGCCCGGATTGGCTGCAGCTCTCCCCTGGGGTTTTCATCAGAGCCACGGGACGGGCTTCTGTGGGACAGAACTGACAGCACACCTGCTGACACAACAACATAATTCCTACAGAGAGATTCTGGATCTGTCTAATCTACAAACTGGGTTTGTTGCTATAGCTATGTTATAGTTTGGGCTATCATTCCTATAGTAGGTAATAGACCTTTTTCACGGCAGACATGTCATAGTAGGAAAAGCACAGGTGTATTCAAAACCATTAATGATGGCTGCATTCCACTTAGGAGAGGCCCTGGTATTGTGCATGTTGACTCACTGAAATAGCTTACTGGGACACTTGATGGAATTGAGCCATCGTTAAGGTTATCAATTTCAGCTGTGCTTTTCCTACTACGACAAGTCAAAAATGTCTGCCGTGAAAAAGGTCTATGAGAACACTGCTTACAGAATGATTTGCTGAAGTACTGTATGTGGGAACTAGACACGGCTTTAGAATGGAGAGGATGGTGCAATGACATGAGCAGTTTATACATATTATTAGGGGTCCAAGCCTGACGCTGTAGGAACCGCGGAACGGCTGAAATTCCATGCTTTTTGGTCTAAACGGTTTTTTTTCTTCATCCAAGTCATACATCTGTAAACTGACTAAAACACACTGCTGTAAACACATCTAGGTGAGATACAGACAACAAAAGAACAGAGCCACATCGCTACCTCAGAATAATAAGGTTCTATCTGCGTTTAGATCAGTTTTGAGATATTGAGGTTTAAAGTTTTAGCATTGCAAATAGCAAAACTGACAAATGGAGCACATTTCTTTATAGCACCAGAGTTGCATACACCATGAATGTATTCTACATCTGAGATACCAAAACAACAGCAATGATGAACAATGATTATCAAATAATTTTAACAATTTACTTATACATACTGTTGGACTATTCAATTTATATAATAAAAAGTGTCTTTTTATTGGTTAATATGTTAAATCTTCATGCATTCATGCTCTTACTGCTATAACACAATATTTTTCCAGAGCGTCATTTTTCCTTTCATCGTTCTTATTTAAGATAACAGTAATTAAATGTAAATTAATGATTTTAAAAAATGCATGGTCTGATGCATGTCAGGTCCTTCAGTTTATCAGTCTTTTCAGTAGAAAAGCAAAACGAGTTGAATGAATATTTATTTAAAATTAGTATTTATTTTGATATCTTAACTCATTTTTAAACGATTTAAATGTAAAACGCATCATACAACATTACACATAGCAATACTGCCTCTCATTCAGATAAAACTGATCAGAAATGTTTTGCTAATGAACAAGGTATTTCAAACCCAAATTAAAATGGAGCTCATTTGAGATGCTGTTACTTGCAAGATACTTGCATACTCACTACCAGATACTCACTACCAAATAGGCTATTTATAGTGTGCTAATGTTAATTTAGTAGCCTCCATTTAATTTAGCCATCATTTTGAGCCAAGCCCTAACCTACAGTGGAATTTTGTTTAGGTAATATCTTTCTTTCTCATGCTTTTGGATTCTGCTGAAGACAACTTTTAAAAATAGCTAATGTTAGCTAACGTTAAGTAGCATTAGCTAAAGTTAGCTAGCGTTAGCTAGCAGTAACTAGTCTTAGAATATGATACATCAAGTTGGAAATTATGTTTGGCAAGGAAATGGATATGACTGAATTTCCATTTTGCATTATAGCGTTTGGATTTTGCTGAGGACAACTTTTAGATTTAGGTCATGTTAGCTAATGCTAGCTATGCGTTTAAATGTCAATTTCACCTGCCTTTTAATTGTAGGGAGACCAGCCAGTCAGCATATGTCCCAAGTAGCGGTGAGTAGCTGATTTTGCTTAACCACAGAAAGTAAATGCATGGTTTCTTGTGTTCTTCGTCAATATAGGTGCCGTAAAATAGTAACGTTATAGAAGTCATTAATGATGCAAATTACCGAATGTTACATGTCGGTTTGGGTTGTCGTTTTGAAGCTAAGTTAGATAACGTCAAAGTTAACTTTCACCAATGGCGGTTAGCATCAACACCTTATGTTCTCAGGGATTATTCACTTTTTAGTGCATAACGTAAAGTAAGTGTTCACATTTGTTTGTATGTAAATGTTATAAAACATTTTTGTAAACTCTCCTTGCATTAGCTGGGAATCGTCACAAAGTTGAAAACGTGTCTTTCTGAACTCACAAACATGATATGTGAGACAGCCAAGCTACCAACACGATGCAACACACCATGATGTTTTGCCAGACGTCGACTAGCTAATTAGTGATATCACCTGTTTAAGTGCACAAGTGGAATCAAAATGGCAGGACTACATGGCACATTTTCATTTTATTTTTCCACATCTGTTGTATACTACAGTATATAAACAAAACGAATAGTAACTGAAATTACTGAGAAATAGCATGCTTCTGCACCATCGGTACTTTTTTTGCTTCTAACATAAATACTGAATTACTTAAGTGTCTTGTTTTAGCCACTTTCACTTAAGTACGTTTTTGAATGCCGGTCTTTAACCTGTAGTGAAGTATTTTCGTAGTCATTATTACTTCTTCTACATAAGTAAGGCCTCATTTACACTACCTGGTGCAAGTGGCCATTTTACCTGTAAGCAAAGACAATTTAAGTTTGCAGGCTGTATACATTAATTTGAATTGAAGTTCATGTACTATAATTCAAACCTGATGCATTTTATATCCTTTTTAGATGCATCATTCAATCATTCCATGTGATGGAAAGCCTGCAGTGGAACGCTGCACAACATGCTGCAGTCAGTTCCACTGCCCCCAAAGTGGACCTGCCTGATGTTCTGTACATGGGGGAGGGGAACCAGGCTGAGGCTGCTCTGCAGTATGGGAGGGTGTGGAAAGATCAAGTGGATGACCATAAAAAAGGAATCAATCCTGGAGCCCTTTAAAATTCACATTTTACAGCACTGAGGACATGTGGAAATTCTGTGAGGAAATAATGGACAAAATAAATAATTTGGCCTATTGTGAATGTCACACAGATGATGATGATTCGAAAATAAAGGGCTACAGAACATTTGATCATGTTGTGTTTTTTATGTTTTTCTCATTGATCACTTAATAATTCACTTGGATTATACTGTAGATATCAAGAGTTAGGGTTGTATCTAGTGGTACTTAGGTGTTCCAGCAGCACACAAACATAATTAGCACAGACATAGAACCAAAAATGAAATGTATGGTGGTTAAGAATAAAAATACAGAATAATACAACAAAAAAACAAATTGAAAAAAATGCATAGATAAAAAAGCAGTGCAATGAAGTCAAAGTTAAATGATAATGAAAAGGCAGCGAAGTACTGTATGGTACACAATAAAATGTATAGGCTTATGACATCTTATGAGATGTTGGCTTATGAATATGAGTAATAACTTAAAAGAAAATGTGTGCACTGACCAATGTTATTCCAGCCCTACATTGTTTTCATTGATCAACTATTTGACCTTCTCTTTTCAAGATCCTCAGCTTTATAGTAGGCTACAAAGACAATTGAGCCCCGAGTCATAGCACAGTTTGTTTTCCATAATGACTAAGTTGTAAAGTTATGCAGTGCAGTGTATATTATTCTACATATATGGCAATCATTAATGAGAAGTGTTTTGAAAAAGACAAAGGCTAATGCTTCAATTGTCCAAATCAAAAGCTTTATTTTTTTCTTTGAATTAATACAGGTTATGGATGGATTTTTGTCCTAGATTTGGACAGAATAAATCAAAATGCCCATGTTGGGGCTTATGCGCAACATAAAAGGAAAACACAGAATAAAAATGACAAACAAAACAAGTTTACTATATAAATAAAAACGATATATACTATAGACAAGGAATTGATAGATTTTACGTCATATTGTTTACAAATTAATGCATTTGTGAGGAAAGCGATTCAACCGGAAGTGCATTCGCGATTTTATTTTGAAATGTATCCCGTGCATTTCCTGTCCTGACAGTGGAGGTGGCTTGAGAGTGGAGCCTGCGGCGGTAGCGACCTCACAGTGGAGGCCTGCAGCCAGGACCTCTTGGAAAAAGGGCAAACAAAGTGCACTGGCAAACTTTTTTATATAGAAATATTAGAAAAGTGTAAAACTGAACTGTGCAAAATACAAAAACACACACAAACACACATATGAATGACACAAATCTATTTACATGAACGGAAGAACCTGAGTCATATTCAAGTAAAATGGATCAATCACACAAACTTGAAATAATTATTTACAAATTGTTCAGGGTGTGCCATGCATTGTAACAGTCCCTGTTTATTGTGAAACAAAGACACACATCACGGGAGGAGCATTTCACTGTGGTCCTCTCATGGCAGTGGACACACCTCCTCTGACCTACGGTGCCATCTTGGGAAAAATATACAGGTTTGTGTGAGGCACCTGGGAGAGCAGGAGGGGGTGGCTGTGGAGGGGCTGTGGTGGTAGACCCAACCGCTTTCAGCTCCATCACCAGGCTCTCGCGAAAGGCCTTCTGTGACATCTCCTTACACAAGATGAAGGCATTGACGATGTCTATGAAATGGAACAGGAAAGACCGGTACCACTTCTTGGTCTTAGGATGGTGTAGTAGCCAATCAGGGCATCGGACATGTCCATTACAAATAGCCATTACATTACACTGATATTGATGCATTGACATTATATCAAAATTCAATTCAAAGAGTTGAAGTCATGAAAACAGTGTACATACTTGTTGTAGTCCTTGATGACTGGTTGGATGGAGAGATCCTGCACAGACCACTGCCCATCTGCCTCCTTGATCCTCCCCTAGACCGTGTCCTCTCCATGTGCTGCATGGATTGTGGAGCACATCAGCACATCTCTGGTGTCCCTCCATTGAAAGAACACCACGGGCCCCTCGCGGATCCAGCGGATGGAGCCCCAGGGAGCCTGCCTCTCAAGCCTGCCTGGCCTGTTTTTGGGGAACCCAATTTGCTGTTGGCGAATGGTACCACAGGCCCAGATCTTCTTTGCCAGCTGGTCGCAAAAGAGTTCTGGGCTGGTGTAAAAGTTATCCACAAATAACTTATACCCGGTACCCATCACCTTTGTATTTACGAGACGTATTACGGTGTCGATACTGAGCCCCTTCACAATTGGTGACCCTTTTCCTTCATACACAAAGAAGTCCCAGGTGTAACCGTTGGTGGAATCCGCCAGCACAAACAGTTTATAACCCCACTTCACAGGCTTATTTTTCATGTACTGGCGGAGTCCACTGCGGGCTTTGGATGTGACCATCCTCTCGTCAATGGCAGTACACCGGCGGGGTTTGTAATTTGCCATGCAACCTGACTAATCTCCGTCAAAACCGTCCACGGTACACTGTTCCATGACAGGTTAATACAGTTTATACATGCTTTTTGAATCACATAGTTCAGAAAGATGTTCCCCTAAAAACAAGTGGGTTTAGTGATAGCGATTTCAGGGACGTTTCTGGTTAAACAAAAAGGATCTTACTCTTTAACAAAAAGGTACTCCATCTACAAAACTAGATTCATGTTTCTGTTTCGGCGCATCTAATGACAGAGATATAGTGTTCGCCGACATCAGGTCGAGGGTGGCTAGCAGTGCCGTTTGATGAGGCATCAGTATTAAATGGAGACAGTTTCATAACTGGTTAAAAACGTCTTGTAGGCGCGTTAAATAGTAGTCCACTTCCATGTTTTGGTTTACAGTTGTTTTTTACACCTGATGTGAACTGTATGGGTGTACACATGTACTGTACTCCAGACCAACTTTTTAAGTGGACTTGGGCATAGATCGTGTTCACACTAATCAAACGAACTGGACTTTGGGGGCAAGTGTACTCAAATCCGGGCCCTTGCTGCATAATATTCCATTATATTTTTATATTTTGAATTGTCACTTGTATTTTACTCCACATATATTTTTCCACCATAAATTGGTGTGGTAGCGTTTCGGCAACTGTCGAAAGACAAGGCGTCAAGTTGCCTGCTTCTCATTTGCATAAAGTTGAATTCAGGCTACTTTATGCCAATCGGGGTTCTGCTCGATTTGCCGCCTCTCAAAAACATCAGAAAATCTCATAAACTGACCGTTGTCAATGTAAAATGAAGACAGATTCAGCAACTTAAATTGGTGCATAAAAATGTATCAGGATGCGGAGGAAATTTCCTGGGAGATGACTTGCAGATCCTCACTTAATATCCTCCCCCCCTCAAAAAAAAGCCCCCTTGAAAAACGTGAATTAACACTAGTCATGTGTGCCCAACCAACATCTCCTACTGCCCTCCCTTTCAAAGCAGTCTAGAACTGGGGTTGCGTCCTAACATAAGTGAAGTGGGTTGTTTCTGTGTGAAGTTAGGTCAGTTGGGCAAGTGTCACCAGCCCAAGCATGACCCTTAACATGGTTCTCACTCCCAGGGAAAAAATACTGATGCTTGGTCAGTGTCTCTCTTCTCAGATACCGATGCAAAAAACACCGTTTAGCATCTGTATGGAACATATCGGGCAGAGCAGCAGCTCGGCCGCGGCGCTGTAAGATGACGTAGTATTAAGAGAGACAACGGTAGAGAGTAGTGTGAAAGACTGAAAAACTGCGTTGGTTGGGTTGGTGGATGGGTCAAACAGCACAGGACTTTCACCCAGGAGACCGGGGTTCATGTCCCCCAATCTTCTGGTAATGTATCACAGTGTCTAACAGCTGAATACTGAATCTTGTTATTGTATTTCTGCCAAATCACACAGTGTGAAAAAAAGGTTATTCACTATTTTGTTCTTCTGCAAAGCAGCTGTGCAGCGTTTTTTAAACATCAAAATCAAAGTTCAGATTTAATGCAATGTCCTGCAATGTTTTCTGTACACAAATATTAACTTTCTGTTTTGAATTCCCTTTACCAATCCCCATGAAACCACAGTCCATTAAAAGTGAGAACACTACGAATTGTGTTCACAGATATTGTGGAATGACACAGGTGCTCCCTGGAGAAAAGAGGTGACATTGAAGTCTTTTTTGTTTCTTTTTGACCTTACTTAGTGTGAACCGGAAACCCATTTGTTCATCAGCAAACATTAGGTAGCTGGATGCAGAAGGTGTTGTTCACTCAGGAGTCAAAAGCCATCTCCGTGCACACAAGTGTTTTTAGCTCCAGTAGAAGAACTAATCTCCGTTTAAACTAACACGCCCAAACCTCACATCTCATCAACATTGTCGTATACTGGGCATAAACAGGAAGCATGTATACTCCGCCTGTTGCTGGTAGTTGCCATGGTTACGTTAGCTTAGTCTCAGAGAACGAGACGTCGTGACCGATAAGACCCAATCAGACGGAGAAATGTTGGTGCCGGTGTCGGTGTTGCCAAAGGTCTCCGTTTGCGGCCGTTGAGACTGCAGATTCCAAACCAAAACGGGTCAGAAGTGTTTCCAAATGTCGCCGGTTTTGGGGCTCGGAAACACCAGAGCAGGGGGAATGAGAGGGGGAAACGTAGCAAAAGATTAATTTTTAAACCAAAACGTAGCAAGGTAAATGTAGCCTTACAGTTTTTAGCAGTGATCCAGAATGAAAATCTGCGGAATTTAGTGGTTTTTTTTTGCTTGGGGTGGAAATGTGTTAACATTATTAGTTTTAATTTTTTTTTTTTTTAAAATCTGCGGTCAATCTGCAGAGGTGTCGTTGGAATTCTGTGGCTGCATAACCTGTGGCCCTCATGAGCAAACATGAAGAAACTGGAAGCTATATGCTTCATCTGTTTACAAGGGTACATGCTGTAGCTAGATGCAAACTGTGCGAGCAAACATGAAGTAGTTGGTTGCAGAGCATGTTATTTGCTCATATTTCAACCTGAAGAAGTCATACTTGAACAAAGTCCTTGGAATTTGTGCACACATTTGTGCAAAATGCGTCATTAGTGTCACAATGTTGTTTTATTTTACTCAGTCCGCCCCTTGGTCCCTGTCTCCAGCAGCTTCTCACTTCCCCAGCTTTGTCATTTTCCTACATCCATCAGATGCCCTCAGACTTTAGCACCTGCCCATGCCTGACCTGCTTACCTGTTTGCACTTCCCCTCATCAGCCCTGCAATATGTAACCGGCCCATTTCCACTCATTTCTGTCAGATTTTCAATGATGCGTATGCCCTTGCCTTCCAGCCTTTCCTTGAATGAAAACATGTTGTTTGCTCACGAAATAGTCTACATCGACGACAATTCATTTAGGGGATTGCTCCGGTGGTGCCGGAAGATTCGCTGGATGTCCCTCAATTTTCTTTTTGTGTTGGCATTCTATGGATTTACGAGGACTATGGTTAACTGCTCCTCAGATCTCTGCAGGGTAAATCCAGACAGCTAGCTAGACTATCTGTCCAATCTGAGTTTTCTGTTGCACGACTAAAACTACTTTGGAACGGGCACGTTCAACCAAAACAAGTTCCTTCCAGAGGCTATTTTGCAGTGGCACCATTAATGCGTCTGGCGCCCAAGACGATTATGATTGGTTTAAAGAAATGCAAAGCATGTTGTTTGCTCATGAACATACCTAAAGAACCTGGAAGCAAAATGCCGTATGAGTTCATGAGCGTAACTGAAGTTATATGCAAGACACATTGTTTGCTCATAAGGAAACGCTAAGTAGCTGAAAGCACAACATGCGTTTTGCTTATGAGCAAACATGACAAAGCTGAATGCAAAATACACTGTTCATTCACAAGAACCAAACTTAAAGACGCTGGATGTGAAACACATCCTTTGCTCCAAAGGAACTCTAGATATCGTGTGTGTGTCTATTTGTCCTGCGCTGTAGCAAATATGGAAGACATATTTTGGTAACGCTTTACAATAAGCTACACAGCATTTTGAGTAGGTACCAGGGAACAAATGAGGAACGATTGAGGAACTAATGGCTAGTGAGACATTTGTTAATGAGTAACTCCTAATCAAATGTTATAGCTAATGTAGATTAGTTAATTGAGAAAACAAGTGAGGAACGAATCAGGAACGACTTCATCATTAATTCATAATTAATGAAAAATAAATTATGAATGA